>NC_134688.1:111272730-111579918 GCF_050947455.1 Rhinoderma darwinii | reverse complement strand
GATGACAGCTATTCCATTGTAGGAAACTATTTGTTGCTGTTTCTTTCCTATGTACCTTAGTGTGGATAGTGCCTTCTGATGTTTTTGTGATTTTCAAATCTAGAAAAGACAGTTCTTTCTCACTGATCTCACATGTGAATTTAAGCCCTTTTGTGGCTTACCCTCCTTGTGGAGGGTGTCAATGACTGTGTCTTCTGGACAACTGTCAAGCCAGCAGTCTTCCCCATGATTGTGTAGCCTACTGAACCAGAGTGTTGGACCATTAAAAGGCTTAGGAAACCTTTGCTGGTGCTTTGTGTTGATTAGCTGATTAGAGCGACACCAGGAGTCTGCAATCTTCAACTTTTACCCAATATTCGAATTTTCTGAGAGACTAATTTTGTAGAACACGTATTGGGGGTATGTGAGGAAGCAAAGTTGGTTGTTGTGCATCACGCCAAATAAAAAACGTGGGTGTTTTCTTTTATAGGCAAAATCTATTGACTTGAACAAGGACACATTAGGTTACACGCCAGAGGATATTTAGTAAAAGTGATAATTTTTTTTAAAGTAAATCCTACATAAAGCCTGTTTTCTCTTAACGGTAGCTGAAAAAAAAGCTATTCAAGGACCTGGGACCCCTCCATGTTTGAAGACTCTGCAGAAGGAGCAACATCACTACAGATCTTCCAGGACCTTTCACGCAGTGATGTCACAGGCGAGCACTTAGTTGCCTCTATATGATGACAGTCAGAACTCCCACATGACTGCTACTAAGGCAGAAGTCTACAGTGAAGGAAATAAGTATTTGATCCCTTGCTGATTTTGTAAGTTTGCCCGCTGTCAAAGACATGAACAGTCTAGAATTTTTAGGCTAGGTTAATTTTACCAGTGAGAGATAGATTATATTAAAAAAAATAAAAAGAAAATCACATAGTCAAAATTATATATATTTATTTGCATTGTGCACAGAGAAATAAGTATTTGATCCCCTACCAACCATTAAGAGTTCAGCCTCCTCCAGACCAGTTACATGCTCCAAATCTACTTGGTGCCCGCATTAACCCCTTCCCGCCATTTCACGTACAGTTACGTGATTGGAGATGGCCTTTTCCCGCATCTCCACGTAACTGTACGTGATGGAGATTAAGCTGGCTCAGGAGCTGAGCCAGCGACATCACCGACGGGTGACAGCTGTATGTTACAGCTGTCACCCTGAGGTATCGGTATCCTATCTGGCCGATTAACCCCTCACATGCTGCGTTCAATAGAGATCGCAGCATGTGAGGAGTTTATAGCCATCGGCACCCCAGCAACGTGATCGCTGGGTTGCCGGTGGCTGCAAAGGCGATCGGAGGGCTAATGCTTACCTCCCGGTCCGCCAGTAACGGAATCCTCCTATGCCCCGTCGTCGGCAGGGCCCAGGAGGCTTCCGGTACCATCGGCAAGATGGCGCCGGCGCAGCTTCCGGCTCAGAAGCTGAGACGGCGTCATCAGCAGTGGGTGTCCACTGTATGTTACAGCAGACACCCCGATCTATCGCCAGGAACCGGAGCTAGCTCCGATTCCTGGCATTAACCCCTTCAATGCAGCGATTCAATGCAATCGCTGCATCAAAGTGGTTTGTATGCAATCGGCAGCCTTGCCATGCGATGGCAAGGCTGGCGACTGCTACTATGGCAACAGGATGCCCAACAATGGCTTCCTATCTGCCATTACGTTAGCCGATTAGGCCCCGCCCGGAGGCGGAGTCTGATCGGCTTGCTGTCAGTGAACAACTGACAGTTCTAATACATTGCACTACATAGGTAGTGCAATGCATTAGAACATCAAACAAACAGTTGGACATTCAAGTCCCCTACTGGGACTAAAGAAAAGTGTCAAAAAAAAGTGTCAAAAAAGTAAAAATACAATTTTTTCAAAAATACAATAAAAGTTTCAAATAATAACACAAAACACAATCGCCCTTTTTCCCTTATCAAGTCATTTATTATTGAAAAAAATAATAAAGCCATACATATTTGGTATCGCTGCGACCGTAACGACCTGAACTATAAAAATATTATGTTATTTATCCCGCGCAATGAACTCCGTAAAAAAAATAACTAAAAAATACTAACATAATTGCTATTTTTTGGTCACTTTGTCTTCCAAAAATTTAAATAAAAAGTGATCAAAAAGTCGCATGTACCTAAAAATGGTACCTATAAAAACTATAACTCGTCTCGCTAAAAACAAGCCCTCATACAGCTCCGTCGACGAAAAATTTAAAACCGTTATGGCTCTCACAACATGGCGACAGAAAAAAATCCATTCTCTTTACAAAAGTTATTTTATTGTGCAAAAAGTTGTAAAACATAAAAAGTGCTATAAATTAGGTATCACCGGAATCGGACTGACCCACAGAATAAAGGTAACGGGTAATTTATAACGCATGGTGAACGCTGTATAAAAAGAACTAAAAAAATATGCCAGAATTGCTGTTTTTTGGTCACCTGGCCTCCCAAAAAAAGAAGGGATAACAAGTGATCAAAAAGTCGCATGTACCCCAAAATGGTACCAATAAAAACTACAGCTCGTCACACAAAAAAAAAAAAAAGCCCTCATACCACTACGTCTATGAAAAAATAAAATTAGTCAAGGCACCAATAAGCCAGGAAATAAAAATATGCAGTTGTGCCGGCCCGAGGGGAACATTTCTTCTGTTTCAAGTGGCGATTTATCAAGGCCCCTAAAATTAGGGAACCAGGACGGGGAGGGCCCAAACATATCTGCTGGAAGCGAGGGTGCCCGTATTATACCAGGACAAGACTTTCCCAGCAAAATTCCCCAAACTTCAAAAGGTGCGGAGTGCGGACCAAAAGGGGAATAAGTAAAGACCATTTATCAGTGCGACACTGGCCTGTGCAGAAAGGATTGTGTCACAGCGTAACACACATCTATGAATTATTTTATTGTTTTATTTTACCCCACTATACCACCAGACTATGGCCCTTATATACTCCGCCCGCCTTACATGTACCCCCACATTATAAACGGAAACACCAGTAAGACTCCAAACAAAACTACTACAAGCAAAATCCACGCTCCAAAAGCCAAATGGCGCTACCTCCCTTCTGAACCCTACAGTGTGCCCAAACAGCAGTTTACTTCCACATATATGGCATCGCCATACCCGGGAGAACCCTTTTAACAATTTTTGGGGTGTGTGTCTCCAGTGGCACAAGCTGGGCGCCACATATTGGCATATCTATTGAAAAACCATTTTCACTCTGCAACATCGAGTGCACACCAATTTCTGCCAATCACCTGTGGGGTTAATATACTACACCCCTAGGTGAATACCTTGAGGGGTGTAGTTTCCAAAATGGGGTCACTTCTGGGGGGATCCACTGTTTTGGTCCCACAGGGACTTTGCAAATGCGACATAGCGACCAGAAACCAATCCAGCAAAATCTGTACTCCAAAAGCCAAATGGCGCTCCTTCCCTTCTGAGCCCTACTCTGTGCCTAAACAGCAGTTTATGACCACATATGTGGTATTGCCGTACACAGGAGAAGCTGCTTTACAAGTGTTGGGGTGCTCTTTTTCATTTATTTGTTGAGAATATGAAAAATTTTCAGCTAAAACTACGTCTTATTGAAGAAAAAGGATTTTTTTTATTTTCACTGCCCAATGCTAATAAAATCTATGAAACACCTGTGGGGTCAAAATGCTCACTACACCCCTAGATTAATTCCTCAAGGGGTGTAGTTTCGTGAATCGAGTCACTTTTGGGGAGTTTCCACTCTACTGGTACCTTAGGAGCTTTGCAAATGTGACATGGTGTCAAGAAACCAATCCAGCAAAATCTGTGCTCCAAAAGCCAAACGGCACTCCTTCTCTTCTGATCCTTGCCGTATGCCCAAACAGCAGTTTATGACCACAAATGGGGTATTGCCGTACTCCAGAGAAGTTGCTTTACAAATGTTGGGGTTCTTTTATTCCTTTATTTGTTGAGAAAATGAAAAATGTTGAGCTAAAGCTACGTCTTATTGGAAAAAAATGATTTTTTTTATCTTCACTGCCCAATTCTAATATAATCTATGAAACCCCTGTGGGTTCAAAATGCTCACTACACCCCTAGATGGATTCTTCAAGGGGTGTAGTTTCCTAAATGGAGTCACTTTTTTTGTGTTTTCACTGTTTTGGTCCCTTAGGGGCTTTGCAAATGCGACGTGGTCTCCGCAAACCATTCCTGCTAAATTTGAGCTCCAAAAGCCAAATGGCACTCTTTCCCTTCTAAACTCCGCCGTGTGTCCAAACAGCCGTTTATGACCACATGCGGGGTATTGTTTTACTCGGGAGAAATTGCTTTACAAAAGTAGTGGTGCATTTTCTCCTTTTAGTCCTTGTGGAAATTAGAAAAAATTAGCTATACCTACATTTTCTTTGAAAGAATGTAGATTTTCATTTTCACGGCCTACTTCCAATAATTTCTGCAAAAAACCTGCGGGGTCAAAATGCTCACTATACCCCTAGATAATTTCCTCAAGGGGTATAGTTTCCAAAATGGTGTCAATTTTGGGGGATTTCCACTGTTTTGGTGCCGCAAGAGCCTTTCAAACCCGACATGGAGCCTAAAATATTTTCTAATAAAAAGGAGGCCCCAAAATCCTCTAGGTGTTCCTTTGATTCTGAGGCCGGAGCTTCTGTCAATAAGTGCACTAGGGCCACATGTGGGGTATTTCTAAAAACTGCAGAATCTGGGCAATAGATATTGAGTTGCATTTCCTTGGTAAAACTTTCTGTGTTACAAAAAAAATAGATGAAAAATGAATTTCTGCAAAAAAAAAAAAAAAAAAAAGAAATTTTAACATTTCACATCTACTTTGCCTTAATTCCTGTGAGACATCTAAAGGGTTCAGAAACTTTCTAAATGCTGTTTTGAATACTTTGAGGGGTGAAGTTTTTAAAATGGGGTGACTTATCGAGCGTTTCTAATATATAAGGCCCTAAAATCCACTTCACAACTGAACTGGCCCCTGTAAAAATAGCCTTTTGAAATTTTCTTGAAAATGTGAGAAATTGCTGCTAAAGTTCTAAGCCTTGTGAGGTCATAGAAAAATAAAAGGATGTTCAAAAAACGATGCCAATCTAAAGTAGACATATGGGTGATGTTAATTAGCAACAATTTTGTGTGGTATTACTATCTGTCTTACAAGCTGATACATATAAATTTAGAAAAATTCTAATTTTTGCAATTTTTCGCTACATTTTGGCCTTTTTCACAATTAAATACTTAATGTATTGAGCAAATTTTGCCAGTAACATAAAGTCCAATGTGTCACGAGAAAACAATCTCAGAATCGCTTGGATAGGTAAAAGCATTCCGGAGTTATTACCACATAAAGTGAAACATGTCAGATTTGAAAAAATTGGCTGTGTCCTGAAGGCCAAAACAGGCTGTGTCTTGAAGGGGTTAAAGACAGCTGTCTTAAATGGTCACCTGTATAAAAGACTCCTGTCCACAGATTCAATTAATCAGTCTGACTCTAACCTCTACAACATGGGCAAGACCAAAGAGCTTTCTAAGGATGTCAGGGACAAGATCATAGACCTGCACAAGGCTGGAATGGGCTACAAAACCATAAGTAAGACGCTGGGTGAGAAGGAGACAAGTGTTGGTGCAATAGTAAGAAAATGGAAGACATACAAAATGACTGTCAATCGACATCGATCTGGGGCTCCATGCAAAATCTCACCTCGTGGGGTATCCTTGATCCTGAGGAAGGTGAGAGCTCAGCCGAAAACTACACGGGGGGAACTTGTTAATGATCTCAAGGCAGCTGGGACCACAGTCACCAAGGAAGCCATTGGTAACACATTACGCCGTAATGGATTAAAATCCTGCAGTGCCCGCAAGGTCCCCCTGCTAAAGAAGGCACATGTACAGGCCCGTCTGAAGTTTGCAAATGAACATCTGGATGATTCTGAGAGTGATTGGGAGAAGGTGCTGTGGTCAGATGAGACTAAAATTGAGCTCTTTGGCATTAACTCTACTCGCCGTGTTTGGAGGAAGAGAAATGCTGCCTATGACCCAAAGAACACCGTCCCCACTGTCAAGCATGGAGGTGGAAACATTATGTTTTGGGCGGTGTTTCTCTGCTAAGGGCACAGGACTACTTCACTGTATCAATGGGAAATGGATGGAGCCATGTACCGTCAAATCCTGAGTGACAACCTCCTTCCCTCCACCAGGACATTAAAAATGGCTCGTGGCTGGGTCTTCCAGCACGACAATGACCCGAAACATACAGCCAAGGCAACAAAGGAGTGGCTCAAAAAGAAGCACATTAAGGTCATGGAGTGGCCTAGCCAGTCTCCAGACCTTAATCCCATCGAAAACGTATGGAGGGAGCTGAAGATCCGAGTTGCCAAGCGACAGCCTCGAAATCTTAATGATTTACAGATGATCTGCAAAAGAGGAGTGGGCCAAAATTCCATCTAACATGTGTGCAAACCTCATCATCAACAACAAAAAATGTCTGACTGCTGTGCTTGCCAACAAGGGTTTTGCCACCAAGTATTAAGTCTTGTTTGCCAAAGGGATCAAATACTTATTTCTCTGTGCACAATGCAAATAAATATATATAATTTTGACAATGTGATTTTCAGGTTTTTTTTTAATATATAATCTCTCTCACTGGTAACATTAACCTAGCCTAAAAATTCTAGACTGTTCAGGTCTTTGACAGTGGGCAAACTTACAAAATCAGCAAGGGATCAAATACTTATTTCCTTCACTGTATATAGCAAAGACTTCGCATTGTTACTGCAAACAACAATTCAGGAGTCCTGGGAAGATTTTCATTTTTGACTGAAAGTACATATATCGCTAGAGCACTGCAGCATATTACGTTTTAAATGTAGCACGACGCACGCATTAACCCTTTAGTGCGCTGTCCTTTTTAGGCCTTTTTTTAATTCAAATGCCATCACTTTATTTTATCGTAAACATAGCCGTGATTATTTATTGATTGAGGCCTGATTCAGACGAACGTTTTTTACGTCCATAAGCTGTCTGTTGAAATAACTAACAGCACACGGACCCACGCAAATCAATGGGGCTATTTACACAACTTATTTTTCACGCATGTCGCCATTGCATGAAACCCACTGCATATCATATTCCGTGTTTGGTTTTTGTATTTTACCCACCAGTTGCTAAAGAAATGCGGAGGAAAAAAAAAAAAACACAGGTGTACTGAAACGGACGTGAAAAACTGGCGAAATTTTTTTCTAGGGCAGGGGATGGTATAAAATAATAAATTATCTGAAATCACCCATGAAATGTCTCCCTGCACCAGCTCCAGTTTCTCCGGAACCAGAAGCTACTGCAGCGGTCACATATTAATTGGTCACAACTGAAGGAGCTTCCGAGACCGGCGCAACAGGGACAGAAACCGCTGCGCTGGGTGGGGCATATGTTTCATTTTTAAGTCTGCATCAAACTCTTCTCATTTGTCTTATGTGAACCAAGCCCTACAAAAGATGCATTGCTGACTCCTAAACCTGAATAAAAACTTGTCCAGGCCTGCAGTATGAGCGTAATCAAAACCAATCTGCATGCACACAGTGCATGCAGTGGTTAGTACCTACCAAAAGTGATCCAAGCAAGGACATGCGGAGAATTGTGACAGAGTCATGGGCGCCCAAGGCTCACTGATGCACAAGGAAGCGAAGGCTAGCCTGCTTTTGCACAAAACGCTAAAAAAGTTACTGCAGGATATGATCGACAGGTGTCAGAACACACAGTGCATCGCAGCTTGCTGCCTTTGCGGCTGCGTAGCAACAGACTGGTCAGAGTCGCCATGCTGAACCTTGTCCATTACTGAAAGCGCCTACATTGGGCACGTGAGAATCAGAATTGGACCATGGCAATGGAAGTAGTTAGCCTGGTCTGATAAATCAAGTTTTCTTTTAAATCAAATGGATAGCCAGGTGCGTTTGCGTCACTTACCTTCTTCACATCCAGGTGGCATCTCTTTCCCAGGTAAGTCGGCAGAGGCGGTGTGATGCCCTGGGCAATGTTCTGCTGGGGAACCTTGGGTCCTGGAATTCATGTGAATGGTACCCGGATACTAATACCTACCTAAATATTGTTGCAGACCATGTACATCCCATCATGGCAATGGTATTTTCTAAAGGCAGTGGCCTCTTACCGCAGGATATGCACCCTGCCACACTGCTAAAATTGTTCAGGAATGGTTTGAGGAACAGGACAAAAAGTTCAAGGTGTTGACTTGGTCTTAAAATTCGAGCATCTGTGGGAAGTGCAGCAAAATCCATGGAGGACCCACCTCACAACATACAGGACTTGGCGGATCTGCTGCTAATGTCTTGGCGGCAGATACCAGAGGTCTTGTGAAATAGATGCATCAAGAGACAAGAGCTGTTTTGGCGGCACGAGGGCGACCTACACAATATTAGGTGGGTGCTTTTAATGTTATGGCTGATCAGAGTATAGATATTTATGCTGTCAGACTCCCTCCCAGCTGGATCTCCACAAAAAGAAACAGCACCTTCCAAAAGCAGTTCGAACAGCTACTCACACAGCCAACCAGATCCTTATTCTGTACTGACGAAGAGCAACAACTCTGAAACAATGTTGTCTACAGAGGGGTGTTTGATTTGGCTGATAACCTTAGACATGTTTAAAGGGGTTGTACCAGAATCAACAATTATCACCTATCCTGAACCCCCATTACCCCTTACTACATGAACGCAGTGAAGTGGAGCTTGAATGGATGCATCCGCACTGCCGCTCCAATTAAAGTCTATGGGAATGACAGAAACAGCCCAGTACAGCGCTCGGCTGTTTCCTTCAATCTCAGACACTGCTCGACCGCCATCATCGGTTGAGCAGTAAAAGGGATTAGGGAGGTTCAGGATGAAGGTCCTAACTATCAATTATCACCTATTCTGTGGACAAGTGATAATCGTCGATTCTGGTAAACCCCTTTAAAGAGGATCGGTCACTAATTTATTAATGCACAATTTCTAATCTGATAGGCGCTGATAGTTCCAGTGAAAATTGTATCCAAAAACATTTATTTAAAAAAAAAAAAGTTATGAGCTATTTTCTAAATATGCAAATGAGGCTATACTAGCCGAAGGGGAGGTAATGCTGCTCTCTCTGTGGGCGGTGTTTGTGTTATCTGCAGGACGCTGTCCAATCAGTGTCATACTGCTTCTCCCCTTCCCTGCAGAGCATGATCTCAGCTTAAATCGTGAGATCATGCCTTGTTTACACTTCTGGCCGTAGATTCTTAACACATCGCCTAAGCAGTCATCCAGGAAGACGGTCACAGCCCTCACTGCCGAATAAGAATCAAGAATGCATCCAGATGCCATTTTTTTTCGTCGTTCCTTCATGTTCACCTGTTCATTTAGGCTACATCCAGACGAGCCTGTCAGATTTGCGCACTTTTTTCCTACAGTTCTTGTCCATGTGCGTTGCATATTGGCATCAGTGTGCTTTGTGTGTGGCATGAGTTTTTTACATCTGTGCAAGCACTTCATTTTTATTTTTTTCTTACATTTATTTCTCTGATTATCTATGTATTTGATTAGTGAAACACAGACAACACACGGATGTTGTTGGTTGTGCTGTCTGTGGCTTTCACGCACCCATAGACTTTAATGGGCGACTAGGTGCGTGAAAATGCACCAATATAGGACATGCAGTAAGTTTCACGCAACGGACACCCTCAAGCACGTCTGAATAGCCCCATTGAAATCAATGGACCAGAGTGCTGTTAGTTATTTAAACGCACAGCACACGGACGAGTATTACGCTCATCTGAATGAGCCCTAAGGGTCTGCTTTAATTTAACAAAAGTGTGTCAATTTAAGCTTGAGCTCAACGGTAACATGAAAACCTAGCCGGGAGAAAAGTTTCAAGCAACCATAAAACCATTTTCAATAAGTCTAAATTTTGGATATAGTTACATGGTGGCTAGGGATTTTTTTTTTTATCCCACATAGGGAACCATTGGAGTTGTGTCGCAACTGTGATTGTCCAAAATTTGAGCTCGGATTCATCTTACGGTCATATAAAGCACATACGTTATTGCAAATGGAAATAGGTCACCGCTGGCAGTGGTTTTTGCGGCTGGGCAGCCAAAGGAACTATTCAGATTCTAACAAGCCCAGCGCCAGCTGAATAGAGTCTGAAGGAATGGGGAACACTTCACTTTCCCTTGCAATAAAAATAATTATTGGGTGAAATACAAACACGTACATTTTTATTTATTTTCAATTCCCTCGGCTATTTTGACACTTCTCACCCCACTTACATAGAACACTGCCATGCTCAGTACCAACTTTATTATCATGAGGGACTAAAGTTTTAGTCCTGGAAAAGACTAAATAAATGTGGGTCTGAGCATAGCAGCGTTGTATACATGGTGGGCCATTTATATGGATACGCCTAAATAAAATGGGAATGGTTGGTGATATTAACTTCTTGTTTGTGGCACATTAGTATATGGGAGGGGGAAACTTTTCAAGCTGGGTGTTGACCATGGCGGCCATTTTGAAGTTGGCCATTTTGTATCCAACTTTCGTTTTTTCAATGGGAAGAGGGTCATGTGACACATCAAACTTATCGAGAATTTCACAAGAAAAACAATGGTGTGCTTGGTTTTAACGTTACTTTATTCTTTCATGAGTTATTTACAAGTTTCTGACCACTTATAAAATGTGTTCAAAGTGCTGCCCATTGTGTTGGATTGTCAATGCAACCCTCTTCTCCCACTCTTCACACACTGATAGCAACACCGCAGAAGAAATGCTAGCACAGGCTTCCAGTATCCGTAGTTTCAGTTGCTGCACATCTCGTATCTTCACAGCATAGACAATTGCCTTCAGATGACCCCCAAAGATAAAAGTCTAAGGGGGTCAGATCGGGAGGCATTTCTTCTGCGGTGTTGCTATCAGTGTGTGAAGAGTGGAAGAAGAGGGTTGCATTGACAATCCAACACAATGGGCAGCACTTTGAACACATTTTATAAGTGGTCAGAAACTTGTAAATAACTCATGAAAGAATAAAGTAACGTTAAAACCAAGCACACCATTGTTTTTCTTGTGAAATTCTCGATAAGTTTGATCTGTCACATGACCCTCTTCCCATTGAAAAAACTAAAGTTGGATACAAAATGGCCAACTTCAAAATGGCCGCCATGGTCAACACCCAGCTTGAAAAGTTTCCCCCCTCCCATATACTAATGTGCCACAAACAGGAAGTAAATATCACCAACCATTCCCATTTTATTTAGGTGTATCCATATAAATGGCCCACCCTGTAGATTAAATGACACATACAACACAGCACATAAGTCTTGTATGAAGCATTCTTAGTCCACTCCGCTTGTTGCATCTCCGCTGTAGGAGAACATTACATCCTACAGCGCTGGCTCCTATACTGTAATACATTGAAATCAAATCATTCAGAAAAACAATTATAATCATTTTTCTTGCATAAATTGTATACTTTAAAGATGATCTGCTACTAGGTCATATAAATTGAACTGTTTTACTGACCTGAATAACGATGTCTCCCTGATTCCAGCAATGTTTTTCTTTTTTTCCTGGACCCCTCCGTTCCAGAGATATGGCCCCCTGTTGTGTTTGACCCCTATATGCTAATTTGCTGTAGTTAGCCAACAGGGCTTGAACTACACACATGCTGCCTTCAGCTCATTGGTCAGCATCAGAGGAAGCCAGCTCCACCCCATTGGTTAATTACCGCAAATTAGCATATACACAACAGGTGGCTCTCTCTCTCTGCAATGGAGGGGTGCAGGGAAAAAAGAAAAACAGCGCTGGAATCACGGAGACAGCGCTGTCCAGGTCAGTTAACGATATATGACCTAGTGACTGGTCCTCTCTAAGGTCGGTTTCAATCGGTATTGTGCGAAAAAGAAATCGGATCACTTTGCGTTGTAGAAATGACCCGGGAAAAAAATAATAATAATCAGACTTGTCCTATTTTATGCATTTACGGACTGTCCTCCTATACTTATTATTGTAAGCATGGTCCACAAATGCGAAGGACACTCCGCCGAATAAATACTGTACGGTCGTGTGATGAGGCCTCTCCAGAACATTTCATGATTAGGTCTATGATACTAAAATGATCGGTTCCAACAAATGTAGATATGTTCTGCCAGTCGTAGGAGTTGTTTTTAATGTTTTTCTTGTTTTAACAGGTCGTCAGGTTTCCATTTTCTGTTACTGGATAGAATAGTGAAGTGACGATTCTGGCCGTCAAAAAGCAACTGAAACCTGCCTGAAAATAACTAATAAGTGTGAACAGAGCCTATGGGATCCATCAGGATCAGTTAAGGTCCTTTACATAACAGATCACAATGGATCTGTCTTAGCTCTGGTAAAGTCGGAACAGATTACACCGGTATTAACTGCGCAAAATGGACATGAATAAAATGATTTTCCAGATGGAATATATCAGAATGAGTGGCAGGAGGGCACATTGCCCGGTCTATGGGCAGCTTTCTCCTCTCCAGTATGTGAGAGCTGGGAGGCTGCAGAGTCATGTGAGGACAGGAACAGGAGAGCTGTATATGAGGGATGATAGTAGAATGCCTATTATATAACGCGGGTCGCTCCATCCAGACTACTAGCCCTAGCGCACCAAGCCGGGTACCGTGCCACAGGTTGCTGCTGCCTGGACCGTATCCCACAGAATAGGAACCGACACATCAGCGCTCTGCAGCATTTACTCCGGTCAGAGCCACTTCAAGGAAAACCCGACAACCGACCACGACCGATCCCACACCGTGCGCTGGCCCGGAGCACTCAGACAGGCGCCTCACCCAGTGAATGGCTTCATCTATACACATATCAATGTCTCTGCTTTCCCGTAAGCTCCTCTCACCTTTCTGGGCTCCTCCTTTTCCAGGAGCTTCATTCACGCCCGGATACTCTACTAACGTTGACCCGTAGATTCTCCGTCCCGCCCGCTCCGGGGCCCGCGGTGTCCGGCGGCGACTTTACCGGAGCTGAACCGGCCCCGGCAACAACTTCCGGGGCAGCTGCCAAGCGACAGGAGTGAGAGACGAACGTAGAGCAATCCACGAAAATCTAAGACAGGGGCAGATGAGCGTGGAGCGGATCGAACGGGGGAGATGAGTGTGTGCTGGAGCGCTGTCTCATGTGGTCCTCCAGTCACATGGTGTGTGGTCGTATTTCAGGACTTTATGTATTTATTTTGGCAAACACAGGATTGGATCCCAACAATAGCTTTTCCAAAGGAACCATTTTCCTGTAGCCGGGATTTTTCCCGTTTTTTTGGCTTTGGCAAAACAGGACCAGGGAGTCAGATATGACAATGACGTGTAATAAATGAGCCATTGCCGTTGGTAACGGGTGACAACTTCATGACTCTTTTGCAGCGAGATTTTAGCTGCCATATGGAAACTACACCATGGAAAACTGTTTGCACATAATTCGCATACTCCCGTACGACAGCCGTAGCGCTCCAATAAACCGCACCAACCAATGATTATATTAGGGGGAAATAATGGGTGAGATTTATTAATACCGGCACCTGTCCTCTGCAAAAGGCGCCAAATGAATCAACTGTTGATGAATTTAAACAACGCCGGTCGGATCTGGCACGGTTGATCACCACCTTTCTAAGGGTATGTTCACACGGCTTATTTACAGACGTAATTCGGGCGTTGTACGCCTCGATTTACGTCCGAATATGCGGCTCGATAGCGTTGTCAAACATCTGCCCATTCATTAGAATGGGTCTTACGATGTTCTGTGCACACGGTAATTTTTTTTACGCCCCGCTGCCAAAAATCGGGGCCTAAAACAGATGCCCGCGTCAAAGACGTGCCTGTCACTTCTTCAGACGTAAATGGAGCCGTTTTCCATGGACTCCATGGAAAACCAGCTCCATTTAACGTCTGTAATGGACGCCGCAAAAAGCGCCTCAACATGCCATTACGGCTTAAATTACGGAGCGGATTTCTCCTGAAAACAGCACCGTAATTTCAGCTGTTACGGACGCTGCCGTGTGAACATACCCTAAGCAGGAAAATGTTAACCCCTTGCCCCAGCTATTTTTTGGTTTTTCATTTTTGTTTTTTCCTCCCTGCCTTCTAAAAGCCAGAACTTTTTTATTTTTCAATCCACGTAACAATATAAGGGCTTGTTTTTTTGCGTTATAGTTTTTAATGACACAGTTTAATGTACCATATAATATAGTAGGAAACTAAAATAAAAATGTGAATAAAACATTTTTCCCCGATGGTATTTTGGGTTTTGTTTTCACAACATTCACCGTGCGGTAAAAACATCATGTTTACTTTTAGGGTATGTTCACACGCAGTGTTTTCAGACGTTTTTCAGGTCATAAACGTCCCAAAAAACGGCTGAAAAATCGGAAGCAGAACGCCTCCAAACATCTTCCCATTGATTTCAATGGAAAAATGGCGTTCTGTTCTGATGGGGCGTTTTTGATGTAGCGGTATGAGGACTCGTTTTTTTGGCACAATGTCGTTTTTATTGGTACAACTTTGGGGTAAATACAACTTTTTATTCCATTTTTTTTACAGCATTCACCCTGCGGGTTAAATAATGTGATATTGTAATAGTTGAGACTTTTAAGGATGAAGCAATATCAATTGTTTAGCCGTTTAAAAAAAAAAAAAATTGGGGTCGTCCCAGGGGACTTGAACAAGCGATTGTTCAATTGCTGGTACAATATACTGCAATCCTATGTATCTTTACTGGCTCTTATTAAGCTCTGACACCGCTTTCTAGGAGCACAAAGATGACAGACCAGGGAGCTTTCCTTAGGGCCCCAAGCTGCCATGACAACAATCGGCACCCCGCAATAGTGTTGCCAGGTGGCCAATGAGATGATGGAGGGGGCCACCCCTCTAACGGCTTTCATGCCGTAGTCGCTATTGACCATGGCATCTAAGCGATTAAACGGTTGGGATCGGAGTTATCCCTGATCCTGGCCGTTACAGTGACATATCAGCATTAACATACAGCTGACGCCCGCTGAGTATGAAGTGGGCTCAGCCCATAAGCCCCCCCCCCCCCCCCGAACCATTCTCCCCCTTCCTGGCCATGACGTACAGTTACATCAAATGTCTGGAAGGGGTTCAAGCAGATTTATCATCTGAATGTGCTGCCATATTTAATCAGGGCAGCGTATTACAGAGACAGGTCCGCTGTACTATATATTAGTGCAAATGGTACAAAAAAAATGAATGGGGAAGATCTATGAAAGCAGTCTAACAGAAATAAATGCCTTTGATGCCCAAAGCAACCAATCACAGCTTTCATTTATTACATTTATTATTGTGATTGGTTGCGATGAGCAACAAAGGCCGTTTTTTTTCTGTTAGACAGATTTCATGAATCTCCACCATTGTGCTGCCTGGCTAATAGCAAATTACAAACAATACAGTGGAACTCATAGCTATGTCATCAATACATTGCAACAGCCCCTCAGCTCTGTTCATTCATGGATAGACAGCAGGCACCATGAACACCACATGTATCTTGATAGTGCTGAGAACGCATAAGTGTGGATTTTGATTTCGCCCACATTTGTTCTCCACCATGTTCTTATACAGAGTGATCCTTAGACCGGGTTCCCACAGAGCGTAAACGCGGAATTCTGTGCGGAAATTTCGCAGCATTTACAGTAGCAGCAAAGTGAATGAGATTTAGAAAATCTCATGCCCACGCTGCGGGGAAAAACGCAGCGTAAACGTTAATAAATTGACCTGCGGTGCAGAATTCAAATCCACAGCATGCCAATTTATGCTGCATTTTCCTTGAATTTCTGTTGCAGGTTTTCCCCATTGAATTCAATGGGAATGCAAATCCCGCAACGGAAAGCCAAGTGTTGCAACTTTTGCGGTGGAATCGCAGCGATTCTGCCGCAAATATCGCAACTCAGGAAAAAAAAAATCATACCCAGAACTCCCTGCTCCTTCCTCAAGTCCGGCCTCCTGAGATGACGTTGTATCCTATGTGACCGCTGCAGCGAATCACAGCCTGCAGAGTCACTTGGCCTGCAACGTCATCTTAGGAGGCCGGACTACGTGCAGAAGAGAAGGGGGGGGGGGGGTAAATATGATTTGTTTTTGGGTTTATTTCCTAGCGGAAATGCTGGCTGAAAGACCGCACATTTTATAACTCTTCTTAGTCCCTCGCTTTTTTCAGACCATTTTCAAAACGCTCTACATAGGGTAAATTGCCACACATGCTCCATTTTATTGCACATTTTTCTTCGTAAATGTTCCCTAGAGCAGCAACAGCTGTACAGCCCTGTAGGGTACTTGATCCTCTGTTGGTGCAGACTTGTAGACAACCGGCAAGGTAAACTTATGTCAAGAATTTGGGCTTCTGGTGAGTAGAAAGGTAAGAAAATAAGTCTCGCATAGTAGTGTATGCGCTTCATAGTATCTTCTTGTCTAAGAACAAAGCAAAATTGAATCTTTGTCCGCTAATCCCCTGACTATTGTTTCGTGTAAATATCTTCTAATGTTTGGGAAACAAGAAATATCATATTAAGAACATTTAGACACTTAACCCCTTAAGGACTGCCTGTGCGCCTTTTCACGATGGTCTTTAAGGGCTCCTCTGCCACAGCGCCGTGAAAAGGTGTCTAAAGATAGCCGGGCTCCTGCTGTAATGGGCGAGATCAACGTTAGCTTTGATCCCACCCGTTAACCCCCAGGGTATGTTCACACGGCCTATTTTCGACCGTTTTTCGGGCCGTAAACGTTGATTTCAATAGGAAAACGGCGTTCTGTTCCGACTGAGCATTTTTCGCAACGTTTTTTTACGCGTAAAAAAATCGCCGCAAAAAGGAAGTGCAGGACACTCCTTGGGATGTTTTTGGAGCCGTTTTCCATAGACTCTATTGAAAAAAAGCTCCAAACACGGTCGTAAAAAACGCAGAGAAAATCGCGAGTGGCACAAAAAACGTCTGAAAATCAGGAGCCGTTTTCTCTTGAAAACAGCTCCGTATTTTGAGACGTTTTTTGACTCTGCGTGTGAACATACCCTCAGATGCCATGGTCAACAGTGGCATCTAAATGGTTTCAGAGGGAGGCGGTCGCGATATGATCGCAGGGTGCTGCATGTTTCCATGGCAGCCGAAGGGCGTTAAAACGGCAGGACCTAATAGAATGCCTGTAAGTTATACACTGACCGCATAATACACTGCAATACAGAAGTAACGCAGTCTATTATAAAAGCGATGAAACAAATCACATAGTAAAGTCCCATAGTGATACTAAAAGGAAAGTAAAAAATAGTTTAATAAAGTTACTTATAAATCAAAAACCCCAAGAAAATAAAGCCTACTTTTCCCCCTTTCAAAACGCTTTATTATTAAAAAAAAAAAAAAATTTAGGAGCTACAAATATTTGGTATCGCCCCGCGTCGATAAGGACGCAAACTAAAATTAAAAAAAGACAGAATTGCTGTTTTCTGTTCATCCTACCGTCCAAAAAACACAGTAAAAAAAATAAAAATCAACCAAGAAGTCGTATGTACCCCAAAATGGGAGCAATAAAAAATCCAAGTTTCCCCGCAAAGAATAATCCCTCACAGCTACGTTGTCCGAAAAATAAAAAAGTTATGGCTTTCAGAATATGGCGACACAAAAAAAATATTTCAAAAAAATATATTCTGCAAAATGAGTCAAACATCAAAAAAAATACATAAATATACATGTTATTTATGCCACACGGTAAACAGTGTAAATTTAAGATGTAAAAAAGAATGGTGAATGGTGGTTTTTTTTTCCCCAATACCCCCCAAAAAGTTATTCAAGATCTTTGAATACCCCAAATTTTGGACAGTGATGTCAGGGCTTTCAACTATGGAGTCCCTAGCCAGAGATTCGCAAACGATATGGCCAGGACTCCTATCTTGGGAAAGCCCTTGACATATATGGACAGTGACGTCAGGGGCTTTAAACTACATAATCCCCAGCCAGAGCATTAGAAGCCCTCTGGCTGGGGACCGGAGGAGCTCCTGACGTCACTGCCCATGTATGAACAGTAATGTCGAGGGCTTCTCCCGACCCGGAGTTAAAAGACCCTGACATCACTGTACATGGGCTTCTCTAGTCCCGCAGTCCCTGGCCAGAGCACTACCAATGCTCTTGCCAGGGACTCTGTAGTTAAGGGCCTCTGACATCACTGTCCATACTCACTGTCCATACACGGACAGTGACATCAGGGGCTTCCCCAGGGTCTAACGCTACAGGACGCTCTTCCCGGGGATTCCAGACCTGTGAAAGCCCCCCAAAGTATATGTTTAACGTATACCTGTGACTGATGCCATACAGTGGCATCAGTCACAAATAGGCTCCCAAGTATACCGCGTGGTAGAAGTTTTGTTTTTTTGCGGGATCCCTCAGGATGGAATAGCGTAGTAAACTGTTATTCCAGCCTCCAAATAAAAAGGTATACCACCCCGACGGAGGCCAAAAAGACACTCTTCAGGACTACTTCGGGCTAATGGAGCCCTATGGACACATTAAGCGTGTACGTAGGGCCAAAACGTATTATGAACAGGCCCTTATACCTACAGAGTGTTCCTGCATTTTGCATTTGTTTGCTTAAACCCTAGACGACCACAATATGTATACAGGGACTCCCTGTGCCGCCATATAGCTTTCCGTCAGGGGCCTTATGTGGGAGATAGAAGCAAATATTCTAGGGGAAAATACATCCATAATACAGCATCTGATGGAGCATGACACTTTTTTTTCTATTGGATTTGTATAGATTCCAACAGAAAAACAAAACAATATGTGCCTTTGTATGGCCTCATGCATCTCTATAGGTGCCCTATTACAGCACCGTACAACACAGAGCTATAATATGGTCGTATGCATAAGGACCAACTCGAAGTGAAATGGCTTTTTTGGAGAGACGGGGGAAGATTTATTAAGACTGACATTTCATACACAAGCCTTAATATACAGATCGCTGAAGTAAGGTACGCCAAATGTAATATATTAGGCGCATCTCTGGCCATTCGTGTGCCAGAGAATGAAGTCTATGCCAGCTAGGAGCTGCGTAGATTTGCGCTATTACTTACACCAGTTTCCAGAGTGAATTATAGTAAATTTGTCAAACCGTGGATGGTCTCTGCCGTTTTCCCACTTTTTAGAAAAACTAAAACAAAAGTTGCACTTTTCCCCGCAAATTTTGTGCCGTTTGCGACTTTTCTACGCCAGAAAACGGGTGGAAAAGTATATAGATTCCCTTAGTCTTTCGTTTAAGTTAGTTTAGCTTTAGTTGGAAATAAAAAACATTTTAAAAAAAACACCATCCTGGGAAATCTCACTCCCTAATCAAACTGCTGGTTCCTGCCAAATGCATGAGCGCACCATTCAGAAGACATTCAACGGCCCTCCAGGACATTGTTTTGCATGTTCCACTGATGTAGTGCGGTCACTTTGCCTTCACAATCCCAGTACAAGTTTGGAAATGTAGAAGAATTGCACCGAATACTCGGCAGTACTGTAATAAAGCAATAATCACTTTCAGACTTAATTGTAACACTCAGCACAATAACTAACCTGGTTGGGACATAAGAGTAAGTAATAAATTAAAATGACTAAATTACAATAATGTAGGTTGTAAATTATAATTCATTACATATAAGCGAGAGTTAAGAGCAATATAGAAAATAAACTTGGTGCAATATATATTGATGGATGTGACAGCCGAGCAGAGATTTGCACCATGTATGAGGAATGATTGAGCACTTTTGCCAACTTGATAGGAAATCTGTGTGAATGTAAAATTCTTCCTCTTTTCTCACAGGAAAGGGAAGGACTGGAACGCGACTGAACAACAAGTTGGAGGTTTGAGAATGGTTTAGATCTTTTTGTAAAAAAAGGTTTATTTTGCTATTTTGTAACAAAACAAAATCGATAAAAAGGAGATACACAATTCAGATCCACCCACTCGCTGGGTTAAATAGGAATCGGAAAAATAATAGTATACATCTTACTGATCAGAGGTGTAACATTGTTACCCAGAAAAGCCTAAGTATGTTGAATAATAGGTCATAATTTTACTGTAAAGGTAAGGCTGGATTTACACGAGCATGTGCGTTTTGCATGCGCAAAAAACGCTGCGTTTTGCGTGCGTCATTACCATAATGCACGGCTGCGTGATTTTCGCGCAGCCGCCATCATTACGACACTCTGTATGTTTGTAAACAGAAAAGCACGTGGTGCTTTTCTGTTTTCAATCTTTTTACTGCTGTTGCACGAATCACGCGCGTCCCACGGAAGTGCTTCCGAGTGGTGCGCGTGACTTCAATGGGTGCGTGATAAGCGGGAAACGCAGAACTATAGGACATATCGTGAGTTTTACGCAGCGGACACCCGCTGCATAAATATCACGGACTGTCTGCACGGCCCCATAGACTAATATAGGTACGTGCGAGGCGCGTGAAAATCACGCGCGTTGCACGGACGTATATCACGTTCGTGTAAGTCTGCCCTAAAGAGGAGCGTAAGGATATATAATAAAAGTATGTTTCTGCGACTAATTAAATTCATTTATTTCAAATGTCATTATTTATTTTTTTAAATTGCATTGCGGTATGAATTTCTTTTTAATAGTTTATTTACATTTTTTCTTTGATTTTTAGATTACTTTTTTGTAAACATATGCTGTCATATGTCAATATGACCGTACAATGCAGCCTGTGCATGTAAAGTATGCCCCAAAACAGGGGTCTCAAACTTGGCCGGGTCAATGGGCCGCACATAGAAAAAAAAATGTGAAGTTGACTGGCCACATTACTTTCAAATTTGATACAATACAAAATTGTTAATCAATTAGTTATTTGAACTATTATTAGGGTATGTGCACACGATAGCTGCCTTTTACGTCTGAAATTACAGACTGTTTTCAGGAGAAAACAGCTCCGTCATTTCAGACGTAATTGCTCCACCTCACATTTTGCGAGGCGTCTTTGACGGCCGTAAATTTGAGCTGTTCTTCATTAAATTCGATGAAAAACGGCTCAAATTACGTCCAAAGAAGTGTCCTGCACTTCTTTGACAAGGCAGTCATTTTACGCGTCGTCGTTTGACAGCTGTCAAACGACGACGCGTAAATTACAGGTCGTCGGCAAACCCATTCAAATGAATGGGCAGATGTTTGCCGACGTATTGTAGCCGTATTTTCAGGCATAAATCGAGGCATAATACGCCTCGTTTACGCGTGAAAATAGGTCGTGTGAACCCAGCCTAATAATACTACATTACTATAATAATACTGCTAGGTTTAAAATTGTAGAGATTTCTCCACGTGCTTATTTCAACAATCCAGTTTTCCAGTTTAAGTGTCGCTAAATGCAGTCCGGCGGCTCAGTGGGCAGCGTTTGGCAGACACATGTCAAGATTGGGCAGCCCCTTTTTAGATAGTGCCACAGTGCCCACTGTAGATACTGCCAACCCCCCTAGATAATGCCACAGAGCCCTCTGCAGGTGCTGCCACAGTCCCAGAGCAGAGCCTGTACTAGCGGCTCTGTGTCCCGCGGGCCGCAATGACTGCCCCAGGGGCCGAATGCGGCCCGCGGGCCGCGTGCTTGAGACCCCTGATCTAGACCATCTGATATTCAACTTTCATTTTACTAGCTATTCAGTCTGTTCATAAAACGTTCATACTTCAGGTATTCGCTTTAATCTCTAGATACTGAACAATGTAATAGATTATAAGGCCACCTGCACACCTAAACACCGAAAAAGGCCATACTTACAAATGGACACAGCCAGGCCAGAAATGCTGATGAAAGGGCGAGCAGGTGCTTTAAATAATAGCCACTCCCACTGGTCTTGAGGAGAGTGGTGTGTGTGTGGTGCATGGGATGTGTGGTAAGAAATAATAAATGAATAGTGTGTGTGCAAGTGTAATACTATAAGTGAAATATAGGGGGCAGTAATGAGTGAAGTGCCTCAATAGAAATAAATGGATAATGGGCCGCAAGTGTGTGAAACATGGAGGGATAGTGTATACGTCATGAGGCACAACGTGTATAGCCAGGTAGAAGCCTATTTGTGACACCTTGATAGTTCATAGAGCGGGCTACCCTGCTTGCTATGCCAAACAACAACACACCATACTCTCCCAGCATCAAAGACCCGGCTGTGTCCAAGAGAAGCAAATGTACGTGATAATGAAAAATACCTGGGGTATTAGTGATCATTTTGGCCAAAAGGACGCAAGCTCGCAATCCACGACAAGGATCCCCAGACTTGCGAGTCCTTAACTCCTTAACTGGAACAGAATGTTCCTGAAGGGAAATCCGCCGCAGCAGACCTGTCGGGAAGTGGATGAGATTTAAAAAAAAGAAAAATCTCATCCACATGCTGCTAAACATTTTCTGCACAGAAATTTAGAGCATGCTGCAGATTTTTAAATCCACTTTAAAGGCCTGATTCAGACAAGCGTATTATACGTCCGTGTGCTATCCGTTAAAAATAAAAACCAGACAGCACACGGACCCTTGCAATTTAATGGGGCTATTCACATGTCAGTCGCGCAAATCTCACTGCGTGACCTATTTTATTCCATTTTTGCGGACTACTTCGCCGATTGACTTTATGGACAGCACACGGACGACATCTGTGTGCGGTCTGTGTTTTTCACACACCAGTTACTAAACAAACAAGGAAGAAAAACACAGGAAACACTGATGCCACACGGAAAAACACATTGATCCCATACGGAACGGAAATGCATGAAACTACGGTTTGTCTTTTGCGGACGCAAAATGTACACATTGAAAGATTGAAAATTCACACTGCAGATCAACATCCACATTTTCCACAGATTATTTTTTTTGTTTGCGGCGTGTGGATAGGATTTGTCCTAATAACATCTGCTTTGTTGCTACTGTAATGTGCTGCTGCATTTCTCTCCCATGTGGGGAAGAATTCCCAACGCTTAAACGGAACTTTGCATTGTTGTAGTGTAGTTTGTATAAATACCAAATCTGGTCTTTGTCTATGCACTTCGCCTTTAATATTATGTTGTTGTGTCGTCTGCTTGCCATTTTATCCCCCTAGGTGGCGTTCTTCAGGAGATACAAGTCCAGTCTGTGTACTTAACTGTTCTACTTATCTTTATTCCACTGTAACATTGCAACGGTTTATTTTGTAAAACGGCGTTTGATGGTTGGCTGGTCCTGAAATTGCTAGACCAACCCTGCATGAGGGAGGAGCGCTCTTGGATCTCTGCAACGAAGTGTGAGCCAGACAGCGTCCGCCTGCCTGAGCCATGTCTAAGAACTGTGCCTCTCATACTAAGAGTAAGGCTAAGTTCACACGCCGAGTCAAAAACGGCTGAAAATATGGAGCAGTTTTCAAGGGAAAACCGCTCCTGATTTTCCAACGTTGTTTAAGCCACTTGCGATTTTCGCTGCGTTTTTTTTACGGCCGTTTTGGGAGCAGTTTTCAATAGTCAATGAAAAACGGCTCCAAAAATGTCCCAAGAAGTGACCTGCACTTCTTTTTCGTGGGCGTTTTTTCTACATGGCAGTTTTGAAAAACGGCCGCGTAAATAAACGGCCCAACAGAACGCCGTATTTCCTATGTAATTCAATGGCCAGATGTTTGGAGGCATTCTGCTTCCGATTTTTCGGCCATTTACGACCCGAAAGACGGACGAAAATAAGCCGTGTGCACATACCCTTATTGTGTCTCCGGTATTGCAGCTTGAACACTTATATAATATTCACTGGGACCCCACCGATCACCAGAACAGGGGTCCCGAACCCCCTGTTTCCCCTCACTACTCAACCGCAGTGAGGACTTAGACTTTGAACGCTTGACTGCCGCTCAATTCAAAGTAAACAGGAGATAATCTTGCTCACACAGTTTGTCAGTCTGCAGGATTATCTGCATGTTTCTGAAACAGACAGTCTTGTAAAAATCCTGCAGAGAACACAGGGGTTAATTTCCTGCCGATCTATTCCATTTTGAGACAGTGAACAGCTGAGTGGGTGGGGTGTAATAAAGGGGCGGGTCTCAATGTGTGTCCTCCTGCACACATGGCAGAGGCTTCAGCCAGTTGTCTTAGGCCATGTTCACACATAGGGTACACACTGCAGATGTTCGGTGCACAAATTCCACAGCATTCAGGGTATGTTCACACGGCCTATTTTCAGACGTAATTCGGGCGTTTTACACCTCGAATTACGCCAGAAAATACGGCTCCATTACGTCTGAAAACATCTGCCCATTGCTTGCAATGGGTTTTATGGCGTTCTGTTCAGACTAGGTGTAATTTTACGCGTCTGTCAAAAGATGGCGCGTAATAAGACGTCCGCGTCAAGAAGTGCATGTCAATTCTTGGGACGTTTTTGGGGCTGTTTTTCATTGACTCCATTGAAAAACAGCTCCAATAACGTCCGTAAAAGACGCCGCGAAAAACGAGAGTACTTGCAAAAACATCTGAAATTCAGGAGCTGTTTTCGCCTGAAAACAGCTCCGTAATCTGCTACTGCGTGTGAACATACCCTTATGGTGGTAGCAAAGTAGATGAAATTAACAAATCTCATCCACATGCTGGAGAAAAAAAAAAACATACAGAAGATGTGAAAAAATTTACTTTCTGTATGGATTTTCAATAAAATAAGATAAAAGAAGATGAAATTAAGGGAGGAAACGCTGGGATTTTTTTTTTGTGCATTTTCTATGTATAGTGTTCCTACAACCCCTGAGGTGTCTTTATATACATACTTGTAGACGGCATAAAGACAAGGAATAAGGGTATATTCAGACAATTCGATCAAAACGCAGTTTATTACTGCAAAATGTGGTGGCTTTGCGGCAATTGTAATTTACCGCACTGTCTGAAAAGAACCCCTTTCATTATAAGCTATGCTTTTAGGGTATTATTCACAGGTTAATATTTCTGGAGATTTTCAGAGCTGTAAATAAGGGAGATACAGTGGTGTTTATGGAGCAAGACAGTGAAAAACACTACTCAAATGTTCCCCCGATAGATAGATCTACATTTGCTATACAGTTGAATACTAAAGCGCTTGTACGGGATAATTAAAAGGTCAAAATCTTGAAAATGAACCAAAATTATAGTATGCACGCCTTAGTAAATTTTGTGCAATCCCTGCCCTGAAAGACACCCCCCCCCCCCCTCTAAATCTGTGCAGCTCCACCAACCACCCCATGTAGGCTTGCGTACTCATAAGCGTAAACACAATCTATGGCAGTGAAAGGCCCATGCACCTAATACATCATGACAAAACCTGGTCTGAACTTTTGCACTAGATTTTATTACATATTGGTTTTTATACACACAAAAAATTGCTACGTTTTTTTTGTTTTACAAAATACAACATGTTTAATGCACCTGTGGCTCCATCACAGATCCGGCCGTGAATACGGGAGACCATAGCCCAGCATGCAGCGCCATGGTTTCTGGTAAAACCATGGACACCCTGACGGAACCCATTATAGTCAATGGGTTCAGTCGGCTGCCAGTTTTTACTTTTGTACAGAATAGAACGGAATGCCGAATGCCGGTGTGAACCCAGCCGAAAGAGTTTTACATCCGTATATATTAAAAGTAAAATAGGATCTCAGTTGATCAACTTCTACCAGTTCTGAGTATTAGCAAACACATTAGTATAAATATAGAGCTCCACTTTGGTTATTACATTAAGGCCTCATTTACACGAGCGTAATATACGCGCGTGCTTTTCACGCGTGTCGTACGCACCTATATTGCTCTATGGGGCAGTGCAGACAATGCGTGAATTTTGCGCAGCGCGAGTGCGTTGCGTAAAACTCACGACATGTTCTATAATCGTGCGTTTTTCGCGCATCACGCACCCATTGAAGTCAATGGGTGTGTGAAAACCACGCAGGTCGCACGGAAGCACTTCCGTGCGAACTGCGTGATTCGCGCAAGAGCTGTCAAACTCTGAATGTAAACAGAAAAGCACCACGTGCTTTTCTGTTTACTAACATCCAAACGGAGTGTCTTAGAGATGAGCGAACCGTCCGAACCGAACTTCACCGGGTTCGGCCGAACTAGTTTTGACCGAACCCGGCAAAAAAATGTTCCGGTACGCGACGTCAGGAGACAGTCACTGTCCAGGGTGCTGAAAGAGTTAAGCTGGTTCAGCACCCTGGACAGTGACTTCCGATCACAATATACATGAACGTGTAAAAAAAAAAAAAAAAAAAAGGTTCTGACTAACAGATAACTCCCGGCTTCTTCCTCCAGTCTGACCTCCCGGGATGACGATTCAGTCCAAGTGACAGCTGCAGCCAATCACAGGCCAAGCACAGGCTGCAGCGGTCACATGGACTGCCGCGTCATCCAGGGAGGTGGGGCCGGATGACGAGAGGGACGTGTCACCAAGGCAACGGCCGGGAGACCGGACTGGAGGAAGCAGGGAGTTCTTGGTAAGTATGAACGGCTTTTTTTATTCACAGGTTGATGTATATTGTGATCGGCATTCACTGTCGAGGGTGCTGAAAGAGTTACTGCCGATCAGTTAACTCTTTCAGCACCCTGGACAGTGACTGACGTCGACTAGCCTCATCTCTATGATGGCGGCTGCGCGAAAATCACGCAGTCGCGCATCATACACTGATGACACATGGAGCTGTCAAGTGCCTTTTGCGCACACAAAACGCTGCGTTTTTTTGGCGTGAGCAAAACGCACACGCTCGTGTAAATGAGGCCTAAGTCTGACAGGATTTCCAGTTACCATTCATTTACTTACTGCTTCATTTAGACCAATATATTTAACACAAGTATACTTCAACTGAAAGATACTCAGATTAAGGATTGTGCGTTACACAGCAGAGGCTACACACTCAATTCTCACTTTTTGATGTATTAAAAATAAGCTCTAACAAGAAGTTAACAGAAAAAGAGGACAAAGATTTAAATACGTTAAGTAACGGATAGTACACATAATGCAGCCCCAAAAGTGCATAAATTTGATAGCAGCTATACTGTCCTTAGGTCACTTTGTGTGTGGTTCAAGACCACCACCATACCCAGTAATGTCTTTAACCAAAAAAAACTAGTTCTCTTCTGAGTAAGGCCTTATTCACATGTGATACATGATACGCGTGTGAAAATCACGCGCGTCGCACGGTCCTATGTTAGTGAATTGGGCCGTTCAGACATTCCATGATTTTCACGCAGCGTATGTCCGCTGTGTAAAACTCACGACATGTCCTATACTTGGCCGTTTTTCGCGCATCACGCACCCAATGAAGTCAATGGGTGCGTGAAAAATCGCACGGCACATGGAAGCACTTCCGTGTGACGCGCGTAATTCGCGCAACAGTAGATAAAGAAATGAAGGAAAAAAATAGCACTTCCTTCATTTATTTTTCTAAACTTCAAAACCGCGTGTCATAAGCATGGCATATGCGTGAAAATCACGCAGCCACGCAGCTCATACTGATGACACACGCAACTGCAACACGCACAAAACGCAGCGTTTTTTGCGCGCGCAAAACGCACACGTTCGTGTGAATAAGGCCTAAGTGATCATATACCAACAGTGAGAAGTCAATTAAGCCTGAAGTTCTAGATGCACCACATCATAACATTGTCATTCAAACATGAAATTTTCCAATAATAGTATAAAAGGGGACATAGGCAATTAAAAACCATCTCAAAGTAGGTCATGTATAGGACATAAAACATATGCATATAATATAACTATTATATGCTCATAAGGTATAGACTGATGGTCACGAGACGTCCTTAGAGGAACCATGTAGCATAAACTCCAAATAAGGCCCCATGCACAGAAATACGGACCCATTCATTTCTATGGCTGATGGACACAGTCCCGTATATTTACTGGAAGGTGTCCGTGCCATAGAAACTTTCCGTAAAAAATAGGACACGTCCTATTTTTTTATTTTACGTACCGTGCGCCCATATTTTAGAATGGGAGCACGACCCGCAAATGCGGACGGCTGTTGCGGCCGGCTGTGCCCGTAAGTTGTGCCCCGCGATTACGGGGCATGGTCGTGTGCATGGGGTCTAAGAGAAAGATTCTACCACTAAAATGTGACTGAACTCTGTTGAAGATGCACTGAATTCCAGTATAGAATACGATCTAAAGTTTAAAGATGAAGAAACAGGAGATTTGGATCAGCAAAACCAATGAACAAAAAGCATAATTGTGAGGTATAAACTACCACACACACACCTTCAATTTAAATACAAATTATTGTAACAAACTAAGTAAAATTTTTCTATGTAAGGCTAAAAATGGGAAAATACAATTCTGAATTGTACATAATGCTTTACGTATAAAACCCATAAAAAAATCTGGGCTATGTAAACACAGTAGATTTCTGTCCATTTGTGGCGATATTTATTTATGAGATAACTGTCCCCTCATATCAGTCTTCATCTCTGTCCACTGTGACACTTATACGGTGCCATGCATTGTTCAATACCCCACGCAAGTTCCATATTGGGGCCACGGTATCCGGTTGCACATTGTAGCTGCTATCTACAGCTTTACAGATGATTGTCAGTTCTTTGTCTTCAACAGGAATATCTGCCTCCAACGTCCATAGTTTCCATGCCCATGTCAGTTCTTTCTTCTCCTCTCCAATAAGATCAGCCACTTTCCAGGTCTTTCCTCCATCCAGAGACACATCCACTCGCACAATCTCTCTCCCACCTCCACTCCATGCATATCCTTTGATGGTTACTTTTCCATCATCTGGGGTGATACTTTCTCCAGGACTTGGTTCTGTAATTGCAGACTGCACAGGCAGGTCTTGTATGGCTGGAGAGGAAGAAAAGTCTACAGTGTCCCAATCCACACATGGATTGAAACCCTTGTAATCATTTTGCTGCCAGTGACTAGCACTTTCCTCCTCGTTTACAATAATGCGTCCCAACCACTTCACATTCCGGGCACCTACCACACCTGGCACAATAGCACGCAGAGGAAACCCATGGTCTTTAGGCAATTCCTCACCATTCATTTCATAAGCAAGTAGAACTTCCTGGTCCTTGCTCATTGCACGCATGAAGGAGATGGATGCTCCATACTTTGTTCCCGTTAGGTCTTGATCCAACCCTTCAAACTGGACATGTTGCACATTAGGCATGTCCTCTGTATAGCCGGCATCTAACAAAACATCCCTCAGCCGTACTCCTGCCCAACGAGCTGTACTAATTGCTGATCCTCCCCATTCTAGTCCTTTAACTGGCTTTACAGCATTCATCTCAGAGCGCCTATTTCCAGCACATTGCAAAGTGGCAGTAACTTCATGCCGTGAAAACTTGGTCTGGAGGTCTTTGAGGGTCAATTTCAATGGTTTACCCAGTTTTGCTCCAGGTGGTCTCTCTACAATAAGTTGGAATTCCTCAGGGTTAATATTTGGCACTGGCAAGTGGTTCCTCTTGAAGAACAACTCATTTGGAGTGATAAAGTTCTCAGTCAGCATTTCAGCAGGAGGCTCAGCATTAAAAGGTTTTTGACTATTGACCTTTAGAATAGGATGTCGAATAGGATCGCTAGAGTAAGGATCGGATAAATCACAGGGCTCCTCCTTGTCATCAGGGCTAAGCACTCCCACCTTGTACTCCTGCAAAATTTCCATGACATGCTCACTCTTGTGAACACCATAAAGGGCCCAGAAAGGTTCTAAAGCTCCCCCAGCAGCCAGCAAGATTCTTTTCCCTCCAGGATGCATATCAACAAAATCTGTGATGTCAAATACTTCCCCTGTATAGGTAACCCATATTCTGTCAGTGGGATTTGTGTGCTTCTTCACATCCTCTCTCGTATACTGAGGGAAAACATGTGAAGGTGCATGTTCTTCTTTAGACTCGGCTTGAGCAACCTAGGAGACAGAAAGGCAGTAATTATTTCAGTCCAAACTATGTTAATACACGACTCTCTGTACAGATTATAGATAGTACTAAATTACACACAGGACATAGGATATAGACGCATGCAGCCCTACTCCCCATCCTATTTCCCTGGAAGTAGTAGGCAACTATTGCACATGTACTGCTCATAACAAGGAAGTTATTGACCTATATGAGCAACAAAGACCTAACCGTCTGTCATGCATCATCAGAACATATGTCTTTTTTTATGACTTCACATATGGTTATAAACTAGGTCAATAAATAACATCTTACTTTTCGCCTTTGAGTATCAAATATCATGAAGGTGCCCAATCCCAACAATGCCCCAGCTGTCGTTGCACCCCATTTCCAGCTTTTTGCTTTGGGTACAGTTTCTGTGCTCCGATTCCGCCTGGACTCATTCTGGGCTGTACACATTCGTACCGACATGAACATCTGTTTCTGCAACCTAGAAGAAAATATACAGCACAACAAGACATATAGATTAATCCCAAAGTGAAAATTTTAGCTCTATGCTTCAGGATTTACCTCTAACATTTTGTTTTAAAACAAAAGGAAAGGACACAAACGTGGTAATGCTTTAAGTATGAAGCCTGTATGGCAGCACATGGAGTCCCCCTGTATGGTCCCACCGTGAAGCAAAATTATGTTCCTCACTAATTCATACACTGGGTAGTCCCCATACACCGCTCGTCCCCATAGCTCCGTGTGACAGGAGCAAACGAGCACCGATCAACGATGTCTCGTTGATCGGCGCTCGCTGCACCGGCCTTTACACAGCACTTCCACTGGGAAGGACAAATATTACACTAAAAATTACATTTCAACAGCAGGTCAGTTATGTAGAAGTTACACACAGAATATATCAGCAAGTTATGCAAGATAAGATAAATGCAATAAAAGCAATAGACTTGTAATAGATAACAAGGATAAGTCCTTAGAACTTGTAGGGAGGGGTTTAAGAGATCTCCTCAGTGAGAACGATATACTCTGAACTTCCTTCTAATGAATGATTCCACAAAAGCAATAACGTGACCATCCATGCCAATAGTAGTTTTAGGTGAATGCGGTTTTAAAGGCCACGATTAAAGCCATTAACAATTTTAACAAACACTTAACATGTACGTAAAAACGTCAAATACAATGTATACACAGATTTCTTTACTTGCACATTGGGATTTTGCAGAGATGTGGAACATGGGGAAATCCTCGTGTATTGCTTAATGGGAAACTTGGCTTAGAGGGTCAATGCACTAAAGGAGCTCAAGTCCAATATACAGGTCAGCAAAAGTTTACATTTGTAATGTTACTTATTAAACTAAAAGTAATAGGTCATGAGGAGATAGAAATCTGATAACACCACAAAGCATTTAGTGCTCCAAATTCTAGCAACTAAACAAAACATGCATAAAATTTAACAATTGTACAATGATTATATATGATATATCAATTTAGCCTCAGATTCCAGCTGTTTAATGCCTTCACTACTGATCGCATGACCTATGGGGTGTAAATAATGGGTGGAAGCTGCATTTCTTTGCACTCGGTCAATCCTGGTATTTCGATAGCTGGGGCCAGTGGTGGACATACCATATGAGCGACCTTTGCAAATGCACAGGGGCCCAGCAGGTAAAGCAGGGGCGTAGCTAGGGGGGGGGGGCAAGCGGGGCATGTGCCCCGGGCGCAGTTCAGAGGGGGGTGCCAGCGCCCCCTCCTCCTGCACTATAATTGTACCTGTGTCGCAAGGACACAGGTACAATTAGAAGCAATGAATGACCGGGCACGTTCCGTGCCCGGCCATTCAGCGCCTTTCCACGAATGAAGCGACTGGTACCTTTTGTACCAGTGACGCTTCAGTCGATGAAAGGCGCTGACTGACTGGCAGGGAAAGTCATCCTGCCCAGCCAATCAGCGCCTTTCATAGACGCTGTGTTCAACCCCCTGGAGACCTGCGCAGAAGAGAGCAGGTCTCCATGGCTGCCGGACGGCGTGGGAGCGGGAATAAGGTGAGTTTGAATTTTTTTTTTTTATTATATATTTTTTTGAATTGTAATAGAAGTGTGGCTGTATCTGCGGGGGGGGGGGGGGGACTTTGTCTACGCGGGGGACTTTATCTACAGGGCTGGGCTATATACAGGGGGACTATATCTACAGGGCTGGGCTATATACAGGGGGACTATATCTACAGGGCTGGGCTATATACAGGGGGGACTATATCTACAGGGCTGGGCTATATACAGGGGGACTATATCTACAGGGCTGGGCTATATACAGGGGGACTATATCTACAGGGCTGGGCTATATACAGGGGGACTATATCTACAGGGCTGGGCTATATACAGGGGGACTATATCTACAGGGCTGGGCTATATACAGGGGGACTATATCTACAGGGCTGGGCTATATACAGGGGGACTATATCTACAGGGCTGGGCTATATACAGGGGGACTATATCTACAGGGCTGGGCTATATACAGGGGGACTATATCTACAGGGCTGGGCTATATACAGGGGGACTATATCTACAGGGCTGGGCTATATACAGGGGGACTATATCTACAGGGCTGGGCTATATACAGGGGGACTATATCTACAGGGCTGGGCTATATACAGGGGGACTATATCTACAGGGCTGGGCTATATACAGGGGGACTATATCTACAGGGCTGGGCTATATACAGGGGGACTATATCTACAGGGCTGGGCTATATACAGGGGGACTATATCTACAGGGCTGGGCTATATACAGGGGGACTATATCTACAGGGCTGGGCTATATACAGGGGGACTATATCTACAGGGCTGGGCTATATACAGGGGGACTATATCTACAGGGCTGGGCTATATACAGGGGGACTATATCTACAGGGCTGGGCTATATACAGGGGGACTATATCTACAGGGCTGGGCTATATACAGGTGGACTATATCTACAGGGCTGGGCTATATACAGGGGGACTATATCTGCTGGGCTATATACAGGGGGGGCTATATCTACAGGGCTGGGCTATATACAGGGGGACTATATCTACAGGGCTGGGCTATATACAGGGGGACTATATCTACAGGGCTGGGCTATATACAGGGGGACTATATACAGGGGGTCTATATACAGGGGGCCTATATACAGGGGGCCTATATACTGGAGTGGGCTGTCTATAGAGCACCATATACAGGGGTAGGCTATATAGTATATAGCCCCCTGTAGATATAGCCCACCCCTGTATATGGTGCTCGATAGCCCACCCCAGTATATAGCCCACCCCAGTATATAGCCCCCCCTGTAGATATATTCCCCCTGTATATAGCCCAGCCCTGTAGATATAGCCCCCGTGTATAGCCCAGCCCTGTAGATATAGCCCAGCCCTGTAGATATAGCCCAGCCCTGTAGATATAGCCCAGCCCTGTAGATATAGCCCAGCCCTGTAGATATAGCCCAGCCCTGTAGATAGTATCCCACAAATAGCTCCCCCCTATAGTGCTCCACAGAAAGCCCACCCCTGTATATAGCCCCCTTGTACATATAGTCCACCCCTGTATATAGTGCTCCACAGATAGCCCACCCCTGTATATACTATATACAAGGGTGGGCTATCTGTGGAGCACTATATACAGGGGTGGACTATCTAGTGGAGCACTATATACAGGGGTGGACTATATGTACAAGGGGGGGGGCTATATACAGGGGTGGGCTATCTGTGAAACACTATATACAGGGGTGGACTATATGTGGAGCACTATATACAGAGGTGGGCTATATCTACAGGGGGCTACATACATGGTTGGGCTATCTGTAGAGCTCTATATACAGGGGAGGGCTATATCTACAGGGGGCTATATACAGGGGTGGGCTATCTGTAGAGCACTATAGGGGGAGTTATTTGTGGGACACTATATACAGGGGTGGTCTATATGGGGGCACTATCTACAGGGGGCTCTATGGCAGGCACTATCTACAGGGGGCATAGTGTGTGTGTGTGTGTGTGTGTGTGTGTGTGACACGGTGTATGGTGCTATTATAATTAGAGGTGCAGTGTTTGGCGCTATTATATTTAGGGGCGTAGTGTGTGGTATAATGATAACTTTATCTTAATTTATAGGTGTAGAAATGTTGGTAAAGTGAGAAGCTGAAGACATCTGAGCGGCAAACTGCAGAAATGGGCTGAGACCGGGAGAATTCATCATAGAGGTCTGGACTGGATGGAGAAAAAGAACTAGAATCTGAGACGTCACCGGTGAGTCACTTCATGTAAATGTTTATTCTGCCTCTAATCAGTACTGTAGTCACTGTATGGTCTGCAGTGAGATGATGGGTGGTATGATTATGATATGATTTATTTTTGTGAAACGGCATCTCCCAGCATATACTTACCATTGTTCGGGCTATGCTGGGAGCTGTAGTTTTACGCCGTACAAACCTATACGGCAGGGGTTGCACTAAATTGAGCTGTATTTGTTCTGGGGCTGTATATATGTACCGAGCTTGGTTCTGGTGTTGTGTATAGAACCATATTGCTTGTGAAATGTACAAATAATTTTATGCTCGCGTTACATAAAAAGAAATGACACGTCGATTGGTAGAGAAAACAAACACGGCGAGGGGGAAGGAGATGTCGGGAAAGAGGTTGGGGGGGGGGCGCCAAACTGAATCTTTGCCCCGGGTGCTGGAGAACCTATCTACGCCTCTGGGTAAGGGGGCCCTCTACCACTTAAAAAGCAGCTAGCAGAAACCGGTTTATTAGATGGCAGGTAAGAGACGGAGATAATGAATTTCAGAGCTCACAATTACTGGTGGATTGTTAGAGAAACAGACAGAGGGGGGGAGTGCTCTATGATAAATGAGGTGCTCTATGATTGGACAGCAAGGGGCCCATAAATGGTACTTGCACGGGCCCCTCTGCTGTCTGCTCCTGGATGATGAATTTCGAATATCTGTTTCATATGCGCAGGAAATAGTTTATTCCAATAGATTATATATTTTTTTAAATGGAATAGCTTTTTTTCTATTCCAATCCCCCCCTCCCCCAAATAAACAACACATTAATGGATACCTAACACGTACTGTTAAAAACGCGATGGATCACCTACCTCTGTGGTCTGGTCAGGCTGCACAGTGCCACTGATGGAACCCTACATAGCAGTGCCATGTTTTACCCTAAAACAAAAAGAGATTGGGAGTTTGAGAAAAATCAAAAACAGCAAAGGAAAAAAGTACCCAATACGCAAAAACAGATCCACTTTTTGCTTCAGTGGATAGAAGACCATATTGTAAGGCCTCATTCACACGACAGGGTTTCCCGGCCGGGTGCCGGCCGTTCATAAATCGGCCGGCACCCGGCTGCATTTGGAATAATAGACCCCTAATGGGGCTATTCACATTACCGATTTTTTGACGGCCGGGAAAACCGGCAGTCAAAAAATAGGACATGCTCTGTTTTCGGCCGGGTGCCCGGCCCCCATAGAAGTCTATGGGGCCGGGTAATACACGGCCATCACCGGAATGTGTCCCGAGTGATGGCCGGGTTTTCCGTCGCTTGCGCCCTATCTCCTCCTCCTCACAGCGCAGAGTGCATGTGAGGAGGAGGAGTTGATGCCATTCGGACGAATGGCTGTACGCTGTGTGGCAGGGCCGGGGTGTACAGCAGGTGGAAGGGAGCACTGCGCTGGCTCCCTTCCCCTGCTTGTTTTAAAAGCGCCCTGCCCCGGCGACACCTTCCATGGCGCCGCTAGTAGCTGCTGCTGCTGCGGCTGCTACTACTGTAGCGACGCCACTATAGCAGAGCAGGGAGGTATCTCCCCGCTCTGCTATGTGCTAGCCCCACTTTAGCTCCTTGAAGGAGCGGAATCCCTGTGTTTTCGGGGATTCCGCTCCTGGACAGAGCGCTTGATGTCTCTGTCCATATCTGGGCAGTGACATCAGGGGAAACTCCTGAAGCGGAATCCCCGAACACATGGGGATTCCCCTTCAGGAGTTGCCGCTGATGTCACTGTCCAGATCTGCCCGGCACGGATGCAAAACTTTATGCAAACCGGCCGGGCAAAATGGCCGATTTTACCGGCCGACACTCGGGCGGGACCCGGTCGTGTGAATCCCGCCTAACTCTGTATGGAGTACACCGACATTTATCAGAGTACGCTTTATACTGGCTTTGAAAACCGGCTCCAATAAAACAGGTTTTTAAATCGGCTTAGTCCCAGGGGCAGATATCAGGCATCCCTTATTGAGAACTCCCTCAGGGTATTGCACCGAATTTATGTCCCATTGTTCCTTTCTTCTATAGAACCAAATGTCTCTACACGATGAGGATGTGTGGAAACAGGGGATACACCATGTTTGGTTTATAGGAACAGGTGTTGCATCTGAATATCTTAAAGAAACGTATTCTCTGTTATGCGTCTGGGACAAAACCCTACTGAAGTTACCTACAAGACGAACAGGCTTATACATTATATTCTTCTAGTTACTAGAATTCACATAGCCGCTAAATGGAGAAGTTCTCGTCCTTACAAGTACGATGCATTACGTTAATCTAATAATGTTTTTTGCAAAAATAAAAGCTACTAGGTTCGATTGAGGCATGTGTTAGCGCTATCATTTTAATGTACATGTATTCCCTGATCTTCACAAAAATTTGGAGATGGATATAACTATGTATGTACTTAACCTTATGCCCTTTTTCCCCCCACTTTATATAGTTCTGTTACTATTTTATTATGAGATTTGGGTTTTCTCTGTCATGTGGTTCATTCGTAGGACATAATTTGTATTTAATGCATCTCCATACCAAACCCCTACGCTCTTCTCAAGGTATGGAATATATCATTGTACACAAAATTAGAAACTTTTAAAACCTAAAAATAATGCTTAGAACCAACGAAGGTTCAGAAACTTGTTAGTAGATCCTAGATCCCAACAATTTCAAAGGGATCGGTCAACAATCCAACATTTATACTGTACTGGTAGGACAATGGTATGCGTAGAGGGTCTTTTTTGTATTTGACTGTACTAAATCTTGGGTCATTGCTTTCTGCATATTTATGTTCCAATGTGACAAGAAGCCAAACAACGCACTATATAAAAATGGCCAGTTTAGAAACCTGAATAAACCAGGTGGATAGTCCGCATACATCGCTCTAAACTGGTCGTAATGGTTCATTTTACACGAGAATATATTCTGCCCGTTAAATGAGCCCCGGTCGACAAGACAGCATGTCGATCATTGCTGGTTGGCTCCATTCAAATAGATCGATGATTGCAAGTATGGGGACAAACTATTGTTAACATGATCATTTGTCCCTGTACGTTTTCCATCTTGTTGCCAGACAATCCTATGTTGTGCCGATGTGGTGCCGACTAGCGTCCATTTTTCTTGCCACATTAAAGATCCAATCAGCTGATGAACGTTCATCGGCTGATCGCTGCTCTGTGTAAAAGTGTATGAGCACTTGTTCACCTGATTATTAACCCATGTAAAAGGGCCTTAAGAGATTAAGAAGTGGGAAATAGTGAATAGGGGAAACATTAAGACCGGCCATCCCCAACCACAAAAAAGGGGATGACGTACAGACTGCCTTTAGGGGAGTTAACTGTTCCTATAATGAAGAACAAGGGCCATTTATGAATACCAATAAAACCCTGGCTTGCACATTGCAAAAAATGAAATGGTGCAGTCTAGATAAAGTGTAAGGTTGGTATCTATATGGTGGAATGAATCAAGCTTCACCCGCTTTATTTATATTCCCAGCTTTCCCCATTAACTTGTCTGTCTGCTTTAGAAATTACCTATATGGAGGAGTTAAAGGGAAGGTGTCACGAAAAAATGTTTTTATATATGTTATTGCTTTTAGTATGTCATTAAAATACATTTTATTTATTTGTGTTTTACTTTTTTCTTTTTACTTCTCTATGGGGGCTGGCATTTTTTTTTCATCTCTGTATGTGTCGATTAACGACACATACAGAGATGGAATACGGCACATACATCCCCATAGAGAATGTGAACGGGAGCCGTTCCATTCACTATAGCGTACGCCGTCTGTGTGGGAGCGGCGCATGCGCCGCTCCCACACAGACCAAAAGGAAGGTCTTCGGCAGAGCGACATCCGGCGCCATTTTCATGTGGACCGGAAGCCGCGGATGGACAGTAAGACTACTACTTCCGGTCGCGGCTTCCGGCCATACGTTCAGACGCAAGGACTAGGAGCTGAGGCAGCGGCAGGAGCAGGTAAGTTATGTTTGTGTTATACTGTGTGATTACCACTGTATCTAATCCTCCTACACTGTGCATTCGCTCAAAAAATGGCGGCACACAGTGTAGGAGGTTTGAACATTCAATCCCCTCCTTTCTCCTGGCACTAGTCAGGAGAAAGGCGGGGGGATTGTTTTAGGACACTAGAGAGAGTGTGTCTTCTCCAATTTTGCAGCATAAAGCAATTGCTTTACCACATGCCAATGCTGAAATTTTGGGAATTGCTCCCTCTAGTGACCAGCACATGGAAATGTTATAAGTTAGAATCTAATTTATAATATTTCCTGACTTGTGAAAAAATTTTTAAAAAATGAGAACAATGTGCAATCATTTATATACTAACTGTTTAACTAAAAAAAAATAAAAAATTTTCTAGCGATACATTCCCTTTAAGCATCGGCCACCTCTACCACCACTTATCTCCAGCGAGTCAGTCATGAAATAGATCTAATCATTACTGCTTTCTTGTATACCCCATTACGGGGCTTCAGTTCACCACTACCTGTTCCAATCCAAGCAAAATAAATGTGCAAATAGATGCAGAGCCCTCATCTACATTCGAAAAGGTTTTCAGATCTGACTGTATTTTCCCAAATGGCAAGTAAAAGTTAATCAGAGGAAGGAAACACTATCTGATAACTTGATCCTTCAATAAACCACAAGTTTGGATTAGCTCCAAGAAGAAAGGCAATTTACCTCATTGCAAAGTTCAACATAGTTCACAGGGGATCAATACAACTGCTTATCTTAAAAGAGGACTGATAACCTAACTACTAATCTCATGTTCATAAATCCAACTGCATAAAAGTCCCAGTGTCACAATGAGTGAACCACGTATGACTGAGCGGACTGCACATATTGTTTATTAGATCAAATCACTCATTTCAAACATGTAAGAATATTTATGAAATGGAGTATAAACCATATAAAGTACACAATTTTCCACTTAAAATTAATCAAAATATCCAGAAACATCACTGTTAGGCTGGGTTCACACGACCATGTTACGTCCGTAATGTACGGAACGTATTTCGGCCGGAAGACCCGGACCGAACACAGTGCAGGGAGCCGGGCTCCTAGCATCATAGTGATGTACGATGCTAGGAGTCCCTGCCTCTCCGTAGAACTACTGTCCCGTACTGAAAACATGATTACAGTACGGGACAGTTGTCCTGCAGCGAGGCAGGGACTCCTAGCATCGTACATAACTATGATGCTAGGAGCCCGGCTCCCTGCACTGTGTTCGGTCCGGGTCTTCCGGCCGAAATACGTTCCGTACATTACGGACGTAACATGGTCGTGTGAACCCAGCCTTACATAGTTAAGGTTGAAGGAGAAAAAAAAAAGGAAGGTCAAAAGGTTCATTAAGCCCACCCTATAATCCTTCCGTGTTATACCTGAGGTAGGCAAAAAACCCCTGTAAGGCGGATGGCAATTGCCCCGATATTAGGTGAAAAAAAAAAAAATCCTTCCCGACTCCAAATATGGCAATCCGACAAAATGCCTGGATCAACGTCCCATCTCTGGATAAACTCAATTGCATCCAAGAATTAAGTCTAAAAATATTTTTAAAAGAGTGTCTTTATCTGGAACAATGCTAAACCTTGTAGACAAACCTAAAAATTCTATACTAAAATTAATGTCAACGCACATGAAGGCCAGCCATTCACGAGATTGCTTGTACGGCCAACAGCCATTTCTCAACGCCACCATGGCCAAGAGTGCATGTTAACATCAATGGGAGAGGGGAATAAGCCGCTGCCAGACACTTATCTCCCACTAGAGTGTATCATCAGTTTGAACACGCCTGATCTCTCTTCCCAGAAGTCTGCCATCAGGAGACACTCAGCCAGGAAGCCCTTATACACAATAGATCATTGGTTCATTTCACTGAAGTCTGTGGTTTTCACCCACTTTTCTCTCATATGTCGGGTCAGCTCTAATACTACCAATTCTGTTACAATATACAGTAGTGTTCAAAAAATAAAAAAAAAAATAGCAGTCCAAAATCATTAACCTAATAAATCAATGTTTTGGGTAGAGGTGATATTTCTACATAGCAAATAATTTACTTGTGAGCAGGGGTGTAACTAGGAAAGACTGGGCCCCATAGCAAACTTTTGACTGGGGGCCCCCCTCCCCTGGGTGTCACACAACCCCCCTTGTAGATAGTGCCTTTTCTACAGCCCCCCCTGTAGAGAACGCCATACAGCCCCCCCCGTAGAGAGCGCCATACAGCCCCCCCCGTAGAGAGCGCCATACAGCCCCCCCCGTAGAGAGCGCCATACAGCCCCCCCCGTAGAGAGCGCCATACAGCCCCCCCCGTAGAGAGCGCCATACAGCCCCCCCCCGTAGAGAGCGCCATACAGCCCCCCCCGTAGAGAGCGCCATACAGCCCCCCCCGTAGAGAGCGCCATACAGCCCCCCCCGTAGAGAGCGCCATACAGCCCCCCCCGTAGAGAGCGCCATACAGCCCCCCCCGTAGAGAGCGCCATACAGCCCCCCCTGTAGAGAGCGCCATACAGCCCCCCCTGTAGGGAACGCCATACAGCCGCCCCCCCCTGTAGGGAACGCCATACAGCCGCCCCCCTGTAGGGAACGCCATACAGCCCCCCCCTCCTGTAGGGAACGCCATACAGCGTCCCCCCCTGTAGGGAACGCCATACAGCGTCCCCCCCTGTAAAGAACGCCATACAGCGTCCCCCCCTGTAGGGAACGCCATACAGCGTCCCCCCCTGTAGGGAACGCCATACAGCGTCCCCCCCTGTAGGGAACGCCATACAGCGTCCCCCCCTGTAGGGAACGCCATACAGCGTCCCCCCCCCTGTAGGGAACGCCATACAGCGTCCCCCCCCCTGTAGGGAACGCCATACAGCGTCCCCCCCCCTGTAGGGAACGCCATACAGCGTTCCCCCCTGTAGGGAACGCCATACAGCGTCCCCCCCTGTAGGGAACGCCATACAGCCCCCCCCCTGTAGAGACATACAGCCCCCCTCGTAGAGAACGCCATACAGCCCCCCCCCTCCTGTAGGGAACGCCATACAGCCCCCCCCCTCCTGTAGGGAACGCCATACAGCCCCCCCCCCCCCTCCTGTAGGGAACGCCATACAGCCCCCCCCTCCTGTAGGGAACGCCATACAGCCGCCCCCTCCTGTAGGGAACGCCATACAGCCGCCCCCCCCTGTAGGGAACGCCATACTGCGTCCCCCCTGTAGGGAACGCCATACAGCGTCCCCCCCTGTAGGGAACGCCATACAGCGTCCCCCCCTGTAGGGAACGCCATACAGCGTCCCCCCCTGTAGGGAACGCCATACAGCGTCCCCCCCTGTAGGGAACGCCATACAGCGTCCCCCCCTGTAGGGAACGCCATACAGCGTCCCCCCCTGTAGGGAACGCCATATAGCGTCCCCCCCCTGTAGGGAACGCCATATAGCGTCCCCCCCCCTGTAGGGAACGCCATATAGCGTCCCCCCCCTGTAGGGAACGCCATATAGCGTCCCCCCCCTGTAGGGCACGCCATACAGCATCCCCCCTGCCAAAAAAAATGTGACCTACAGCGTGTCCTACAAAAGACATGTATCCCCTATCCACAGTATAGGGGATACATGTGTGATCGCTGGCAGCGATAGGGAGAACAGGGGACCAAAAGTCCTCGCATGTTCTCCATGGCTAACCTCTGACTTCCGGCGGCTGCGCAGGTCAATAAAAATGAAAGGAGCGCTGGTCACAAATGCGCACAAGCGCGACCGGCGCTCCATTAATTTCTACGGAGCTGCCAACACAGACCCCGGAAGTCCAAGGTTTGTGATGGAGAACTTCAGGGGACTTTGTCCCCCGTTCTCCCTATAACTGCCAGCGATCACACATGTATCCCCTATCCTGTGGATAGGGGATACATGTCTTTTGTTTAATGGCAGAGCGGGGAGATACCTCCCTGCTCTGCCGTAGTGTTCAGTGGCGTCCCGCTGTAGCAGCCATAGCGGCAGCTAGCGGAGCCTCCGGCCATGGTGGGGGCCCGTGCCGGCGGGCGACACGGGCCCCCTCATGCCGCGGGCCCCGTAGCGGCTGCTACGGCGGTTGTTACGCCACTGCTTGTGAGGGTATGTTCACACTGCTTATTTTTGGCGGTTTTTTGGTCCGTAAACGGCCGAAAAATCTGAAGCAGAACGCCTCCAAAACATCTGCCCATTGATTTCAATGGGAACACAGCGTTCTGTGCTGACGGGGTGTTTTTATACGTGGCCATTTTGAAAAACAGCCGCGTAAAAAAAACGGCTGTGAAAAAGTGCATGTCACTTCTTGACCGTTTTCTTTGGTGCCGTTTTTCATTGACTCTATAGAAAAACAGCTTAAAAAATAAATAAATAAAAAATAGGGCGTAAAAAACTAGTTGCCCCCTTACTTACTGGGTCATACCACTACACTACTGATAATGGGTAAGCTTTGAACGATTACTGTTTCAAGTTGTAACTAGAAACTAGGACACTTTTTACGTCCTTTTGATAGGAAGTGTTATTACTTACATCTTACTGTCACTTTCCTTCTGTTGTTTCTTCTTACCGACGTTCATTTATATGAGTTCGTTCCTTAAAAGTGATTTCACTATATTATATATTACTTGTATTGGAACTTATATTTTTTCATGCATTACCTGTTTCTAATAAATTTTTAATGTATGTCCATTTATGATCCAGTTAAAACATTGTATTTTAGATTCTCATGTGTTGTTTAAATAAAGATTTTGTACTTCTCTAATACTTGGATACTTTGGATTCTTTGTTTCTCTAGTTTATATAATATTGTTTGGAGTCCGTATCTCCGAAAATTGCAGGTCGTTGAGATTTATATCCCACCTTACATTGTTGTGTCCTGTGAGACTTCTCTTGTGTAATTACGATGTTCTTTGCCCGTTCCCCAGAGACCTTGGACCCATATCTCCATGGATTTTATCACCGATTTGCCTTCATCTCAAGGCAAGTCGGTGGTGTGGGTTGTAGACCGCTTCAGTAAGATGTGCCACTTTGTGCCCCTCAAGAAACTACCCAATGCTAAGACGTTAGCTAACTTGTTTGTCAAACACATCCTGCGTCTCCATGGGGTCCCTGTCAATATTGTTTCTGACAGAGGGGTACAATTTGTTTCATTGTTTTGGAGAGCCTTCTGTAAAAAGTTGGAGATTGATCTGTCCTTCTCCTCTGCCTTCCATCCTGAAACTAATGGCCAAACTGAGAGGACTAATCAGTCTCTAGAACAATATTTAAGGTGTTTTATCTGACTTTCAATATGATTGGGTCTCATTCATTCCCCTCGCCGAATTTTCCCTTAATAACCGGGTCAGTAACTAGTCAGGGGTCTCCCCCTTTTTCTGTAATTTTGGGTTTAATCCACGGTTCTCCTCCGTTTCACCTGGTAGTTCCAACAATCCCGAGGTAGATGTCGTTCATCGGGAACTGTGCACTGTCTGGGCCCAGGTTCAGAAGAACCTAGAGGCGTCCCAGAGCATACAAAAGACTCAGGCAGATAGAAGACGTTCTGCTAACCCCTTGTTTGTGGTCGGGGATCTGGTGTGGCTATACTCAAAAAATTTGCGCCTTAAAGTCCCGTCCAAGAAGTTTGCTCCCCGGTTTATAGGGCCGTATAAGGTCATTGAAGTCCTTAACCCTGTCTCCTTCCGACTGGAGTTGCCCCCATCTTTGAGTACACGACGTGTTTCATGCCTCCCTCCTTAAACGCTGCTCCCCATCCTTGGCTCCCTCGAGGAAATATCCGGTCCCTGTTCTCACCCCTGAGGGGGTAGAATTCGAGGTGGCCAAGATTGTGGACAGCAGGATGGTCCAAGGCTCCCTCCAGTACCTGGTCCATTGGAGGGGATACGGGCCTGAGGAGAGGACTTGGGTACCCGCCCGGGATGTTCACGCTGGGGTATTGCTCAGGAGGTTCCACCTTCGTTTCCACAATAAACCAGGTCCACCTAGAAAGGGTCCGGTGGCCCCTCATAAAAGGGGGGGTACTGTAAAGGATCTGCCAGACACAACTTCTGTGTCGACGCCCATAGGTAATCAGTCTGCACCTGCTTCTATGAATACCTATATAGAACCAGACCTAACGATAAACGTTATAGTAAACGTCCACACATATCAAGGAAAAACAGACAATAAATACCTATAACTGTATGTGAAGACAAATCAAATCTCCCAAAAGGGAAAAATAATGACACCAAGTACAGTAAGTAACTTGCAAAAAATATAAATTCTTTATTACAATATACATAAGAACATGTTGGCCATCAGGACCTAAAAACCACAGACAATTAAAATATACAATGTGGAGAACATGAGGCTACTCAGAATGGCCTATATTCAACATTCAATAATACCAGACAGGGTCACTATGACAGTCATGCTATAAATGTACAGTACAAGGATAACAGAAACCGCAAAATGTGTCTCCAGAAAGCATGCTGAAACAGAACAATGTAATACAGACCCTGTAAAAAATAGTATACACGAGAGACTTGTAGCTATCAGTCTGCACCTGCTTCTATGTCTGTGAGAACAGCCTAATATCCCTTTTTATTTACGTTCTATAAAGGATTAAAGGGTAACTAAACGTTTGAGAAACTTCTGACATGTCATAGTGACATGTGAGAAGTTTTGATTGGTGGGGGTCCAAGCACTGATCACTAAAACGAAGCGGCTCCGCTGCTTTGTCTGTTCGGCTTTCTCCGGAAAGCCAATGTATCTGAGTACAGGCTCATAGACTTTCTATTGAGCCCGTACTCCGATAATTTGTTTCCAGAAAAAGCTGAACAGACACAAAGCGGCTGGTGTGGGTCTCAGCGCTCGGACCCCCACCAATCAAAACTTCTGACACGTCACTATGACATGTCAGAAGCTTCTCAAACGTTTATAGTTACCCTTTCGCGCACCCAGACGTGCTATTACATCCGGGTGCGGGGCGTGATGTTTGAAGATCGATGATTCAAATAGATCGATGATTGCAAGTATGGGGACAAACTATTGTTAACATGATCATTTGTCCCTGTACGTTTTCCATCTTGTTGCCAGACAATCCTATGTTGTGCCGATGTGGTGCCGACTAGCATCCATTTTTCTTGCCACATTAAAGATCCAATCAGCTGATGAACGTTCATCGGCTGATCGCTGCTCTGTGTAAAAGTGTATGAGCACTTGTTCACCTGATTATTAACCCATGTAAAAGGGCCTTAAGAGATTAAGAAGTGGGAAATAGTGAATAGGGGAAACATTAAGACTGGCCATCCCCAACCACAAAAAAGGGGATGATGTACAGACTGCCTTTAGGGGAGTTAACTGTTCCTATAACGAAGAACAAGGGCTATTTATGGTGTGCTCCGTACGCTCCAGGTGTCGGCTGTATTTTACAGCGGACACCCGGCACCAACAGCCGGGAGCAGAGATTGCGCTGTTCCTGGCTGTTTAACCCCTCAAATGCTGCAGTCAATCGTAACCACAGCATCCGAGGTGTTGAAAAGAGGGGGTTGGCTCCCTCAGACAGCTCGTCGTGTCCCCCCCCCCCCCGCAGTGAGATCGGGGGGTGATAATTGTTATGGCAGCCCAGGGGCCTAATGAAGGGCCCCAGGGTAGCCTTCACTCTGCCTGTGGCAGGGCTTAGCGGAAGCCTGTGAAAATGACGATATTCTGCAATATATTGTACCAGCGATCTAACAATCGCTGGTTCTAGTCTTCTAGTCCCCTACTTGGCTAATAAAGAGTGCAAAAAAATAAAAAAGTGGAAAAAGTTTTTAATAGTGAAAAAATTTCCCCTAAAGTAATGTCAAAAATAAAGTAAATTAAATTGGTATCGCTGCGTCCATAAAAGTCTGAACTATTACAATATAGCTTTATTTAATGCACACGATGAACGCAGTAAAAGAAATTATGTAAAAAACTCCAAAATCGCAGTTTTTTGGTCAACTTAGTAAACTCTCAAAAAAAAATTTTTTTATAAAAAGTGATTCAAAAGCTCTACATACCAAATAAAACAATGGTACTGATAAAAATTACAGCTAGTCCCGCAAAAAAAATAAGCCCTGACACCGCTTAATCGGAGAAAAATAAAAAAAAGTTATTGCTCTGAGAATGTGGCGACAAAATTTGTATTTTTTTTTAACAAGTTTATTATCAATAAAAGTAGTAAAATATAAAAAACCTAAATACATTTGGTATCACCATAATCGTACTGAGCCACAGAAGATAAGTTGTAGTTTTTACCGCACGGTGAAAGCCATAAAGCTCCCAACTTCAGCCCGCAAATATTTTTTTTCGGTTTCCCAGTACATTATATGGAACTATAAATGGTACCAAAGTAAACTACAGCTCTTACCGCAAAAAAAAATAAGCCCTCACACCACTCCATTGACAGAAAAATAAAAAAAAGTGTTAGGCCGGATTCACACGAGCGTGTGAGTTTTGGGCGCGCAAAAAATGCTGCGTTTTGCGCGCGCAAAAGGTCCGTGTGTCATCAGCATATGGTGCGCGGCTGCGTGATTTTCGCGCAGCCGGCATCATGATGACACTCTGGTTTTCGTTTACAAACAGAAAAGCACGTGGTGCTTTTCTGTTTTCATTCATTTCTTTTACTGCTGTTGCGTGAATCACGCACGGCACCCGGAAGTGCTTCAGTGTGCCGAGCGAAATTTGCACGCACCCATTGACATGTCATGAGTTTCACGCAGCGCACATACGCTGCGTGAAATTCACTGACCGTCTGATTTCCACACGCGTAGCACGGACTTATTATACATTTGTGTGAATAAGGCCTTAGGGTATGTTCACACACAAACTCAAAAACGACTGAAAATACGGAGCGGTTTTCAAGTGAAATCAGCTCCTGATTTTCAGAGGTTTTTTGAGCAACTCACGTTTTCACGGCCGTTTTTGGAGCGGTTTTCAATGGAGTCTATGAAAAACTGCTCCAAAAACGTCCCAAGTAGTGACATGCCCTTCTTCGAAACAGAACGTCGTTTTTCCCTTTGCAATTAATGGGCAGATGTTTGGAGGCGTTCTGCTTCCGATTTTTCGTCTTTTTACGGCCCGAAAAATGGCCGAAAATAGGCAGTGTGAACATACCCTTACGGCTCTTGGAATGTGGGGAGTGAAAAATGAAAATGAAAAAATGGCTTCGTCCCGAAGGGTTGAACACAAACTGGAAAGAAATTGTTTTGGAATTGAATGTGTAGTTTTTTTCCAGTGCATTTGGGCAAATAAAAGTTATTACAATGATTTTGCGCTTTGCTTTTTTAAACTCGCTGCTATTTTTTTTTTAACACTGCTGTTTATCTGCGTGTGTACTCTAGATTATAAACATACTATGGGTTATGTAGTCAGCGGGTCGAGCTCATACAGTTTTTTTTCATGGACATAAGCAGAGAAAACGTTACCCTTATCAGCATTGGCAGAAATATTAGGATGACCGCACCCTCTACAAGATACTCAGATACAACTTCTAGAAACGGTAAACTAGACAAGAGGCTCTGTCACCAGATTTTGCAACCCCTATCTGCTATTGCAGCAGATCGGCGCTGCAATGTAGATTACAGTAACGTTTTTATTTTTAAAAAACGAGCATTTTTGGCCAAGTTATGACCATTTTTGTAGTTATGCAAATGAGGCTTGCAAAAGTCCAAGTGGGTGTGTTTAAAAGTAAAAGTCCAAGTGGGCGTGTATTATGTGCGTACATCGGGGCGTTTTTAATACTTTTACTAGCTGGGCGTTCTGATGAGAAGTATCATCCACTTCTCTTCACAACGCCCAGCTTCTGGCAGTGCAGACACAGCCGTGTTCTCGAGAGATCACGCTGTGACGTCACTCACAGGTCCTGCATCGTGTCAGACGAGCGAGGACACCGGCACCAGAGGCTACAGTTGATTCTGCAGCAGCATCGGCGTTAGCAGGTAAGTCGATGTAGCTACTTACCTGCAAACGCTGATGCTGCTGCAGAATCATCTGTAGCCTCTGGTGCCGGTGTCCTCGCTCGTCTGACACGATGCAGGACCTGTGAGTGACGACACAGCATGATCTCTGGAGAACACGGCTGTGTCTGCACTGCCAGAAGCTGGGCGTTCTGAAGAGAAGTGGATGATACTTCTCATCAGAACGCCCAGCTAGTAAAAGTAGTAAAAACGCCCCGATGTACGCACATAATACACGCCCACTTGGACTTTTACTTTTAAACACACCCACTTGGACTTTTGCAAGCCTCATTTGCATAACTACAAAAATGGTCATAACTTGGCCAAAAATGCTCGTTTTTTAAAAATAAAAATGTTACTGTAATCTACATTGCAGCGCGGATCTGCTGCAATAGCAGATAGGGGTTGCAAAATCTGGTGACAGAGCCTCTTTAAGCTCCGTTCCACTTAGAGTTGTCACGATACCAGAATTTGGACTTTGATACCGATACTTCGTGTAGTATTGTGATTCTCAATACCAAAACGATACTTTGCCAACAATAATAAAAGAAAAATAAAGTTCTTCCATTTTCTGATGTGAGGCGCGTGGTGGTGTGATGAATTTTGAACCTCCATGTGCCTCACATAATTAGCCCCATCGTGTTTCTCAGTGATAATGGACTACATTGGGTTAATGTGTGGGGTACATGATGGGGTTAATTACTATTAATGTGAGGCACCTGGAGGTTCAAAATTCCTAATACCTCGTGCCTCACATTAAAGCCTTATTTAGACGAACGTGTTAAACGTCCGTGTGACGGCCGTCACACGGACCTATATAATTCGACGTGGCTGTTCACACGGTTGTTTCAACGGACCGTGTGAAGGGTCTGTGAGAAAATAGGACATGTCCTACCTTTTCACACATCCCTCCATAGACTCTAGTCTATGGGGGATGCGTGATATCGCATCCCGCAGCGCAGAGCACGGATGCACCATGGACGTGAAAAACGCCCGTTTTTCACGTCCGAGATGCGCAATGGCCATATGAATCTAGCCTAATAAGTGAAAGAAAGCAGTTTTTTTTATTTTATAACAGCATAAACGACTCTATAAATGTGCCATTATGGTCGCAACGATACCGAATGGGGTATACTTTAGGCATTGAGACTGCTTTTAATGGTCGTTGTAAAAAATGTGTTGTTTTTTTTTTTTACTTTCATGTACTGGAATAGATCTATATACCAGTACATTAGCCTGTGTACTGATAGGTATGTCCTAACAACTGCCTGTATACTAAGTATGCCCTAACAAAAGGAAATATGGTCAGACAGCCCTGGGGTCCTTCAATGGACCCCGAGTTGTCTGCCCAGATATAGTTTGTCCCTCGATCAAGTCACAGGGATTTGCCGTGATGCCATACAAAGGGCACCCCCCCCCCCCCTTTCTCAGTATCCTCTTGAATGCTGCGGTCACAAAAGGGAGAAAACCGCTACCAGACTCCTCATGCAGCGGCTTATACGCTAACAAAAGGATCGGCATGCTGAAATTCAGCATACCCAACCCTTTTCTCCAGGACATATGCCTTCGGGCGGGGAGTCGGGACGACGACATACATAGTTGCTTGGCCGGTCCCGCTAAGATCGGTGGGTTTTTCAGACGTACATCTAATGTGTATGGCCAGATTGAAGGTACTGGAGGGGCTGCAGACTGTCCTGGGCAGCAGCTGGCATATGCTGGCAAGAGCCAGGTTTACATCTCATGCTCATCTCCTAGGCAATGAGTGTGACAGTTTAGTTGCCTGCCACTCTTAACGCAATGTTTTTCATTTGTTTTACTAAACATTATCTAGAAAAGGTCAGCCACTTCACTCAGAAAAGCGTACAGTAGGTAACAACCCACTACAGGTAAAGCCAAGCGTTGTTCAGTAGTGTTGGCTAAGATAGGACAATTTTAGACTTTTTCAGATACCATTATTGAGATACTTCTCAAAATATCAATATATAAATCGCAATAGTTATAAAAGTAATGAAAAATAGGACAAAGACGCACATAAATGCAAACTTACTACATTCATGAACAATGGCAGCTTCGTGCCTTATAGACGACTGCTCGACTACCGCAGGCTTCATCATTGGGACTTATTTTTTTCTAAGTCTGGACACACACAGCTTTTTTTGCCCAGTAATTCTGTGGCCAGATGTTAAAGTCTATAGTAAAATACTGGAAAGACTACACACTTCCTCTAAATAAAATGTATTCACCTAATTAATGGTTACAGCCCAAAAGCTGCAGCAGGAAGCGTAAAGGCTTGGTTCACACGGCCTATTTTCAGACATAATGGAGGCGTTTTACGCCTCAAAAGACGGCTCCAATACGTCGGCAAACATCTGCCCATTGCTTTCAATGGGTTTTCCGATGTACCGTGCCGACGACCTGTCATTTTACGCGTCGCTGTCAAAAGACGACGCATAAAATTACAGCCTCGTCAAAAGAAGTACAGGACACTTCTTGGGATGTTTTTGGAGCCGTTTTCTCATAGACTATTGAAAACAGCTCCAAAAACGGACGAAAAAACGCTGCGAAAACGGGGCGAAAAACACGAGTTGCTCAAAAAACGTCAAATCAGGTGCGGTTTTCCCTTGAAAACAGCTCTGTATTTTCAGACGTTTTTGGCTCAGCGTCTGAACATACCCTAAGGGTATGTGCACACGATAGCAGGCATTTACGGCTGAAATTACAGACTGTTTTCAGGAGAAAACAGCTGCCTCGTTTCAGACGTAAATGCTCCTCCTCGCATTTTGCGAGGCTTCTCTGACAGCCGTAAATTTTGAGCTGTGCTTCATCGAGTTCAATGAAGAACGGCTCAAATTACGTCTGAAAGAAGTGTCCCGCATATAATGTATATAAGTGTCCTGCACTTCTTTTGCCGAGGCTGTATTTTTACGCGTCGTCGTTTGACAGCTGTCAAACGACGACGCGTAAATGACAGGTTGTCTGCACAGAACGTCGGCAAACCCATTCAAATGAATGGGCAGATGTTTGCCGACGTATTGTAGCCCTATTTTCAGACGTAAAACGAGGCATAATACGCCTCGTTTACGTCTGAAAATAGGTCGTGTGAACCCAGCCTTAGAGCGCAACGTTCAGATGTCCTTCAGGCGCGCACGTTAGAAGTTATACAATTTCTAAACTAGATTAGCAGAAGGAAAAGGGACATTCCACCGATATTTACTAGAGGAGTAGTGGTTTCTCTGTAAAACATCTTCTCAACAACCTACATTACCATTATTTTATGAGGAAACTGTTTATATAACAAAGAAAAGCACACAAGGTGTAAATGGTTTTACAGTCAGAAGTGGTTGGGACTGGTCACAACTGAGAATTACACACCTATAAAGAGGACTGCGAAGAAAATCAGAACGGTTATTTCTGGTTTGTTACTTACAATTTAGTAACCTTAAAAAGCGCTTGTTTCAGCGTCGATGGGGTCTAAGCACCTGAAAACCACCGATCAAAACTTCTGATATGTCTTAATGATGGATCAAACATTTTTAGAATGTGCAGCTTCTATTTACAAGGAATCTGTCATTAGAATTAAGCCTACCGAATGACTCCTGGACCGAGGCCTTTGTGTCCCTTCATAGGATGTTCATTGTAGATAAAAGGAGTTTAAATCTGGTATGAAAATTAGCCCACAAGTGCTCCGAGGGTGGTCCTAAGCCCGGCAAGTGCTACAGGTCCGGCTTTTTAACCCTGCCCCTTGGGGTTGATTGACAGCTCCAGTGCTGCGCTACGTCATCGTGTGCAACAAGTAGCGCAACGCAAGAGCAGTCAATCAACACTAACCGGGGAGGAGTTAGGAATGGGTTAAAAAGTGGGAGCCAGAGGACGGGATTGGGACCACCCTTACAGTCTATTTTACCACCCGGAATAAAGTTTATTTTAGCTGCAGTGAAGGATGCTATGAAGAGACACAAAACGTATGAAGACACAAGGGCTGGGAGGCATTTAAGGACAAACTCCCTTAGGGCTGGATTCACACACATTGTTCTTCACTGCGTTTTTTTTTTTAAAGAGGACAGATATTGCATTAAAGTTTATAGTGAAATATAAAATGCACTACATACAACTGCGTTTTGATTCGAGACAATTTTGTGGTCAGTGGAGTTTTTCATTAAACCCAGCAATAAATTTCATGTTTACATTTTTTCACCATTTCCATCATCGCTGCTTGATGTGAATGGAACATTGTTTACATCAAGGCTGAAAGCTATGACTTCCCACAGCTGATAATTTGCTACATTGCAATCAACAGCTGGACTTCAGATACATTGTACCCACACTGATACATTGTAGCAAACGGTCAGACGAGAGATGTATTTAGCTCACAAAGGATTGCCTAAAATGGGAGCAAATTGAGCATCTGATCTGTACAGGATGAGATCGGAAAAGGCTGCAGAACTTTCCAGAATAGTTTGTTAACATGTAACCCCCCTTTAAGTATCAACATGCACTCCGTCCCCATAGAGACTAATGGAAAAACGGCAGCAAAGTCACGTCACTGGGGAGAACAGCTTTGTATAAGGACCTGGACATTTACATACGTGGTCAGAGTCCTCCATCCCAGAACTGGACTGACATGAATGTAGGAGAAAATCCTCCTGGCCTGTAGCGAATAAGCTTCTCTATAGCCCAAACTTATGCAACCGCCACAAGCCCTGGAGTCACCAGGTGCAAGTTTCCAAAACACCAGCAGAAGCAGCAAGTCAGCCCGTCCCGCCTGTGACGGCGCCGCTAGTGTCCCCCTACCCCGCAGCGCAGCCACCTCACAGCTCCTACAGGGCACACTGCCTGAGAGGGGCCCCCAAAAGACAAAGGTGGTCTCCACAGGACGTCCCCTCAGAGGCACCCTGCCCTGGCTCACTGTAATGGCGCTGCGGCAACTGCTCCGGGAGCCGCACGGCGTTACCTGATATAGGCGCGCGTCTTTCCCCCGCCGCTGGCAGATACAATCGCACGGCTGCTCTCGCCGGTCTGTCTCCTTATAAGGGACGGGAGTGACGTCAGGGGGGGGAGGGGGGTAACCTTTCAAAGCGGTCGTGCAGTTGGAGCAAACTCAAATTCAACGCTGAAGAACATTGTGGAGACTCGTGACGTGGAAGGTAGAAGTGTCGTCCGGGTACCCGGTGCTGTGGAGGGAATAGTCACTGGAAGCGGCATAGTGGAAATCTTACTAAAAATAAAAGACAAAACATCGATAAAAAAAAGAAATTGCAGCTGGAGGACGTGGTTTTCCAGGACATTTTTTTCCCCTATCCATAGCAGAAAATTGCAGCATTGAAAACCATTGAAAAAGATGCAGAGGTGGTTACCTGCTAACACAACCCCTACTGAACAGAACCACAACACATATATGGGAAGAATTTACTAGCATCCTTCGGCACGTGCCGTATTTGCACAATAATTTCTTACTTTTTGCCATGTAGTGCTTCTCTTGCCACTTTTTAAAAGTGGCGGAAAAAAAGAGCGTGGGTTTTAGTAGGAGGAGAATGGCCCCCGCAGACCGACCGGTTTACTTTCATTTCTTATTTTTTTTGGCACACGGACAGGCAAAACCGAACCAAATTTATTAAAAAGGTGTGCGTCTCGTAATAACTGAAATTCAGTGTAGTTTAGTTTAACACTGGCATATGAAACCACTGGCGTATTAAACACCAGTCTTAATAAATTCTCCCCATACTTCTGAGCAAATCGTAGAGCCAGCCACTCTTTATTCTGTCAACTTCAGGGACATGCAACTGTTGGGACTGGCGACACCTCAGGAGCTCGCCCTCCGCCCAGCACACCTGACCAAACTATCACATCTGTTATGGCCGACCTGGTACCACCTACCCCTGACAGTCCCAAGGCAGCCAATGGTCTGCTGACATTCATTACTGCCTAAGGCCTCATGCACACAAACGTATTTTTTCCTTCTCGTAAATACTGGCGTAAATACGGGTCTTTGGTCACACGTATTCGACCCGTATTGCACCAGTATTTACGGACCTGTGCCCGTAAATACGGGTCCGGTGTCACCAGTATTCCACCCGTATTTACGGGCATGTTTTCGCTGCAAAATTGCACAGCACTAATCGGCAGCCCCTTCTCTCTATCAGTGCAGGATAGAGCGAAGGGGCAGCCCTTTCCGAGGTAAAAGTAAAAGAAATTCATACTTACCCGGCCGTTGTCTTGGTGACGCGTCCCTCTTTCGACATCCAGCCCGACCTCCCTGGATGACGCGGCAGTCCATGTGACCGCTGCAGCCTGTGATTGGCTGCAGCGGTCACATGGGCTGAAACGTCATTCCGGGAGGCCGGACTGGAGGAAGAAGCAGGGAGTTCTGGGTAAGTATGAACTTCTATTTTTTTTACATGTTGATTTATATTGTGATCGATAGTCACTGTCCTGGGTGCTGAAAGAGTTACTGCCGATTAGTTAACTCTTTCAGCACCCTGGACAGTGACTATCCACTGATGTCGCCTAGCAACGCTCCCGTAATTACGGGTGCACACACGTAGTCACCCGTAATTACGGGAGCCCCAAAAACTTCTATGGGCTTGCCCGTGCTGTAATTACGGCCTAAAATAGGACATGTTCTATCTTTTTCAACGGCCCGTGCACCTTCCCGTAAGCTTACGGGGAGGTACCCGTGGCCAATAGAAGTCTATGGGCCCATAATTACGGCCCGTGATTACGGGTGTTTTTACGTTCGTGTGCATGGAGCCTAAGTCAACTATTGGGAACTGCCATAAGGCCAGTGGTCCCTTCACTAATGAGCAGTCCACCATACAGCCTGTGACAGGCTGACATTGGTACTCGCACTTCCACTGCTGAACGACATGTCGCAAGCCACATTGCAATGATCAACCTATAACAGGGAAAGATGGGTAGCAAAATCTAGGGGAAAAAAACTGCCCTTGCACTTCTTCGCAGATCTTTTTAAAGAGTACCTTTTACCAGAATGAACCTATTTTATTTCAAAAACAGTTATCCCCCCAAAAAAATTATTATAAATAGAACATTAAAAAAAAGTTAAAATATGCTTTATTTATTTATACTGCTGTGGGGGGTGAACCACGACCCCTTTACTGGTCCTTGAGCGGATTCCCACCATTGTCGCCCAAAAAGCTTGGTGAATCGTGATTTATTTATTTTTCCCCATAGAAGCAGTTTTTGGAACGTGGTACAATCATAGTTAAAAAAAAAAAAAGTTTATTAAAAGGGTATGTTGGCACAGACTGGATATACTGCAGATTTTCCACACTTGAGTGAGGTTTAGTAGCTGTGGGAAAACAGCCATGCATAACCCCCAGTGGCAGATTAAGTAGACCATAGGCCCTGGGCTGTTACCCAAACTTGAGCCCCCTTCTCCACCGCCGCCCTGCCACACCGTAACTATTCTTAACACTACCTTTTTGTGCAAGCATTAACAAATGGGTGTCATGATCCTTGTCAAAGGACTGTGTCCCTACATACTAACAGTCTCCAACCATCGCTGGCAGTATCACACTGTACAGGTACACATCCTCCTGACAAGGGGAATTGTCTATCAGTCCTGGACTGTACAAAGACTTTTTGTGAAATACAAGGATCTCCTATAATAAACATGTCAGGAGAGGTGACAGATTCTCTATAAATCTAGTGACTCACAGGTGACGATTTCTTAGATTCTAGTAGTTTTTTTCCCTCTTTTCTTCATCCGGTCCAGAGCTCATGATGACTTCTCCCGACCATGACCCATTTTTGCAGAATTTGACACTCCGATTTCTTTGGCTCCTCACTTTTCTAACATTTCCACACCTATAAACGAGATAAAATTATCACGGTGCCACACACTGTGCTCCTAAATATAATAGCACCATACACTGCACCCCTGAATAAAATACTGCCAAACACTGTGCCCCTGAATATAATAGTACCATACACTGTACCCCTGAGTATAGTTGTGTCAAACACTGTAAACTAATGCACCACATACACAGTGCCGCCGTGTACATAGTGCCACACACAGCCCCCTGTAGATAGCATCACACACAGTCCCTGTAGATATCCCACATTCCCCCATAGCTAGTACCACATATCCCCCCGTAGTGAGCGTCACACACAGCCCCCTATAGATAGCGCCACACAGCCCCCCCTGTAGAGAGCGCCGCACACATACCCCCGTGGATAGCACCACACACCTCTCCCCCTCTTGCAAATAGTGCTACACAGCCCCCTCCCTTGTATATAGGGCCACACAGCGCTCCCCCTTGTATTTAGGGCCATACAGCATTCTCCCCTTGCATATAGGGCCACACAGCGCTCCCCTCTTGTATATAGGGCCACACAGCGCTTCCCCCTTGTATATAGGGCCACAGAGCGCTTCCTCCCTTGTATATAGAGCCACACAGCGCTTCCCCCTTGTATATAGGGCCACACAGCGCTTCCTCCCTTGTATATAGGGCCACACAGCGCTTCCTCCCTTGTATATAGGGCCACACAGCGCTTCCCCCTTGTATATAGGGCCACACAGCACTTCCCCCTTGTACATAGGGCCAATCAGCGCCCCCCCTTATATATAGGGCCAATCAGTGCTCCCCCTTGTATATAGGGCCACACAGCGCTCCCCCTTGTATATAGGGCCACACAGCGCTCCTCCTTGTATATAGGGCCACACAGCGCTCCCCCTTGTATATAGGGCCACACAGCGCTCCCCCCTTGTATATAGGGCCACACAGCGATCTCCCCTTGTATATAAGGCCACACAGCACTATCCCCCCTAGAAAAAAATATACATATATATTGTACTTACCTTGCCCCGTTCCCGCAACGGCCGCTCCAGCCGGACGCATACGCATCCTCCAGACCGGCGTGATATAGTACATCATCACGCCGGCATGCGCAGGGAGTCTCCCTAGCGTCTTATAGACTGCAGGCCTAACGTGGCCTGCAACCTATAGTATTCATTTGTATCTGAGTCCTGAAGTCTCAGATACAAGTGAATGTGGCTGTCACTAGCACCGAGGCCCCCTCTGGTGCTAGCTACACCACTGGGCATGAGGGGGCTCGTGTGGTTCGGGCGACCATGGGCCCCCTGGTAGGCTTGGGCCCCGGGCGGCCACCCGAACGAGGATTTGCCACGGACAACCCCTCAACCCCCCCAAAAATAAACCCCCCAAAAAAAACACTATACTTACCTGCCCTGGAACTCCACACACACACACAAAGGAGGGACGCGTCACCATGACAACGGCCGGGGGAAGTATGAGCTGCTGTGGAAAAAAAAGCAGCTAAAACGTTAATGGACCTGCAGTGTGGAATTTAAATCCGCAGCATGTCAATTTATGCTGCGTTTTCGTTGCTATTATGTTGTGTGTTTTCCCCATTGAAATCAATGGGGATGAAAAACACGCAACAAATAACCAAGTGTTGCGACTTCTGCTGCGCAACTAAAAAAAAACCTGGATTTTTACATATCACACAAAAAAATGGCGACAGCACACTGCGAACACCAATATCACCTAAGCCGCTAAATATAAATAAATATGCATTACTGCTAAATCTACTTACAAATGGGACGTTCTTAGCACACATTTTGATCAAATTGTGTTTGCCCACCTACCACGACAAGGCGTCCTCCATAGGTGGGGACCTACTCTGCACATACACCCAGAAAGGGACTAAGCCTACATATATCTGGGGATGGTAGGAACCATCATTAAACTAATTAAAATCACCCAGGGCAGAATGAGAAGAGTGCAAGATCAAAAAAATGGAGGCAGTCACTAACCCCACATATGGATCACATAAACACATCAAAAGTTTGAAAAGCACATTCCAACAAAATGTGCATACAGGTGCAAGAACGCCTGTGACTGCAAATTTATACAGCACACAAAAAATGACGACAGAACTCTACGAACACCAATGTATAAATAAATATATGTATTACAGCATCATCCAAAGAGGCCGGACTGGACGGCAAAGGAGGGACGCGTCACCATGACAACGGCCGGGGGAAGTATGAGTGTTTTTTCTACGTTGCTTTTGAAATTCTGGCCAAAAAAACGCACCACAATGTGGTGCGGTTTTTCAGACGGAACGTGCTGCGGGTTCCAGGTCGGCTACGCTACCTAGTTTTTACGAACCCGGCCTTAGAACAGAACTGGCAACCTAGAGTCCTAGATGATATTCCTGTTTAGAAGTAAAGGGGTCTCCCCACTATAGACTTTTAGAGCATTTTGACTACATATGCAATTAAAGTCTGATTGGTGGGGCCCTCACTCATCTTGGTAATGGGGGTGGTCCAGTCTCTGCTCCCAATGCACGGTCATACTTCCTTAAAGTGAACAGGCAATACAGAAAAAAGCTGAGAGAGGGAGATCCAGTAGTGCAGAACTAGTCAGACGTAATTACAGCCATATTGATTTTTTTTTCCAACTAAGCAGAAGATGCCATCTCAAGGTCTACTGAAAGTCTGCAGGCATACAAATAGACCATGCTGAAGGCTGATCACTTTAAGGCAGAGGTGGGGGAACCTTTTTTCTGCCAATGGCCATTTGGATATTTATAACATCATTCACAGGCCATACAAAATGATCAACTTAAAAATTAGCCTGCTATATATAGTCAAACATTTAATTAACTCACCCCTAATGTGATTGCTCGAACTGCTGCTCTTTGGTGAGGAGTGTGATGTTAGCCGGTATTGTGTTGTTACTGCATCGGTCAGTCTGGAGCGCAGTCGAGTCTTTTGTAAGTTTTGAAAAGAACTCCACGTAACAGTAAGTTGTTCCGACTTAAAGGGAACCTGTCACCAGCATTTCACCTATTGAACTTTACTTATCCCTCACTGGCCGCTGCTATAAAAAGTTAATTGCCGTTATCCCCTCTCCTAAATTCCTCCGCCGACTGTAAATAACGGTCCGCAAACATTTTGCGCCTTTTATTGTAATAATCCGGTGTCCATTTGTGCACACACACCAGAAGAGGACATCAATGCACAAGCGCGGGATTTTGTGTGCTGGGGGAAGGCGAGGAGCTGCCAATCAAAAGTAAAGAGGTGGGATAAACTCGGAAAGACTTGAGGAATGAAGATATGACTCTTTTCAAACGAAGATTTGACTCTTTTCAATTGAAGATCTGACTCTTATGCTCATTAGCATACGGTGTGGGAACACTAAAAAGCTGAATACTAAAGCTATAGAGCCGACTAAGAAGACAATTATAGGTTATATAGAAATGATTTTTCACCCACTACCACCAAGTATTGCTGGTTTAATAGGTGAAATGCTGGTGACAGGTTCCCTTTAAAGGGTTTTCCTATCAGGGACATTCACGACATATCCACTGGATATGTTATAAATGTCAGATAGATGCGGGTCCCACCTATCTCTTTGAACAGGGCCCCCTAAACCCTGTTCTGCCTTTCTGTGTTCCAGCCGATTTCCGACGAAGAAGAAAACAATGTAGCTCGCTGAGCTACGCTGTTTCCGTAACTCCCATACTAGTGAATGGCAGTTACGGAAGCAGCGTAGCATGCGCGTTACGCTGTTTCCATAACTACTATTCAGTTCTTTGGGGCTTATGGAAACAGCGTAGTTCAGCAAGTTACGCTGTTTTCTACTTCATGGTTGGAAATCACACAGCCGCAGCACAGAGAGAGAGAACGGGATTTAGGTGGCCCCATTCTAGAGATAGATCTGGGACCCGCACCTATCTGACATTTATGACATATCCTGTGGATATATCATGAATGTCCTTGATGGAAAAAAAACCTTTAAGTCACCTGACCTCACTTCATGCATTTAGGACAGGTCCTATGTCTATACTACAGCTAAATTTCTACATTTAGGCATCAGCTAAGTTTCTACATTTTAGGTCAGGAGGAGGGCAGATGGAGCCAAGTACTGTCATTCACTACTAGTGAATGAAGATGCGGCGGTCTGAGTGAGGAGGTCGGTGCGTGCTGGCCGGGGAGTGGACCAGTTCAGTCACCTGACCTCACGTCAGGTGACTCAGGCTAGTTGACTGGACTGGTCCACTCCTGGGCCGGCACGCGCAACCTCACTCAGACCTCCGCCATACTTGGCTCCGTCCACCCTCCTCCTGCTCCAAGCCGGGAATGACACAGCAGCGGTCAGAGTGAGGTCGGTGCGTGCTGTGATGGAAGTGGATCAGTCCAGTCACCTGACCTCACTTCAGAAGACTCAGGTCAGATGACTGGACTGTGCCGGCCCGGAAGTGGACGAGTCTGGTCACCTGACCTCATGTCACGGACATGAGGTCAGATGATTCAGGTCAGGTGAACGGACTAGTCCACTCTCAGACCACTGCCATACTTGGCTCTGTACTTGGAGCCAAGCAGCAAATAACACGGCGGCAGTGAGGTCGGGCCGGACCAAATGATCTCGTGGGCCTTATATGCCCTGCCTGCCGCACGTTCCCTATCCCTACTTTAAGGGCTCATGCACATTTCAGTGAGCTATGCCTTTTTTTTTTTTTAACAGATGGCACAATGACCCATTCATTTCTATGAGGCCATGCACGAATTAATTTTTTTTGTGGATCCGTGTGTTTCCGCAAATTATAGAACAGGTCCTATTCCTGTCCGTTTTTGCAGATAATTCTCCGACATTTTCATTGGTCCATTAAAAATATCCATGTTTATAAAAGGTCACGGATGTGTGCATGAGCCCTAAGACTAGGTTCACACGGTGCAATTTTTAGTTTAGTTGCCAACACAAGAATCGGATACAAAAAAAAAAAAAAAAGTCTTTCCTTACTTTTCCTCCCTTAAGGATCCACTTCGGACTTCGGGTGTGTTCGCAAATTGCAGTTGTGTGCCGCGCGGCCAAAAATAAAACTGCAATAAATAAAACATTGTGCAAGATTCGCAAGATTATGAAAGGGAAGCTTATTATTTGAGGAAATTTCAATATTATACCTGACGCCCAGTGGGACACTACTAATCGGGACAGAAGGTCTCCCCCGACTCTGTCCCCATGGTTACTTAGGGAAGATTTATATGATACGTTTCGTTGTATGAATTCCTCTTCTAGGGAATTTACATTCTATTCCACAAGACATCGTTCCTTTTACAGAATAGTTTTATTTTTAGTGGATAGGGGTTCTATTCAGGGAATTACATCTTCTGAGATAGGACAAATCATATGGTCCGATCATGCTCCCATATATCTCCTGTTTTCCCTAGGCCATATCCCTTCTCCTTGTTTTTCATGGCGTGTTAATAATTTTCTCCTTGGTCTTCCCAAATATAAGGAAAAGATTTCCTCCCAATTGCAGGAATATTTTTTTCTTGAATGGTTCCCCAGATGTTTATCCCTTTACTTTATGGAATGGGCATAAGGCAGTCACGAGGAGATTTTTTATACAACAGGGGGCGCGGTATAAAAAACTGAAACAAGCAAATATGGAGTCTTTGTTAACTATCATACGTTCTGTGGAACAAGAACTTCAGCAGAATAAGTTACCTTCCCTACATGATAAACTTATGCTCTTAAAACGTAATTTAAAGGCCCTTCTTTTGGATGAATTTGATAAAAAAAACTCACTTCCTTACCGATGAACTATTATACATCCTACAATAAAGCCAGTAAACCGATGGCGCGTAGAATTAAACAACGTCAGCTAAAATAACTCATATAGAGTCCCCGGAGGATGGTTCTAAAATTATTAACCCCCAGGAAATTGCGGATCAATTTAGCTCCTATTATTCTAAATTATATAATTTGCAGTCAAATCCTTCTACGTCGCAACCTACGGATATAGATATAAACACATTTTTGGATTCTGTTCAATTACCTTCGCTCTCTCAGGTACAATTATCTCTTTTGAATGCCCACATTTCTCATTTGGAAGTGTCCAAAATAATTAATTTATCAAAAGTTAATAAATCTCCCGGGCCAGACTGTTTTTCTAACGAATACTACCGTGCCTTCAATTCAATTCTCTCTCCTCACTTAAAGAGACTCTGTCCCCACATTATAAGTGCCCTATCTCCCACATAAGGAGATGGGCGCTGTAATGTAGGTGACAGCAGTGCTTTTTATTTAGAAAAACTATCTATTTTCACCACGTTAGGAGTGATTTTAGCTTTATGCTAATTACTTTCTTAATGCCCAACTGGGCGTGTTTTTACTTTAGACCAAGTGGGCGTTGTACAGAGGAGTGTATGACGCTGACCAATCAGTGACCAATCAGCGTCATACACTTCTCCTCATTCATTTACTCCGCGCATAGTGACACTGTGTTGTTCACTATGTGCTGTCTTATACTGACACATTAACGTTACTGAAGTGTTTAGACCGTGAATAGACATTCCTTCCAGCCAGGACGGGATGTCCCTTCACAATCCCTGAACTTCGTTAACGTTTCTGTGGTACTTACATCAGAGCAAGCGTAATCTCCCTGTAACCTTTCATTTACAGCGTGATCTCGCGAGATTACGCTTGCTCTGCTGTAAGTACCACAGAAACGTTAACGAGGTGCAGGGATTGTGAAGGGACATCCCGTCCTGGCTGGAAGGAATGTCTATTCACGGTCTAAACACTTCAGTAACGTTAATGTGTCAGTATAAGACAGCACATAGTGAACAACACAGTGTCACTATGCGCGGAGTAAATGAATGGGGAGAAGTGTATGACGCTGATTGGTCACTGATTGGTCAGCGTCATACACTCCTCTGTACAACGCCCACTTGGTCTAACCAGTGACCAATCAGCGTCATACACTTCTCCCCATTCATTTACTCCGCGCATAGTGACACTGTGTTGTTCACTATGTGCTGTCTTATACTGACACATTAACGTTACTGAAGTGTTTAGACCGTGAATAGACATTCCTTCCAGCCAGGACGGGATGTCCCTTCACAATCCCTGCACTTCGTTAACGTTTCTGTGGTACTTACAGCAGAGCAAGCGTAATCTTGCGAGATCACGCTGTAAATGAAAGGTTACAGGGAGATTACGCTTGCTCTGATGTAAGTACCACAGAAACGTTAATGAAGTGGCGGGATTGTGAATAGACATCCCGTCCTGGCTGGAAGGAATGTCTATTCATGGTCTAAACACTTCAGTAACGTTAATGTGTCAGTATAAGACAGCACATAGAGAACAACGCAGTGTCACTATGTGCTGACTAAATGAATGGAGAGAAGTGTATGGCGCTGATTGGTCAGCGTCATACACTCCTCTCTACAACGCCCACTTGGTCTAATGTAAAAACACGCCCAGTTGGGCATTAAAAAGTAATTAGCATGTTTGTTATAAAATGTTCATATTGCCCAAGTTTCTGTATTTTTTCGGACCCTGATCGTACCAATCCCATTTTCATTACTCTCAAAATTTCAAAAACGTAGAATTTTCTTGTGGGGTGGATCTCATGATCCATAGAATAAGAGGAGGTATGGGAGTCCCTAATCTGTTGAACTATCATAGAGCATTAGTGATCAAACAAACTGAGAAATGGTTTTCCCCCTCCAATGGTTCCAGTTGGCCTTCAATTGAAACTTACCTAATGGGCGGTCATTCACTTTACAATGTTTTATTAGGCTATGCCTTAAAACCGTATCTTCCTCTCCCCAGTGTTCCCACTGTAAAGGTCTCCTTGCAGGGCTGGCTTTATTTTCTCTCGCAGTCCTCTAGGGTTTCTGGGAGTAGTCTGGTTCAGATACCGGTGGGAGTTTTGGAATTGTTGATTCCTCATTTTGGCGTTAAGCATTGGCCTGCAGCAGGTATTCATTATATTTCTGATTTATTCACTGGAAAGCGTATCAGGTCATTCTAAGAACTAATGGAAAGGTTTAATATCTTGGATAGAAATATTTATAAATATACTCAGATAAAGTCTTACTTAGTTAATTCACCTTTGCTGGACTTCCATTTACCTTTATCCATCAGTACTCTCCTTTCTGGGTCTGGATGGGGAGTTATGAACCTTACAGGTAGAATTTATGACACTGAGTGGGGACGTGGAGATTTCTAGGCGAGCCCATTTTTTGATTTGGGAAAGAGATTTTGATAAATTGGGATACGGCACTTAAGTGGACTTTGAAATCTTCCGTTTGTATGAATCTTTTGGAAGTTTTAGAAGGTTCTAATGAGATGGTATTACACTCCTTTTAAACTAGCTAGGATCTATCCTAATCATCTGATTTATGTTGGCGTCTCTGTGGCCAAGTGGGTACAATTTATCATATATTTTGGGGATGTCCCATAATATCTACCTTTTGGAGTGAAGTTTTCCAACTCCTTTCGGCAGTTACCGGGATACCCCTAGCTAAGAATCCCGCCTTGGCTCTTCTGTCATTGGAGATAAAGTGCCGCCTGACTTTAGACGTCTAGTGTGTCACGTTTTGCTTACAGCCAAACTTTTAATAGATTAAGACTGGAAGTCTTCGACGTCCCCTTCATGTAAAGAGGTTATTGACAAAGTTTCAACACATTGCATATATGAACGTCTCTTCTATCTTAGGGAGAATAGATATGCTTCCTTTATTGTCTTCTGGAACCATTGGATACTGTATAATGATGTTGTAGTCGATATTGCACCTATACCTTTTGTTCCCCCTCCTTATCTCTCCTCATCCCCTGGTTATTTGTTTATTTATTTGGGTATGATTGGACCTTACTCTCAGAATGAATGTGACTTAGGTTTTTCCAATGTACCGATTCTATGTTACTATTCTTGTATTTTGAAAAATGTCAATAAAAATTGATTGTTGAAAAAAAATACAAATAAATAAAACTGCAAAACCGTACACGTTTTACCATGATTTGCTTTTAGTTTTGTGGTTATTTTTTAGTCATGCGGCACTAAACCGCAAAGTGGGAACATAGCCTAAGGCCCCATGCACACGACAGTATTTTCATCTATCCAGAAATACTGTCCGTAAATACGGATCAGTAGGCATCCGTGTTTCATCCGTATATGCGGAAGGGTGTCCTTAAATACAGTCCGTATTGCATCCGTATACCATCCGTGTATACGGATCCGTACAAAAAGAGGGAGGTTGCAAATGATGTCATCAACATGTTGCCTAGCAATGATTCCGTAAATACGGATGGTTTGCGGATGCACATCAGTAGCCGTTTGTATTTACGGAAGCTCCCATAGACTTCTATGGGAGAGTCCTTACCTTAAAGAGGCTCTGTCACCAGATTTTGCAACCCCTATCTGCGATTGCAGCAGATAGGCGCTGCAATGTAGATAAGAGTAACGTTTTTATTTTTAAAAAACAAGCATTTTTGGCCAAGTTATGACCATTTTTGTATTTATGCAAATGAGTCTTGCAAAAGTACATCTGGGCGTGTTGAAAAGTAAAAGTACAACTGGGCGTGTATTATGTGCGTACATCGGGGCGTTTTTACTTCTTTTACTAGCTGGGCGTTCTGACGAGAAGTATCATCCACTTCTCTTCAGAACGCCCAGCTTCTGGCAGTGCAGACAGCGTGTTCTCGAGAGATCACGCTATGACGTCACTCACAGGTCCTGCATCGTGTCGGACGAGCGAGGACACATCGGCACCAGAGGCTACAGATGATTCTGCAGCAGCATCGGCGTTTGCAGGTAAGTCGATGTAGCTACTTACCTGCAAACGCTGATGCTGCTGCAGAATGAACTGTAGCCTCTGGTGCCGATGTGTCCTCGCTCGTCCGACACGATGCAGGACCTGGGGAAGTGACGTCGCAGCGTGATCTGCCAGAAGCTGGGCGTTCTGAAGAGAAGTGGATGATACTTCTCGTCAGAACGCCCAGCTAGTAAAAGACGTAAAAACGCCCCGATGTACGCACATAATACACGCCCAGTTGTACTTTTACTTTTCAACACGCCCAGTTGTACTTTTGCAAGCCTCATTTGCATAAATACAAAAATGGTCATAACTTGGCCAAAAATGCTCGTTTTTTAAAAATAAAAACGTTACTGTAATCTACATTGCAGCGCCGATCTGCTGCAATAGCAGATAGGGGTTGCAAAAGCTGGTGACAGAGCCTCTTTAATTACTGACAAGAATAGGACAGGTTCTATAATTTTTTCAGCACGGACACCCATCAGTAAAAATACTGAAAGGTGTCCGTGGCCAATAGAAATGAATGGGGCCGTAATTACAGTCAGTAATTACTGTCTGTAATTACTGATGAAAAATACTGTCGTGTGCATGGGGCCTTAGCTTTTACATTTTTCATAAAAAAAAAAAAAAGAAGATTATAAAAAAAAATACACCAACCGCCTGCCGTGGTGCCCACTGTCCTGGATGCAATTTCCATATTGTTTGTAAAGTATTACTATGTTTCCTCGATGCCCATGTATCCTGTTCATCATATTACTCTAACCTCTGCTGGTACAGAGGACTGTGTTGCATCGTCTGGATGTGTCATATGCATAAATATGGTCTGTATATTTTCTTTTGACCTGTTTTTTTTTTTTTTTTGCTCTTGTGTTTTTCTGGCCTGCACTGGAAGATGGATGCGTATATTTTCTGTATTGCTTTTTATTTCTGGCTTGTTAGGATTTCTTTGTGTTGAAAAATACCCGAAAATAAAGAATGTTTAAAAAAAAAAAAAAAAAACGACACCAAATTGCCTTACACAAAATCTACAGATATTCCAGGTTGACTTCACGCAAGTGGCTAGTAGCAAATCTTGTAAATATTGTGAAAAATTTTTACATTTGCTTTGCACTAGCAACTTACATTTTATATTACTACGTACAGTTAGGTCCAGAATTATTTTCACAGTGACATAATCTTCATGATTTGGGCTCTGCATGCCACCACATTGGATTTTACATGAAACAACCGAGATGCAATTGAAGTGTAGACTTTCATGTTTAATTCAAGGGGTTGAACAAAAATATCCTGAGAAACATTTAGGAATTGCAACCATTTTTCTACACCGCCTCCTCATTTCAGGGGCTCAAAAGTAATTGGACAAATTAACATTACCATAACAAAAATGTGTTGTGTTTTTTTCTCTGTAGAGTATCCTTTGCAGGCAATGACTGCCTGAAGTCTGGCACCCATGGACATCACCAAACGCTGGGTTTCCTCCTTTGTGATGCTCTGCCAGGCCTTTACTGCAGCGGTCTTCAGTTGTTGCTTAATTGTGGTCTTTCCGCCTTAAAGAGGCTCTGTCACCAGATTATAAGTGCCCTATTCTCCTACATAATCTGATCGGCGCTGTAATGTAGATAACAGTGGTTTTTATTTTGAAAAACTATAATTTTTGAGCAAGTTATGAGCAATTTTAGATTTATGCTAATTAGTTTAATAGACAACTGGGCGTGTTTTTACTTTTTACCAACTGGGCGTTGTCAGCGTTATACACTCCTCTGTACAACTGCTATAATGCTTTTGTATACTTAGTGTAAATCTGACAGGCAATCTATTGGCCATTTAGTGAGAGTATTGGTTGTCACTAAGGGGTTAAGCAAGTGAAATGCATGCTCCATTGGGTTGAGATCTGGTGATTGACTTGGCCATTGCAGAATATTCCACTTCTTTGCCTTAAAGGAACAGTGTCATCACAAATTATTTTTTTATATGTTAAATATGTTAGTGCTTTATTAAAAACTTTTATATTCATTTGTGTGTTTGTGTTTTACTTTTTCTTATTTTTACACTTTTTCTTCCCTATGGGGGTTGCCATTTTTTGTTCCATTTCTGTCTGTGTCGATTAACGACACATACAGACATGGAATACGGCAGCCACAGTCCCATAGGGACTGTGAACGGCTCCCGTCCCATTGACTTCCGTGTACGGCGTCTGTGTGGGAACTGCGCATGCGCCGCTCCCACACAGTCCAATTCGAAATTGGCGCCGTCCGGCGCCATTTTCCTGTGGACCGGAAGTCGCGGCCGGACAGTTATATTACTACTTCCGGTCGCGGCTTCCGGATTTGTGCACTTGGACCAGCGGCAGCAAACGGAGCGGACGGGCCGGAGGGAGCCGCGGCGGCAGGAGCAGGTAAGAGCTTTTAATGTATGTTCGTGTTTGTGTGTTTACTACTGTATGTAAACCTACTACGCTGTGTGTTAGCTCAAAAAATGGCGACACACAGTGTAGGAGGTTACACCGTTCAAACCCCTCGTTTATCCCGGCACTAGCCAGGATAAAGGAGGGGGGGATGCTGAGAGCTCACTAGAGCGAGGGCTTTTAACCCAATGTTGCAATGCTGCAATTTTGGGAACTAGCTCCATCTAGTGACCAAAAATGGGTAGTATTATAAATTAGAAATAATTTATAATATTTCCTGACTCGCGAAAAAAATAAAAAAAATTTGAACAATGTTTAATCACCCACACACTAAATGTTTAATTTTTAAAAAAAAAACATGTTTTTCTGGCAACACATTCCCTTTAAACTCCTAGGTTGCTTTCGCAGTATGTTTTGGGTCATTGTCCATCAGTACTGTGAAGCGACGTCCAATCAACCTTGCTGCATTTGGTTGAATCTGAGCAGAAGATATAACCCTGAACACTTCAGAATTCATCCGGCTGCTTCTGTCTTCAGTCACATCATCAATAAAGACTAATGACCCAGTGCTTTCGGAAGCCATGCATTCCCATGCCATCACACTGCCTCCACCATGTTTTATAGAGGATGTGGTGTGCTTTGGATCATGAGCTGTTCCATGCCTTCTCCATACTTTCTTCCTCCCATCATTCTGGTACAGGTTGATCTTCGTTTCACCAGTCCAAAAGAATGCTGTTCCAGAACTGGGTTGGCTTCTTTACATGTTTGGCAAAGTCTAATCTGGCCTTTCTATTTTTGAGGCCGATTAATGGTTTGCACTTGGGGTGAACCCTCTGTATTTGCTCTCATGAAGTCTTCCGTTTATGGTAGACTTAGATACTGATACACCTACTTCCAGGAGAGTGTTCTTCACTTGGGTACATGTTGTGAAGGGGTTTTTCTTCACCATGGAATGTATTCGGCGATCATCCACCACTGTTGTCTTCCATGGATGTCCAGACCTTTTGGAGTTCATGAGATCACCAGTGCGCTCTTTCTTTTCAAGAATGAACCAAACTGTTGATTTGGCCACTCCTAACATTTGCGCTCTCTCTCTGATGGATTTCTTCATTTTTTTCAGCCAAACGATGGTCTATTTCACTTGCATTAAGAGCTCCCTCGACCTCATGTTGTGGGTTCAGAGCAACAGCTTCCAAAAGCAAATGCCACACCTGGAATCAACTCCAGACCTTTTACCTGCTTAATTGATGATAAATTAATGAGGGAATAGCCCATGCAGTCCATTAAATAGGTTTTGAGATAATTGTCCAATTACCTTTAGTGGCTTGAAAAAGAGGCAGCTACATATTAAAGAGCAGTAATTCCTAAACCCTTCCTCAAATTAGGATGCGAATACCCTCAAATTAAAGCGGAGAGTCTGCACTTTAAGTCCGTATCGATTGTATAACTGTATATTCAATATGTTTTGGTAAAAAGCTAAAATGCCAAAACTTGTCACTGTCCAAATAATTCTGGACCTAACTGTATTTTTTTTTTATCAATAAGGAAATATTTAATGGACTGGATTCTTGCAATAAGTCCTCTGATACAACGCTATATGCACATGGTGGTAAGTGAAATAGAGCCTATGGGGCAGATGCACTAATGTGTCTGCAGCTCAAATGTGTCGTAAAATTCAACAAAATCTGACACATCTTGGTGTTTTTTTTTTTTGTTAAACCAGATGTTTGCGCTTCACTAGACACTTAAAAAAAGTGTTCCATAAAGGGGTGTGGAATTATAGAAAAGGGGGCGGGTCCCACCTATCTCTAGAACAGGGTCCCCTAAACGCCGTTCTACCTTTTTGTGCTCACGCGGATTCCCAGTCTCCTCCTGATTACATAATCGGGAGTTACGGAAACAGCATAACTCGCTGAGCTACGCTGTTTCCCAGAACTGAATAGTAGTTACGGAAACAGTGTAGCTCAGCGAGTTATGCCGTTTCCATAACTCCCGACCATATCCTAACATGGAATCAGTAAGTGGCCGGGAGTCAGCGTGAGCACAAAAAGCTAGAACGGGGGTTTAGGGGACCCCGTTCTCGAGATGGGTACGGTTCCCAGAAATGGAATCCGCATCTATCTGACACTTATGACATATCCTGTGGATACATCATAAATGTCCCTCATGGGAAAACCCCTTTAATATACGTTATAATGCCCTAAAAAAACTGGCACAAAATTATTTCGCAAACAAAGTCAAATTAAAGGTGGTATAAAAAGGAGAAAGTGTCTAGAAGGTCAAGTAAAATGCGCCGACTTTATCATACAGCATTGATGTGATGAATTTGGGGCATTTTCTGACTGCCTCGCCTACGTTTACACTGTCTAAATCAAGGAAAACAAACTCTGCCGGGTAAATGGGCTAAACATAAAAAAAAAAGTGAAGTTGACGGGCCGCATTACTTTCAAATTTGATACAGTACAAAATTATTGTTAATCAATTAGTTATTTGAAGGACTATAACAATAATACATTACTATAATAATACCGCTAGGTTTAAACTTACTGGAAATTTGCAAGTTTACTCCACGTGCTTATTTTAACAATCCAGTTTTCCATTTTAAGTGTTGCTAAATGCAGTCTGGCTGCTCAGTTGGCAGCGTTTGGCCGACACAAGAATGTCAAGGTTGGGCAGCCCCTTTTTAGGTAGTGCCACAGTGCCCGCTGTAGATGCCACCCCCCCAGATAATGGCACAGTGCCCTCTGTAGATCATGCCACAGTGCCCTCTGTAGATAATGCCATACACACCCCCATAGAGATGCCCCACACATCCCTATAGATACTGCCGTCCCCCCATATAGATAGCTCCATGGGAGCTCCCTCTAGAATTAGAATCCCCAGCCAGAGTGCTGCTGTCGGAGCTCCTGAAGTCACAGTCCATATGTGGACAATTACATCAGGGGATCCTCCTGGACCGGATTCCCCAGCCCGAGAATTGCCGATGCTATGGCCGGGATTCCTCTGCTGGAGGAGCCCCCAAGGTCACGGTCACTGTCATATATGGACAGTGACTTCACAGGCTCCTCCATCAGAGGAATCCCCGGCCAGGGCGTCGGCAACTCTCTGGCTGGGTGTTCCACTCCTAGAGGAGGCCCCAATGGAGTCCTCTACAGGGAGGGGGGTGTAGCGCTGTCAACAGGGTGGGCTGTGAGGTGCTATCTACAGGGGGGGGGGGGGTTTACACTATCTACAGAGGGCTGTGTGGCCATTGCTCACCTACCACCAACGATTCAGCGGCGCAGGAAAGGGACTGTACTCCTTCTTGAAGTCATAAATAAGCGCCGGCGCGCTCCTCCTTTGGCCTGCTCTCTCCTCTCCTGAGACGACAGCCTCAGGAGCTGCACGTAGCCCGTAGGCCATGTGTTTGAGTCCCCTGGTCTAAATCTTAGACTGCATTAGTACATCTGGCTCTGTTGTTAAAGAAAAGGACAGCTAAGGCTCAGTTTACGCAACATTTTTTTGAGCAGACTTTTGATATGGAAACTGCATCGGAATCAGCGCCAAAAATGCTTCAAATATTCTTCCATTAACTTCAATGGGAGGTAGACGCATATTTTTCCCGGGTGCCATGTCTTATCTTGGAGCAGTTTCCACTTCTGAACCTTCATTGAAATCAACGTGAGGCTAAAAAAAAAAAAAAAAAAAAAAAAAAATGTGCACTTTCTTTTCGAGAGGATTTTGATGTGTTTTGTTTTTTTTTAAACAAAATTTGTCCACAGTGCTGAATTAAAGAAATGCTTAAAAATAAATAAATAAAAAACACGTAAAAAATTGTACATGAAAAACACACTTCAAAAAAATGTATGCAATTTAAAAATCTGTCTCAAAATCCAGAAGGAAGTTTTGAGGCAGATTTTTTTCTGCTTGGCAAGAGACGCCGTGTGCACATACCCTTAGGGGGTTGAACAACACATTAACCAATTCATGCAGGCCTAGCACTCCATGAACTCCTGTGTCAGTTCAGCTGAAGGACTTGGTACGCTTCCAAACTCTCTGAAAGTTGTAAGGCAGGAAAATCAACAAGCTCATCCGCAGCGACATCTGTAAATTCGAACAGACAGCCCACTGACCATCATTGTTTCACTACGTAAAAGGAAACTTGTGGGCATAATGAGACAAATGCTAGATTTAAGGAACCATGTAAAGAGAAGACTTCTGATTTGTTTTTACGGTTTTCCTAACTTCACATTTAGAAAATTTATCATTTTACTAACATAGACCCCGGTGATATAATATGTGGTCTGGGTAGAATGTCTCTCCCTCACAAGTAGAAGCACATCCGTTCAATCATTCATATTGCTTGTGTGTGCTTTTTAGGGTGTGATGCTTTACCTATTTTTACTTGCTTCTTTATGATTTTCAGTATTTCTGTTTATCTATTTTAACTGGCAATGCCATGCTCACGGACCCTGTACGTAGTCCATACGGAGTGCCTATAGATTCATATTACAGATGGCAACCTGTGTCCCACTGTATGGTGCCTCCGTAAGGCACAGTATTCCAGTGGAGGGGGAAAAAAAAAAAAAGACAAGGATTTGTATAAAACAATACATTAAGCTCCCGAAACCACTAACAGAATTATGTACACAGCAATGCCGTGTGGCACCTTCAATGTGAAACACATCAAATTGAACTCATTTGCAAGTATGCAACTTGCTGATTTTATGATATTAACTCCTAGACCTCTACAATACTTAGATATATGAGGCAACATACCCAGTGCAGCTGGCACGTAAATCTAAGGTCCGACTTAAAAGCAGCATGGCATTTTCCTACGATGCTGAATCCTTTAGTATCTGTTTTTCGGCATGTGATCACCATGGTAGCCAATCATAGTGATCACTGTAAAGTTTGTTTCAAAACAAACTTCTGGAGCTGCCCTTGATTCTCAGCCCCCTTCATTCTCCGGTCAGTCTCCCCCTCAGCTGGCTGATTGATACAGGCAGCTAGCGTGAAAAACTGAAGAAAATGAAAAACTGACGATTTTAAAAAATACTTTAAAGAGAACCTTTCACCTCCCCATACATGTGCAGCTGAGTGCAGCATGTAATGGGGAGGGCTGAACAAACCCTGGGGCACTTTACATTTGTTTTTCTACCTCCCTCGTTATTTAGATATCGGTGCAGTTATATTTGGCGCCTGATATTTAAATAACCCACTGAACAGTCAATGGGGCGTGTACTGGCAAGGAGGCGTGTTACTATGGCTGTGACACACGCTCTCATTCTCAAGATTAGTCTTCTGCCAAACTGGCAAGGGGGCGTGTCACTGCTACGGACAGTGTAAGGGTATGTTCACAATCTGAGTCAAAAACGTCTGAAAATACGGAGCGGTTTTCAAGGGAAAACAGCTCCTGATTTTCAGACGTTTTTTAAGCCACTCGTGGTTTTCGCAGCGTTTTTTTACGGCCGTTTTTGGAACGGTTTTCTGTAGAGTCAATGAAAAACAGCTCCAAAAACGTCCCAAGAAGAGTCCTACACTTCTTTTTCGTGGCTATTTTTCAGAACGGCCGCGTAAAAAAACGGCCCATCGGAACAGAAAGCCGTTTTTCCCATTGAAATCAATGGGCAGATGTTTGGAGACATTCTGCTTCCGATTTTTCAGCCGTTTTTCGGGCCCGAAAAAACATCCGAAAATAGGCCATGTGAACATACCCTAAGAGCTGTGGAGAGGAGCTCTCATCTCTTGCCAGAGATCAGTCTTGTATTGTATGCCGAACTGGCAAGGGGGCGTGTCTCTGCTACGGACAGTGTAAGCGCTCCCCAGCTCTTACACTGTCCGTAGCAGTGACACGCCTCCTTGCCAGTTCGGGTGAAAAGACTGCAATCGCACACTCTCTATCCTTGCTGTTGCACTGTCCAGATCTGATTGGACAGTGTCACAGCCACAGTAACACGCCCCCTTGCCAGTACACAACCCCCTGAACAATCAACGGGGCATTTAGATATCGGGCGCCAAATAAAACGGCACCGATATCTAGATAACGGAGGGAGGTAGAAAACATTTTTAATGTGCCCCAGGGTTTGTTCAGCCCTCCCCATTACATGTTGCACTCAGCTGAAAATGTATGGGGAGCTGAAAGCTACTCTTTAAATCCATAAAATGTATTTACAGTATATTACACGTTATACCCTACCTCTATATCCCTTATACACCCATACATACATAATTTGTGTTGTCATCCCAGTTTCATCCAAACATAAATAAAATAGTAAAAAGTACAAATATAAAGAAATAAGTGCTAAGCACAAATAAAAATGAAAATAAATAACCTGCGTAATCATTTTATTTTCTTCCAACATCTCCCCCAACCCACCCTTCTGTTACAATCTGTTCTTATGCCTACAATAAAAATGTCATACATAGGTGCTTTGTGCCCAATTACAGATTTCACACGCCACCTAAAGACAGGAGGCACACAAGAAAAAAAAAATGGCCTTTGTACTCAGGCGTTATAACGATGATGTAGCTGGGGCAAAGTGCATATATTTTGTACCGTTATACATAGCAGAGTGCAGGAGTTATTTTGTGTCACTAATTTGTCTGGTTAAACTAATTATTATTATTATTTTTTTTTTTTAAAACATTAATTTGCATTTTTTTACCCCTATTTTTCCCTACAAAAAATAAATAAAATAAAAAAAAACAGAAACATACTGATACTGTCTTGGTACTAGATTAAAGCCTTCTCTCTGCCCAAAAAAAACATTAAAAAAAAAATTATTCACCTTTGCGCGAAGGCCTATTCCGTACAGTAGCAGCAAAGTGGATGAGATTTAGAAAATCCCATGCCCACACTGCAGAAAAAAATGCAGCGTAAACGTTAATAAATTGACCTGCGGTGCGAAATTTAAATCCGTAGAATGTCAATTTATTCTGCATTTTTGTTGCGGGTTTTCCCCATTGAGTTCAATGGGGATGCAAAACCCGCAACAGAAAGCCATGTGTTGCGACTCCGCTGCAAAAATTGCAATTCAGGAAGAAGAAAAAAAAACAAAAAAACAACAACTTACCCAGAACGGTCTATTCCTTCCTGCAGTCCGGCCTCCTGGGATGACGTTTCATTCCACGTGACCGCTGCAGCCAATCACATGCTGCAGCGTCACATGGCCTGCAACGTCATCTTAGGAGGCTGGACTACTCGCAGAATAGAGGGAAGGGGTAAGTATGTACGTTGTAAAAAAAAATAAATTGTGTAAAAAAAGGTCTCTTATGAACTACACAGTGTATTTCCCTTTAAAACCAATGGGAAGCTATTTTCAGACGTATTTCAAGTGAATTTCGGAGCATATTTCGGACCGTATTAGGAGTGTTTTACGCTCGGAAATATGCCTGAAAATATGCCGTGAGAATGGCCTTAGAATGTGGAGAAAAAGGAAAAATCAGATGTTCCTGGCGTGGTTCGTCATTTTTAGCAATTTTAAATATTACATATAAAATGGCCAATAAAAAAATGGAAGCATTAGGCTGGGTTCACACAGTTTTTTGCAGGCAGAAAATCTGCCTCAAAATTCCGCTTGGAATTTTGAGGCAGATTTTGCTCTGCCTCCACGCCGCTTTTCGCTGCGTTTTTCGCCCCCGGCCATTGACCGCCGCAGGCAAAAAACACTGCGATGGGAGGTCAATAGGAGGTCAGAGACGTAAACGCCCGAAGATAGGGCATGTCGCTTCTTTTTCCAGCTCACAGGAAAAAAACGCCTCCGCCTCCCTTTGAAATCAATGGGAGGCATTTTTGGCGTGTTTTCCGACGTGCTTTCCGTGTCAAAAAACTCTGTGTGAACTTACCCTTAATGTATAAATTTCATCAGTTTTATGGTGTTAAACAGCAATGTGTTTAGAAACCGATTATATACTGATGACCTATATGGTGGATAGGTCATCAGTTGTCAGAAGGTGGAGAACCCCTTTAATGCTTCCTTTTTTTTGGGCATTCCATACAACTCATTCCGACCCTTTCACTTTTTCCACATTTGGTTATGTCGAGGCCTTGTGCTAAAATAAAAATTCAAGTTTTTCCCAAGAATTCTGCACTCAATACTTCATAATGACAAAGTGAAAACAGAATTTTAGAAATTTTTGCAAATTTATTAAAAATGAATATAAAGGATCTGCCAGACACAGCTTCTGTGTCGACGCCCGTGGTTAGTCAGTCTGCACCTGCTCCTAAGTCTGATCGAGTGACCCCTCCTTCTACCAATCAGGCTGGGAGGCTGAGGGGTGGGAGAGCCTATCACAGCCTGGCCAGACGGAGCTAGCTCCCGCCCTCTGTCTATTTATACCTTCACTTCCTGCTTCTCCTTTGCCTGTGATTCTGTCGGTTTCCTGGCTCTGCTGCTGCTGCTTGTACTTTTGTCCTCTGCTTCATATTGACCCTGGCTTTACTGACTACTCTCTTGCTCTGCGTTTGGTACCTCATACACTCCTAGTTTGACTCGGCTCGTTCACTACTCTTGTAGCTCACGGTGTTGCCGTGGGCATCTGCCCCTTTTTCCTTTGTACCCTTGTCTGTTTGTCTGTCGTGCACATAGTGAGAGTAGGGACCGTCGCCCAGTTGTACGCCGTCGCCTAGGACGGGCCGTTGCAAGTAGGCAGGGACTGAGTGGCGGGTAGATTAGGGCTCACCTGTCTGTCTCCCTACCCCGTCATTACAATGAAAAACTCAAATTTCACATAGATATAAGTATAAAGACCCTTTGCTATAACACTTAAAATTAAGGTCTGGGGGCCTCCCATTTCTTTAGATCATCTTTGAAATGTTTCCACACCTTGATTGGAGTCCACCTGTGGTAAATTAATTTTATTGGACATGATTTCAAAAAACACACCCCTGTCTATATAAGGTCTCACAGCTGACAATGCATATCAGAGCAAAAACCAAGCCATGAGGAGTAAATAACTGCCTGTAGAGCTCAGAGACAGGATTGTGTGGAGGCACAGATCTGCAGAAGGGTACAAAAAATTGTCTGCTGTACTAAAAGTTCCCAAGAGCACAGTGGCATCCATAATTCTTAAATTGAAGAAGTTTGAAACAACCGGAACTCTCCATACAGCTGGCGGCCCTACCAAACTAAGTAATGCGGGGAGAAGGGCCTTGGTAAGAGAGGTGACCAAGCACCCAATGGTCACTCTGGCTGAGCTTCAAAGGTTGTGTGCGCAGATGGGAGAAACTTCCAGAAGGTCAACCATCACAGCAGAACTCCACCAATCTGGGCTTTATGGCAGAGTGGCCAGAAAGAAGCCTCTCCTCAGTAAGAGACACATGAAAGCCCACCTGGAGTTTGCAAAAAAGCACCTAAAGGACTCTCAGACTGAGAAACATGATTCTGTGGTCTGATGAAACCAAGATTTAACTTTTTGGCCTCAATTCTAAGAGTCCTATCTGGGGGAAACCAGGCACTGCTAAATCACCTGCCCAATACCATCCCTACAGTGAAGCATGGTGGTGGCGGCATTATGATGGGGTATTTTTTCAGTAGCTGGGACAGGGAGACTGGTCAGGGCTGAGGGAAAGATGAATGGAGCAAAGTCCAGAGATATTCTTAATGAAAAACCTGATCCAGAGTGTCTGGACCTCAGACTGGGCCGATGGCTCACCTTCCAACAAGACAATGACCCTAAGCACACAGCCAAGACAACACAGGAGTGGCTTACGGACAACTCTGTGAAGGTCCTTGAGTGGCCCAGCCAGAGCCCTGACTTTTAAAATCTCTAAAAACGACAGAGACAGGAACATCCGATTTTTTTTTCTCAATTTCGCTACCAATGTGCCTTATTGATCTGTGAACGGATACCAGGCTACAGCTCAGTAACAACGATAAACGCTTTAGGACCTTGTGCTCCTAGAACAACGCCACCAGTTTAGCACAACCAAACTGCATTACAACCCTTCTCAAACTCATTGGATGATGCACTATGTGCGCCTTGTGTGTCTTCTTTTTTCCCCTTTTTTTTTTTTCCAATGACCTTAGAATGTTGAAATCTTGCTGTGGATATTCAGGCATCAGAAGGCCTTGGTCTAGAAGGGGTTACAATTGAGGGTACACTTTACCTATAAAATACCTATATTAACAGTGTAATCATAATTAAAATAGAACAAAAAAAAAACTCCAGTCTGAAAATACACAGCAGCAGTTCTCCTGTCAAAATATTGAATGGACTTCAGTCAGTAAAGCATTAGTCCAGCTCCACAATCCTGTAATAAAGTTCTGTTCAGTAGAATTGGCTATAGGCCATATGGTGCTTCTAGGGGACAAAACCTCCATGAGATGCCTCATGCAAAAAAAAACAAAAAACATAAAAAACAGGAAAGCTCCCAGGGTACATGCATAGGTCTCGATTAGCCCGACAAAGGCCAAAAGAGTTCTGTAAAACGTGAGTCTTCGGGTGACTATGAATGAGCTTTTCATGATGTATACATTAAACAATTGCCATAAAAGCCTATGGGCTATTCAGGATCCATTACAGCCTGTGTTTAATGTATACAGTACTGTGCAAAAGATTTAGGCAGTTGTGGAAAAATGCTGTAAAGTAAAAATGCTTTAAAAAAAAATATTTAGAGTTTTTTTTTAATCAATTAATAAAATGCAAAGTGAATGAACAGTAGAGAAATCTAACTTAAAATCAATATTTGGTGTGACCACCCTTTGCCTTCAAAACAGCATCAATTCTTCTAGGTACACTTGCAAAGTTTTTGAAGGAACTCGGCATGGAGGTTGTTCCAAACAACTTGGAGAACTAGCCACAGATCTTCTGTGGATGTAGGCTTCCTCAAATCCTTCTGTCTCTTCATGTAATCCCAGACAGATTCTTAAGCCCTCTGTGGGGGCCATATCATCACTTCCAGGTCTCATTGTTCTTCTTTACGCTGAAAATAGTGCTTAATGACATTGGCTGTATGTTTGGGATCATTGCCCTGCTGCAGAATAAATTTGGAGCCAATCAGACGTCTCCCTAATGGTATTGCATGAGTGATAAGTATCTACCTGTATGTCTCAGCATTTAGGACACCATTAATCCGGACTAAATCCCCAACTCCATTTGCTGAAATGCAGCCCCAAACTTGCAAAAAACCACCATGCTTCACTGTTGCCTGCAGACACTCATTGTACCACTTTCCAGGTCTTCAGTGAACAACTGCCTTCTGTTACATACAAATATTTTACGTTTTGACTCATCAATCCAGAGTACCTGCTGCCATTTTTCTGCACGCCAGTTCCTATGTTTTAGTTCCCAGTTGAGTCGCTTGGCCTGGTTTCCACATCAAAGGTATTGCTTTTTTTGCCGCAATTCTTCCAGGAATTCTTCCACTTCTGGCAAGACTTCTCCGAATAGTGGATGTACCTGGGTCCCACTGGTTTCTGCCAATTCTGAGCTGATGCACTGCTTGACATCTTTCGATTTCAAAAGGGAAGTAAGCATGTGTCGTCTTTGATCTGCTGCACCAAATTTCCTTGGCTGATCACTGCATCTCGGGTCGTCAAAGTCGCCCGTTTCTTTGTGCTTCTTTAACAGGTTCCCGACCGCTGGCCGTAAATATACGGCCAGCGGTCAGGGTCTCTAAAGTCCGGCGTATAGTATATATACGGCCGAACTTCAGAGACTGTGCACGCGCGATCGCGTGCACACAGCTCTGTGCCCTGGCTGTTGCTAACAGCCATGGGCACTGGGCACAATGTCAGGGGTCAATCTTTTGACCCCTGAACATGTGATCGCTGTGACAACCAATCACAGCGATCACATGCATTTCTGCATAGAAAACAGTGTGCACGCGATCGCGTGCACACAGCCCTGTGCCCTCGCTGTTACCAACAGCTCTGGGCACTGGGCAGAGTATCAGGGACCAATCTGATGGTCCCTGATCATGTGGTCGCTGTGAAACCCTATCACAGCGACCACATTTGTTTTATTTTGACTTTTCTGGCAGTAAATCTCCTGCCTCTTTTCTTCTCCTCAAACATTGTTTCAGTTTGAGGAGAAGAAGAGACTCGGGAGAATTGCTGCCAGAAGATTACAGTTACAGTGAAAAAAAATACAGTTACACTAAAACATTCTCTGTATAGATAGATTTCTATCTATTTTTACAATCTATCTATCCATCTATCTTTTTTTCTATCTATCTACCTTTCTTTCTTTTATTCTATTAGAATAGGCAGGTAGGGAGTATATAATTATATATATATATATCCACATATATATAATATATATAGCAATAGCGGTTTATTTTTTTGTTAGCGGTAGTGTAGATATATATAGCAGTTAGTTTGTGTGTTTTATAAAAAAAAAAAAAAAAAAAAAATTTGTTTAGTTAGTGTTAGTGTTAGTTACGTTATGGCGAGGAAGTTGTTTAGCGCCGAGGAGGCATACGCCATGCTGTGGTCTGAGTCGGAGACCGCATCAGAGATGGCGTCCGAGATGGAACCTGTTTTAGGTAGTGACGATGACAGCGTCACTTCAGGTTCATCTTCAGGGGACGTTGTCCCTGATGCAGTTGAAACTGCAGAACTTGAAAGCGCAGGGCCAAGTAGCGCTGTAGCACGGGACAGCCTGGTCCCTCCAGTCCAGGCTCTTGTATGGGCACCTGCCCCATCTTTTGGGCCTAGAATCCACGGATTTACGGCCACTCCTGGCATAACCGTGGACAATACAAATTTTGTCCAAATGGATTACTTCCATTTATTTATAACGGACGACATCCTAAATCAGATTGTCCACGAAACAAATTTATATGCCACGCAATATATAAGGCAGAAACCTTCATCCACCCATGCCAGAGATTGGACGCCCACCAATTTGCAGGAATTAAAAAATTTTTTGGGGCTCACCCTAAATATGGGTATTGTCAAAAAGCCCTCCATTAGGTCTTACTGGTCAACAAGACCCGCCCAAGCCACCCCAGTATATTCTGCAGTAATGCCCAGGTCTCGTTATGAGACAATAATGAGGTTCCTCCACTTCAATGACAACGCACAGGCCCCCCCAAGTACCGATGCAAACCGGGATCGGTTGTTCAAAATAAGACCGCTAATAAATTCCCTGAATAATTTATTTCTGCAACTCTACACCCCTGAGCAGAATGTAAGTGTGGACGAATCCCTCCTCAACTTTCATGGCAGACTTAGCTTTCGCCAATATCTACCTTCCAAAAGGGCAAGATATGGCGTTAAGCTCTACAAATTGTGCGAAAGCGGGTCAGGATATACCACCGCCTTCAGGATTTATGAAGGGCGGGACCGCACAATAAATGTTCCTGGATGCCCCCCTGATCTTTCCACCAGCAGTAAGATCGTGTGGGAGATAATGCAGCCTCTGCTTCACAAGGGGTACCACCTGTACTGTGATAATTTTTATTCCAGTGTGCCCCTGTTTAGGCATTTGCATGCTGCAAGGACTGGGGCATGTGGTACCATGCGCAAAAACAGAATTGGTTTTCCACAGCAATTAGTGGGGAAGCGCATGGTAAAGGGGGACTCCTGTGCTTACGCATCTGAAGAATTGCTGGCGGTCAAGTTCAGGGATCGCAAAGATGTGTATGTGCTAAGCACGATTCATACCGCAGGAACAGTGGCAGTGAGGGAAAGAGGGGCAACATCGGACAAACACAAACCAGTGAGCGTGTCCGAATATAACAAGTACATGGGGGGGGTGGATTTAAGCGACCAGGTTTTACAGCCCTATTTAGTAAAACGCAAAACTAAAACCTGGTACAAAAAGGTGGCCATTTATCTGTTACAGGTGGCCATCCACAACTCATTTGTGCTCTATAAAAAAAACAGAGGCAGAGACACATACCTGGATTTCCAGGAAAAAATTATTGAAGGCCTCATTTTTGATGTTCAGGACACCCGAGAATGCCCCCAGTCTGAGGATGTCACGCGACTGACTGAAAGACACTTCATCAGTCGGATTCCCCCAACAGCAACCAGAAGCAACCCCCAGAAAAAGTGCCGCGTCTGCAGAAAAGACGGGCACCGCAAAGATTCCCGATATTTCTGTCCCTCATGTCCCTCGCAACCAGGCCTGTGCATTGAGCCATGTTTTAAAAAATACCACACTGTTCTGCATTATTAGATTTTAGTTAATTTGTTGAAAATATATTTGCCCTACATTACGTTTTTATTTTTCCCCTGATTTTACTCCAAGGGTGAGGGAGGGAATGGGTGGGTGGGGGGTGGATGTCATGTTTGATGTTTTCTAAAGTTCATCTGCTGGAGAGCTCCATTTGCATTAACCTGAAATTTCTTATTTTAGAAAACCCCAAAAAATAAATTCCCATTATACCCCTAGATGAATATTTTGGGATTTCTGCTTCAAGAGCAGATATTTTGGAAGTGTTATAGAAACTCTGTTGAGTTTTGTAAAACCAGCTTTGAAAAAAAGCGATTTGTGAAATAAGCTTCTTCTATCGTCCGCCCTCCTACATCTCTATGTGATAATAAGGCCCACATATTTGGTATCCCTGTTCACGGGAGAAGTGGCAGAATGTGAAAGGAGATGAATTTTGGCCGTGGTCTATACTGTGTGTGAAAAATGCTGGTATAAACTGACGCATTTGCTAAAAAATTGCTAATTTTATTTTGATCCATCTTATTCAAGAAACTTTCAGAAGAAAACTGGACTGTCTAAAAATATGATAAACCCCTTGAAGGAAACCTTGTGGGGTCTACTTGTGTGAATGAAGTCATTTATGGGGTGTTTCTAATGTTTCAGCAGCATTAGGCCCTCCAGAAAACCGTATGCGGCTATAAAATCAAATGCAAAATTCCTGGACCGAAAAGGCCAAAAAGCCTCCTTTTATGCCAAGCCCTGGCACATGCCCGTGAATAAAGCACACATATTTGGTATCCCCATGCACGGGAGAAGTGGAAGAATGTGAAATGCGATGAATTTTGTCCGTGGTCCATTTTGTGTGTGAAAAAGCTAGCATAAACTGACGCATTTGTTAAAAAAAAAAGGTAATTTTATTTTGTTCCATCTTATTCAAGAAACTTTCAGAAGAAAACTGGACTGTCTAAAAATATGATAAACCCCTTGAAGGAAACCTTGTGGGGTCTACTTGTGTGAATGAAGTAATTTATGGGGTGATTCTAATGTTTCAGCAGCATTAGGCCCCCCAGAAAATAGTATGCGGCTCTAAAATCAAGTGCAGAATTCCTGGACCGAAAAGGCCAAAAAGCCTCCTTTTATGCCAAGCCCTGGCACATGCCCGCACAGCGAATAAGGCACACATATTTGGTATCCCCATGCACGGGAGAAGTGGAAGAACGTGAAAGGAGATGAATTTTGGCCGTGGTCTATACCTTGTGTGAAAAATACTAGCCTAAACTGACGCATTTGCTAAAAAAGTGCTGATTTTATTTTGTTCCATCTTATTCAAGAAACTTTCAGAAGAAAACTGGACTGTCTAAAAATATGATAAACCCCTTGAAGGAAACCTTGTGGGGTCTACTTGTGTGAATGAAGTCATTTATGGGGTGTTTCTAATGTTTCAGCAGCATTAGGCCCCCCAGAAAACAGTATGCGGCTCTAAAATCAAGTGCAGAATTCCTGGACCGAAAAGGCCAAAAAGCCTCCTTTTATGCCAAGCCCTGGCACATGCCCGCACAGTGAATAAGGCACACATATTTGGTATCCCCGTGCACGGGAGAAGTGGAAGATCGTGAAAGGAGATGAATTTTGGCCGTGGTCTATACCGTGTGTGAAAAATACTAGCCTAAACTGACGCATTTGCTAAAAAAGTGCTGATTTTATTTTGTTCCATCTTATTCAAGAAACTTTCAGAAGAAAACTGGACTGTCTAAAAATATGATAAACCCCTTGAAGGAAACCTTGTGGGGTCTACTTGTGTGAATGAAGTCATTTATGGGGTGTTTCTAATGTTTCAGCAGCATTAGGCCCCCCAGAAAACAGTATGCGGCTCTAAAATCAAATGCAAAATTCCTGGACCGAAAAGGCCAAAAAGCCTCCTTTTATGCCAAGCCCTGGCACATGCCCGCACAGTGAATAAGGCACACATATTTGGTATCCCCATGCACGGGAGAAGTGGAAGAATGTGAAAGGAGATTAATTTTGGCCGTGGTTCATACCGTGTGTGAAAAATGCTAGCATAAACCGACGCAATTGTTAAATTCTTGCATTTTTTTCCAATTTTGCCCACTTTAGAGAAAAAAATAAAAATGATATATACTGACAAATGCCACTAAAACAAAGCCCTATCTGTCCTTTAAAAAGAGTGTAAAATTCAAAGATGAACTTTATTCACCTGCTGAGTTATAGTCATCTAAAGAAGCGCATAGCAAAATTGTGAAATTTGCTCTGGTCATTTAGCTGTAAAACAGCCTAGTCCTTAACCGGTTAAAAGAGCTTGAATAGCACATCTTGATACCCAGTCTTCTTTGAAATCTTTGCATGGGAGAGACCTTGCTGATGCAGTATACTACCTAGTTTCAGGTTTCTGTGCTCAGTCTTGCTATGGTGGACATATGACATGAAACGGTCTTCCACAACTTCATCTTAGTAGCAGTTTGGCTGTTCCTCACCCAGTTTTAACCCCTTCCTGACATTTGTCGTATGGATATGTCATGGAAAGTCAGTGCTTTCCATAATTTGCTGTATCCATATGACAAATGGATGGCACGGGCTCAGAAGAGTCTGTACCATCATCCCCGGGTGTCAGCTGTATGTTACAGCTGACACCCTGCTGTAATGGTGGGGACCGAAGTTAGCTCTGATCTCCGCCATTAACCCCTTAAATGCAGCGGTCAAAAGCGACCGCTGCATTTAAGGTGCTTGCAGCAAATGTGCCCCCCAGCAGCGAGATTGCTGTGGTGCCAATGGATGCAATGGCAACCGGAGACCTAACAATGGCCTAAGGGGCTTCTGGTACCGATGACAAGATGGTGAGCTGAGAAGATGAGCCCCCATCAGCGGCAGGGCGGCATACTTCTGTAACGGCTGGGACCGGAGCTAGCTCCGATCCCTGCCAACTAACCCCTTAGATGCAGCGAACAAAAGGGATCACTGCATCTTAGTGATTTTGTAGCCAATCAGCAGCCCTGCAATATGATCGCAGGGCTGCCGACAGCTACTATGGCAACAGGAGGCCTAACAATGGCCTCCTGCTCTGCAGATTACGGAAGCCGTTTAGGCCATGTCCGGAAGTGGAGCCTAATTGGCTTGTTGTTAGTGAACGACTGACAGTTCTAAAAAAAAAAAAATTGTCAAAAATAAAAGTTTCAATAAAATAAAAAGACAATCGCCCTTTTTCCCTTATCAAGTCCTTTATTATTGAAAAATAAATAAACCATACATATTTGGTATCAACGCATCCATAGCGATCTGAACTATAAAAATATTAGGATATTAATCCCGCGTGATGAACTCTGCAAAAAAAACAAAACCTAAAAATCAATGGCAAAATTGGTCACTTTGCCTTCCAAAAATTGGAATAAAAAGTGATCAAAAAGTTGCATATATCCAAAAATAGTACCTATAGAAAATTCAACTCGTCCCGCAAAAAACAAGACCTCGTACAGCTCAGTCATTGAAAAAAATGTAAAATTATGGTACTCACAACATGGCGAATGAGGAAAAGACACTCTTTACAAGAGTAATTTTATTGTGGAAAAAAAAGTTGTAAAACAATAAAAAAACCAGGAAGGGTACGGCTCAAACATATCTGCTGAAAGAGAGGGTGCCCATACTATAACAAGACAACACTTCCACAACAAAATTCACTAAACTGCAAAGGTGCGGAGTGTGGACCAAAAGAGGAATAAGAAACTACGCCATTTATCAGTGTGACTCCGGCCTGTGCAGAAAAGGATTGCTTTACAGCGTAACACAAATCTATGGGATTATTTTATTGTTTTTTTACCCCGTTATTATACCATCTTATTATGCCCTGATGTACTCCGCATAGCTTACATATGCCCCCATATTATAAACTAAGACCAGTAAAACAAACAGAACCACTACCAAGCAAAATCCACAGTCCAAAATCCAAATGACGCTGCCTCCCTTCTGAGCGCTACGCTGTGCCAAAACAGCAGTTTACGAACACATATATGGCATCACTGTACCCGGAGAACCCTTTTAACAAATTTTGGGTGGTGTGTCTCCAGTGCCACAACATACTTGCCACAGAAATGGCATATCTAGGGAAAAATTGAAATTTTTATTTGCACCATCTGCAGCGCAGTCCTTTATGGAAAAGGCCTGTGGGGTCAAAATGCTCACTAAACCCCTTAACCAGTTAGTGACCGCCCATTAGTGTTTTTGCGATGGCCACTAACGGGCTTTATTCCGATGCAATAGCCTTTTTACGGAGTTGGATCGGAATAAACGCCACTTGGAGCAGTTAAATCTCCCTGCTCTCAGCTACCTCCGATAGCTAAGGGATGGGAGCAGACTTGCTCGAACGTGCAAGATCGAAATAAGTCTCGATCTCGCCCGTTTAACCCCTCAGATGCGGCGCTCAATAGCGAATGCCTCATCGGAGTGGTTTTGGAGGAAGAGGGCTCCCTCTCTCACCCCACCGCCACTCAGTTCTGCCTCTATTTAATGCCTATTAGGCCATGCCTAGCAGATGCCCGTCCGTTTTAAATGGACAGGCAGTAATACACTGCAATACAGAAGTATTGCAGTGTATTATAAAAGCGATCAGGTGATCGCATAGTGAAATCCCCTAGTGGGACTAGTAAGAAAGTTAAAAAAAAGTTTCATGAAGTTAATAAACAAAAATCCAAATAGTTAAAAAACAAACAAACACCAAGAAAAACCCACTTTTCCCCCCTACAAAATGCGTTATTAAAAAAAAAAAAAAAATTACACATATTTGGTATTGCCGCGTCCGTAATGACCCAAACTATAAAGTTATTACATTAATTAACCCGCTCGGTGAACGCTGTAAAAAATAAATAAAATACAATGCAAGAATTGCTGTTTTCTGTGAATCCTGCTGTAAAGGATCTGCCAGACACAGCTTCTGTGTCGACGCCCGTGGTTAGTCAGTCTGCACCTGCTCCTAAGTCTGATCGAGTGACCCCTCCTTCTACCAATCAGGCTGGGAGGCTGAGGAGTGGGAGAGCCTATCACAGCCTGGCCAGACGGAGCTAGCTCCCGCCTTCTGTCTATTTATACCTTCACTTCCTGCTTCTCCTTTGCCTGTGATTCTGTCGGTTTCCTGGCTCTGCTGCTGCTGCTTGTACTTTTGTCCTCTGCTCCATATAGACCCTGGCTTACTGACTACTCTCCTGCTCTGTGTTTGGTACCTCGTACACTCCTGGTTTGACTCGGCTCGTTCACTACTCTCCTGCTCTGCGTTTGGTACCTCGTACACTCCTGGTTTGACTCGGCTCGTTCTCTTCTCTTGTTGCTCACGGTGTTGCCGTGGGCAACTGCCCCGTTCCCCTAGCTTCTGTGTACCCTTGTCTGTTTGTCTGTCGTGCACATAATGAGCGTAGGGACCGTCGCCCAGTTGTACGCCGTCGCCTAGGACGGGCCGTTGCAAGTAGGCAGGGACTGAGTGGCGGGTAGATTAGGGCTCACCTGTGTCTCCCTACCCCGGCATTACACCTGCCTTAAAAAGAAAAAAGTTATCCAAGTGTCGCACGTACTCCAAAACGGTACCAATAAAAACCACAAGTTGTCCCGCCAAAAAACGCCCTCATACAGCTGCAATCGACAAAAAAATAAAAAAAAGTTATGGCTCTTCAATTATGGAGAAATAAAAACAAATAATTTTAGGAAAAAAAGGGGTATTTACTGTGTAAAAGTAGTAAAACATCCAAAATCTCTATAAATTTGTTATCGTTGCAATCGTAAGAACCCGCTGAATTAGTTATTGCATTATTTATACCACACGGTAAATGGCATAAATTTAGGACGCAAAAATTAGTTATTTTTTTTCTATTCCCCTTCTCCAAAAAAAAAAAAAAAAAAAAAAAAGTTAAAGCAATAAATTATATGAAGCCCAAAATGGTGCCATTAAAAAATACAAATTGTTCTGCAAAAATCCAAGGGCTTTTTGAAGCAAAAATAAAAAAGCTACAGCTCTTTGAAAGAGACTATGGAAAAACGTAAAAAATAGCTTGGTCATTAAGGCCTAAAATAGGCTGGTCACGAAGTGGACTTGTGGGATGAAAATGCTCACTACACCCCTTAATGAATGCCTTGTGGGGTGTAGTTTCCAAAATAGGGTCACCTCTCAGGGGTTTAATTTTATTTCACATCGGAGCCTCTGCAATTGTAAACCAATACTTTGTAAGTCACCAAATTAGGCCTCAATTTCGCATGGTACTCTTTCACTCCTGAGCCCTGTCGACTGTCCAGGCAAAAGATTAGGGCCACACAGCATAAAAATTAGAGAGCTGTCTTTTCATGGTGGCACAAGCTGGCCACCGCATATTGGTATTTCCATAGAAAAATGCAACAGAGTGCACTCTAATTTCTGGAAAACACATGCGGGGTTAACAAGCTCACTACACCCCTAGGTGAATACTATCAGGGGTATAGTTTCCAAAATGAGGTCACTTCTGGGGGGTTTCCACTGTTTTGGTCCCACAGGGGCTTTGCAAATGCAGCACAGCGCCCAGAAACCAATCCAGCAAAATCTGGAATCCAAAAGACGCTACTTCCTTCTGAGCCCTACCGTGTGCCCAAACAGCAGTTTATGACCACTTATGGAGTATTGCCGTACTCGGGAGAAGTTGCTTTACAGATGTTGGGGTGCTTTTTTTCCCTTTATTTGTTGAGAACATTTAACATTGAGTTAAAGCTACGACTTACTAAAAGAAAAAAACAAAAAAATTTTTTTTAATTTCACTGCCCAATTCTAATAAAAACTATTAAACACCTGTGGGGTCAAAATGCTGACTGAAGGGGTGTAGTTTCCTAAATGGAGTAACTTTTGGTGAGTTTCTACTGTTTCTACACACTCTGGAGAAGTTGTTTTACAAATGTGTTGGGGGGCTTTTTCTCCTTAATTCCTTGTGGAAATAGTTGTTTTTTTTTTAGCTAAAATATCTTATTGGGAAAAAAATAAATAAATTTCATTTTCACATCCAAATTCTAATAACATCTATCAAAGACCTGTGGGGTCAAAATGCTCACTACACCCCTAGATTAATTCCTTGTGGGGTGTAGTCTTCAAAATGTGGTCTTTTTTGGGGTGTTTCCTTTGTTTTGGCACCACAAGACCTCTTCAAACCTGACATGGTACTTAAAATACAATCTAATAAAAAGAAGGCCCCAAAATCCACTAGGTGCTTTTTTACTTCTGATGCCTGTGCTTCAGTCCATTAGCACACTAGGGCCACATGTGGGATATTTCTAAAAACTGCAAAATCTGGGCAATAAATATTGTGTTGCATTTCTCTGGCAAAACCTTTTGTGTTACAAAAAATAAAATAAAAAGATTAAAAACCATTTTTTGCAAAAAAAAAAAAAATATGTATTCACCTTCACTTTGCTTTAATTCTTGTGAAACGCATAAAGAGTTAAGAAACTTTCTAAATGCTGTTTTGAATACTTTGAGGGGTGCAGTTTTTAAAATGGGGTGATTTATGGGGGTTTGCATTGTATGGGCCTCTCAAAGCCACTGCACATCTGAACTGGCCCCTGTAAAAGTAGCCTTTAGAAATTTGCTTGAAAATGTGAGACATTTCTGCTAAAGTTCTAAGCCTTGTAACGTCCCAGAAAATTAAAAGGATATACAAATACGATGCCAATCTAAAGTACACATATGGGAAATGTAAATTAGCAGCTATTTTGTGTGGTATAACTGTCTATATTACAAGCAGATACATTTAAAATTTATAAAAATGCAAATTTGTGCAAATTTTTGGCGTTTTTCACAATTTAACACTGAATGTATCGACCAAATTTTACCAGTAACAAAAGTCCAATGTGTCACAAGAAAACATTCTCCGAATCGCTTGGATAGGTAAAAGCATTCCAAAAGTTATTACCCCATAAACAGAGATGTCACATTTGAAAAATAAGGCTCTGTCAGGAAGGTCAAAAGTGGCTGCAGCAGGAATGGGTTAAGCTTCCTACACAGCGGTTTCTGTTACAGTTAATGACTGTGTTTCAACCTACTTATGAAAATGATGATCATTATCACCTGTTTGTTGGATTGTAGTCAGGTGTATTATTAACCAATTATACCAAAGTCCATGATTGTGCAAGTGTACCTAGAAAAATTGATGCTATTTTTTTTTAAGGAAAAGGGTGGTCACACCAAATATTGATTTGATTTAGATTTCCGTTCTGTTCATTCACTTTGCTGATTGATAAAAATACTATTAACACTTCTATTTTTGAAAGCAGTCTTATAGCTGTTAACATACAGTACTGTGCAAAAGTTTTATGCCAAAAATGTGATCTTAATGGGGCCTAAAGAGGACTTGTCAGGGCCCCTGACTTGTCCACTTTAATAAATCTTAGAATGTTGTTAAAACTTATTGCATACGATGTGTTGCGATGCGATCACATTGCAAACTTGCGTGTAATATGTAAGTGAAGGGAGAGGATTGTTTTTGTGCATTTATCTTAAAAATAAATATCCACGATTCCACATGCACTTGGTCATTCTCTCTCATTGATATACATTACATGCAATATAGTGCCCATGCAAACTTGTAATAATAATATTCATTAAATTGCTGTGGAGCTATGGCGTAATGCTGTTTCTCTGGAAATGTATGTGGAAATTTGGCGTTACCATCCCCCTTATCAATAAGGTGTGCTCCTGGCACTGCCTAATCAGTGACAGCGAGTCAGACTGTGTAAAGACACACCCTGTTGACAAAAGATGATTGTACCACCAAGTTATCAATATATTCATAAATTTCCAGGAGAAATAAGACCGGAACAAACACAGTAACAGACTGATCATTCTTATGGTTACTTGCAGCTTCCCCCTCCCTAAGGGTATGTTTACATGAGTTGTTTCGGACCACGTGGTCAAAACTGCATTAAAAAAACCACACACTATTTTGTGATGTGGTTTTCGGCTGTGAATTTTCTACAAGCAAAACATGTAAAATAAATGTGATTCACCGATAAAGAATGTGCGGCCAGAAAATGCATTGCGAAACCCTGGCAAATCAAACACTTACGGAGAAAAAAAACAAAACCAGGAAGACGTAGTTACTGAGCGGTTACCGCTGCTCACTGTCCTAATGGACAGTGTCCAGGGAGTCTGCTATCCCAGACAGTGGACACTCCACTTCTGGCCAGCGTTCCATGGTCGCCGATTTTGGCAATTTAAGTTTGTGTAGCGTCCATGGCCGCGGGCCGTCGGGTTTACTCACCTCCCGACCCCCGCAGCCATGGATCCGTGAGCGCTGGTCCCCATCTCCTTCCTAGGAGACGCCAGCGCTCACTTCCGCTCCGGTCTGCTGTGTCCCGTAGGGTGCGCGCACGCTCGTGCCCGGCCTTAGAGGGTCAGCGCGCGCACAAATAGTCATCATCATCATCATCATCATCAACTGCCATGATTTCCTGGTCTATAAGAAGGCCCCAGGCCTTCTGATCCTTGCCTGAGCGTTGTTTGTTTTCCCAGTCTGTCTTGCAAATGGTCCCTTAGGGTTTCCCGTTCCAGTTGTAACCCGTGCCTTGTTTCCTGTTCCGGTTTCCCGTGCTGTGCCTATAGTGTCGAGTCGTGCCACGTCTTGTGTCATCTGCCACGTCTGGAGGAATCCGCCACGTCCTGTGTCATCTGCCACATCTGGAGCAACCTGCGGCACCTGTGTCATCCGCCATGTTTGGAGTTATCTGCTGCACCCATCTCCATCAGTGCCAGAGCTGCGGTCACTGTCTGGACTATCCAGGTACCCTTGTGCAGGACATTGTATTGCTGGGGTTTCCTGTTTGGCCAGCTGCCTCCCCACTACGGCGGTACGGCCTAGTGGGTCCACTAACCCGCTACATGACAGGTGTAGCAGATCGGCACCCCCCACGACGAGATCATGGGGGTGCCGAAGGCTGGCATGGCAAGCGGAGGCCAGACAATGGTATCTGGGTCTGCCACGTACGGAAGCCTATGAGGACCAGCTTCCGTCTAGTCCTCATAGGATTCCTGTCATCATCCAACTGACCGTTATAATATATTACACTACGTAGGTAGTGTAATGTATTATAGCAGCGATCAGTGCAGCAAGTGTTCAAGTCCCCTAGTGGGAGAGAAAAGTTAACAACCCAAACTATAAAAGGTTATATTTCTCGCACAGTGAAGACCGTAAAAAAATAAAAAACTAAGCCAAAAAAAAAAAAAAAAAAAAAAGTTATGGCTCTCAGAATATGGGGACTCAAAAAATAAATTTGTTATTTAAAAAAAAATAAAGTGATTTTCTTGTGCAAATGCTACAAAAAACAACCCCAAACAGAGCTACTATCAAGCAAAATCTACGCTCCAAAAGCCAAATAGCGCTCCCTCCCTTTTGAGCCCTACCGCGTGCCCATCCACATACATGGCATCGCCATACCTGGGAGAACCCGCTTAACATTTTATGGAGGTATTGGTCTTCAGTGGCACAAACTGGGCACAACATATTGTGCACTAAAATGGCATTTCAGTGGAAAATTGCAATTTTCACTTTGCACCATCCCGCTGCACATTAACCCCTTCGCGCACCATGACGTAATATCACGTTGTAGTGCAGGGGGTGATGTATGGAGCGGGCTCAAGTGCTGAGCCCGCTCCATACTCTGCTGATGTCAGCTGTGTATGACCGATGTTCCTTTCAGTTAGTCCCGGGTGTCAGCTACCGCGCTGTTACAGAAGCCGGTAAAAATTACAATATACTGCAATACATTAGTATTGCAGTGTATTGTACCAGCTGTTTTAAGTCCTCTAGAGGGACTAATAACTTTTTATTTAACTTTTTTCTTTACACATTTTTAGTAGTGAAAAAAAATTTAATATTAAAAGTTAAACAAAAAAAACAACACCTTTTCCCATTTTTCCTCTAAAGTAATGTAAAAAAAGAAACAAAATTGGTATCGCTGCATCCGTAAAAGTCTAAACTATTACTATATAAAAAAATTTAACTCGCACGGTGAACACCGTAAAAAAATAAAGAATTTAAGCCACCAAAATCTGGAATAAAAAAAAAAAATGTATCAAAATGTTGTACGTACCAAAAAAATGGTAACAAAAACTACAGCTCGTCCCGAAAAAAATAAGCCCTCATATTGCTCAATCAACCAAAAAATAAAATTACAAAAAAACACCAAAACAAAACACTTATGGCTTTCAGAATGTGGTGAAACTAAACAATTTTTTTTTAACAAATCGTTTATTCTTTCTAAAAGTAATAACATTTAAAAAAAAAAAAAAAGTAATTACATTTTGTTTAGTAATGCCCAATCTCCTAGCGAATAGGCGGTCACACCGGTAACGCTAGTGAAAATTGTTTCCCAAAAGGGTTTTAAAAGTTGAGCTTTTTTCTAAATATGGAAATGCAGCTATTCTTAACAAGTGGGAGGTAACAGCAGCGATTCTCCTGAGGTGGAGCCTCCCCACAGCCTCTGACGCTGCCCTATCAGCATGAAGCTGCTTCACAAAAGGTGAGAGAGATGGAGGCTGGAGGGAAGGGGGATAACTTCAAACAGCAATATATGGCTGTGGACCACCTAGAATGGAGGTTCTGGTGGCATATGTAAGATGAGATTCTAATCTTTTATATGACACCAGGATTGCAGTTCTAGCTGTGAAACAGCCGGAGGTATCACCAGTTGAAAACACAGTCGAGAATGGAAGCTGTATACTATATGATCACTCTGTGTTGGTGGGCTAGGAAGAGGAGAACTTGGACAACGTCATACAGAAAACATTACACCCCCCAGAGTGAAAAGAAAGAGTAACCTATAGTATAGCCAAATTAGCATATTTAGAAAAATGCACATAACTTTGCAAATAAGAAAAAAGTTTTTGAAAAACAAATTACACTAGTTATCAGCATCATAGCGCCTTTTAGATTAGTTAGGAGATAGGAATTGAATAAACTAGTGACAAGTCCTCTTTAAGGGGTGTAGTTTCCAAAATTGGGGTTACTACTTGAGGGTTTGTTTCACTATTTGACTTCAGAGCCCTGCAATTGTGGGCCAACGCTGTGAAAATTACCAAAATAGGCCTCAAATGCGCATGTTGCTATTCACTTCTGAGCCCGGTCATATGTCCAGGCAGATAACTGCCTTGAGGGGTGTAGTTTCCAAAATGGGGTCACTTCTACTGGTGGCTTCTACTGTTTTGACACCACAGAACCTCTTCAAACCAGACACGGTGCCTAAAGTATGTTCTTAAAAAAAAAAAAAAAGAAGAAGAACAGGCCCCAAAATCCACTAGGTGCTCCTTTGTTTTGGAGGCCTGCATTCATGTGTATTCAGAATCCTGACACTTCTGAATCTTCTCTGTGAGATTTCCAGCAAGGGAAACGAAATCTCGTTTACCTCGTAATCTCGCGAGATTACCCGTGGTTTGCTGTAATCTCACAGAAAAGATTCAGAAGGGTCAGGATTCTGAATACACATGACGTCCAGGCTGTAGGTCATGTGTATTCATTATCAGGACACTTGTGTATGTGGCTGCACATCATTCTAGTAAGAACACTATGTGCTATGTAAATGAATGGAGAGGAGTGTATGACGCTGACTGGTCACTGATTGGTCAGCGTCATACACGCCCAGTTGGACATACGAAAAAAAACACACCCAGTTGTGCATTTCAAAGCTCATTTGCATATATATATATAAAATAGCTCATAACTTGGCCAAAATGAAAGTTTTTAAAAAAAAACAAACGTTACTGTTATCTACATTGCAGCGCCGATCACATGCAATAGGAGATAGGGATTTGAGAATCTGGTGACAGAGCCTCTAATTCCTGTGAAATGCCTAAGAGGGTTAAGAAACTTGCTGAATGCTGTTTTAAATATTTTGAGGGGTGCAGTTTTTAAAATGGGGTGATTTATGGGGGTTTCTAATATAGAAGGTTCCCAAAGCCACTTCAGAACTGAACTGGTCCATAAAAAAACAATAGTAAATTTGTAAATTTTCTTAAAATTTGAGAAATTGCTGCTAAAAGTTCTAAGCCTTGTAACGTCCTAGAAAAATAAAACCATGTTCAAAACATTATGCCAATCTAAAGTAGAGATATGGGAAACGTTAAATAGTAACTATTTTGTGTGGTATCACTATCTGTTTTACAAGCAGATCCATTTAAATGTAGTAAAATGTTAATTTTTGGAAATGCTCTAAATTTGTGTTTTTCACAAATAAAATATTGAATTTATCGACCAAATTTTCTCACTAACAAAGTATAATGTCACCAGAAAACAATCTCAGAATCGCTTGGAAAGGTAAACACATTCTTATGACATTACCACATAAAGTAACACGTCAGATTTGAAAAAAAATTGGCTGTGTCCACAAGGCCAAAACAGGCTCAGTCCTGAAGGGGATAAAGTCCTATGGTAATACATACATCCTTGGCAGTGAGTGTGTTAATAGGGATGACAAGGATGATGGTCACAAAAAATGGCAGATTGGCTCTTTCTGACCTGCTCTATAAGAAGCATCTCACATTACCGAGAGATTGAGCCTTCTAATACAAACTTTGCATCACTTAGGCCCTAATGAACACAACCTTATTACGGATCTGTTTGGTACATGTTCCTCCAATCTTCCAGGGGCACACATAGTTTCTCTTTTGTGGCATGCACCATGGCATACTGTATTAAGGAGGTATTCTCCCCTAGAAGCACTGCACAATGAGGTACTATACGGGCCGGTACCAAACACGGCGTTGTCTTTTGAATAAGCATTGATTGGTTTGGCAGCCCCTCGTTTTTAAAATCCTTGTCTTATTCCCCCTCCATTGACATCAGTTAGAAACCCTCCCATCAAAGGATCATATGATAAAAACTACAGAACTCTTTTTAAATGGAAACAGTCAAGTAACCTAAAATGTCTAATTCTACCCACCCCCAACTATCACAGCAAGGATGGATGGGTTCATTGGTATTGTCTCTTCACCACACAACGCCAAATATGAACAGACATTTAAACCATTTACCAAATGTAAAATAATGAATCGGACAACCATGAAGAAGCGAAGTTCATTTAATATACACACACAGTCTTTGTTTTTAATTACATTAAATACATTGGTAGATCAGGGGGAGAAGTCCACTATGGTTACAACTGAAGTTAGATCTTTCTTAAAGAGGCTCTGTCACCAGATTTTGCAACCCCTATCTGCTATTGCAGCAGATCGGCGCTGCAATGTAGATTACAGTAACGTTTTTATTTTTAAAAAACGAGCATTTTTGGCCAAGTTCTGACCATTTTCGTATTTATGCAAATGAGGCTTGCAAAAGTACAACTGGGCGTGTATTATGTGCGTACATCGGGGCGTGTTTACTACTTTTACTAGCTGGGCGCTCTGATGAGAAGTATCATCCACTTCTCTTCAGAACGCCCAGCTTCTGGCAGTGCAGACACAGCCGTGTTCTCCAGAGATGACGCTGTGTCGTCACTCACAGGTCCTGCATCGTGTCAGACGAGCGAGGACACATCGGCACCAGAGGCTACAGTTGATTCTGCAGCAGCATCGGCGTTTGCAGGTAAGTCGATGTAGCTACTTACCTACAAATGCTGATGCTGCTGCAGAATCAACTGTAGCCTCTGGTGCCGACACGATGTAGGACCTGTGAGTGACGTCACAGATCTGCACTGCCAGAAGCTGGGCGTTCTGAAGAGAAGTGGATGATACTTCTCATCAGAATGCCCAGCTAGTAAAAGTAGTAAACACGCCCCGATGTACGCACATAATACACACCCACTTGGACTTTTACTTTAAACACACCCAGTTGTACTTTTGCAAGCCTCATTTGCATAAATACGAAAATGGTCATAACTTGGCCAAAAATGCTCGTTTTTTAAAAATAAAAACGTTACTGTAATCTACATTGCAGCGCCGATCTGCTGCAATAGCAGATAGGGGTTGCAAAATCTGGTGACAGAGCCTCTTTAATGCAAAGAAGAGAAAAAGAAATGCACATTACGGGTATGTTCACACAGCGTAAACATTGCGGAATTACCGTCCAGGAGATTCCGCAGCGCTTAACAGTAGCAGAAAAGTGTATGAGATTTGAGTAAATCTCATCCACACGCGGTGGAAATAACACGCAGAAAACACGTGCAGAAACTGAATTGCGGTGCGGATTCTCAAATCTTCAGCATGTTAATTTCTCTTGTGAAAACGCTGCAGAATTTCCGCACAGAAATTCCTCAATGTTTACGCTATGTGTGCACATACCCTAAAACTGAGGGAATACAATGCATCACTTCAGTCAGACGTACAAACAACATCAATATCTCTGCTGTCCCACAGTAACGACATTAAGATCATAGCCGTGATTTTATTATTTCCTCTAAAGTGAACTGTAGCGAGTGTGAGCAACTGGCCGATGTTAGCCGGGCTTTACAGATCGAATAGATATGCAGGCTTCCATTGCTTGCATTTTATTTAACATCACATTAAAAATAAATATCACTTTTCAAATCGGCTGCTATGATTATTAAAACAGGTAAAAATCTCAATAGCCAACTTACATCTTCCACAGCCAGAAGGACTTGCCGCTTCCTACGTAAGTTTTGCTACACATGTTCATTATTCTACATCAGCAGCTTCTCGCCCTCTCTGGGCATCTCAAAGGGCAACAGTGAGAAAGTAATGATTTAATTTATTGCTACGGCCTACACGGTAGAGGCAACCATTGCATACAAAATGGCTACCATGAATACAGCTGTACAAATTAGTGTCCAATATGGTAACTGGTATACAAGTTCTAGAAAAGATGTGATCTCTGTGCAGACATTTAGGCGGACAACAATGGATCTGGTTAGTGTGGTTGGAGGGTACCCAAGTATGGGCTGAAAACAATCTTACAGTTTATACAAAAAATCCTAACAATAGTGCTAAAAATGGAAAATCCGATTAATTTCTGGCCCATACATATTGAGCAGAATTACTATTTAATATGCACAAGAACGCAGTCTTAAATCGGAGTGTGCCGCATTAAGTGTTTTAGACATTTTTGCGCCTAACTAGACACTTTTGTAAAGGGTGGTGAATAGGGGAATGGCTAAGTGGATTCATAAAATGCGCTAGATTTAGAAGTGGCGTGTGCCATCATTTTGGTGCGATGGTATAAAGTAGGCCAACCAAGACGTGCTGTAAGAAATAGAATGTCTAATCTCCAGATAGATGCGCCAACTCTATCACACAGAGTGCGCCACAGTGAGAAATTTGTTGCATCTTCTACCGGTCTGGTCTACAAACAAGAGACTATGAATAAATCTGCCCCATAATGTAGAGATGCAAGGCGCACGTGAACATTTTTACCCTAAAAATGGGCACCTTGATACTGAACATTTCGAGACAGAACCGCAAATCAGATTATTTTTTCTATGCAGATCAGATGCTGAGAGTTTCAGAAACGATTGTAGTGTAAAAGGTTCAACATGGCAGCAGCGTTGGGAAATTTTCATTGAAAGGTCTCCGTTAAATGTACATAATAAAACGGAGAGGGAGTATGTGTTTATTTTTTTTAAATCTCCAACTCCATGATTAGAAATCCCAAAAAGTATCGTAGAGCATGAACATCAAAGCATGGAGGACCGTTATATTTCCTAAGCCTTTATCATTCGCGTGCTGTCTAGCCCTCTCACAAACAGGACATAAATAGTAACAGAGAGTAGCGCTCCCATACAACCCTCCAGTCCACCTATGGAAAGAAGGCACATTTCATGAAAAAAACTGGCAATCCATAAAGCCACCAACATGTATTAGTAAGAACACTTAAACACACACACACACACAGAATGGCACAGACCTGCCATGCCAACTGGTGTATAGATAAGACTTAAGGGAACCTCATCAGTCAGATTTGGTACATTGTGGCCCAACTTGTCTCAATTAGGAGACTCTCCTTGTTCGGGTAAACAGTGGTTAATAATCTGTGTATGTTATGATGTAAGAGAGAATGGATCATAAGCAGGTGGATGATCTCTAATAAATGGGATGCAGTCAACACATTTGCTACATGATGACAAAACATAACAGGGTTTAATTAAAGCAGCACTTTGGTTTTCCTTTTTTTCTATCATTAGATACCTAACCCCCCAATATATACACTGCGAGTATTTCCTTATTCCTTTCCATTTCAATTCTTCTCTTTAATTGGGTCATGTGACCTCACTCCGACCTGACAAAATCGACAGCAGTTAATGTAATTAAGAGTCAGCCTCTTCACTTCCCGATTTATGGACTGTACCAAACAGCTTCTCCACAAAGGGGATACCGAAATTACGTTACGAACTATTGATAAACAGACAACGGTCACACAGTTAAAAATCAGGAGGCAGAGCTGCAAAACCCATCGTTATAACTGTGTGAGAGTTATGTGTCTGCTCATCAGTAGTTTGTGACAGTTGTTTCTGTATCCCCTCTGTGGAGAACCTGTTTGGTACAGTCCATAAATCAGGAATTGAAGAGGCTGACTCTTATCTACATTAACTGCTGTAGATTTTAACAGGTCAGAGTGAAGTCACATGAATAAACTAAACAGAAGAATTCAAATACAAAAGAATAACTAAATAAGGTAATGCTCGCGGAGTGTATATATCGGGTGGATAGGTACCTAATGATAGATGAAAAAAAAAAAACCCCGGAGTGCTTCCTTAAATGAAGGCAGATAATATGCAGAAATGAACATAAGAGCAAAGTTTCCACCACTTGAGAACTAAAGTGCACGCTGCTGGTGGCAACACTCAATACACAGGTTTGTACGGAAGTTGTAGAATAACAATTGCAATAGTAACCATTGTATAAGACCTCTTCAAGAAAGGAGAAACGGGTCATTTAGGGACTGCCTTGATGGCATTGAAGACCTTCTCTAGGTTACATAGTTTAAGGAGTGGTTATTAAATAAACACTATGAGATTGGTTCTGCTGACCATTGACAAGCTGCATCAGGGCTCGCAGACAGGTGGTTACTGTAGGGGTCTCCATGTAAGAAATCCATTATCGGTCACTCTGTCTACAGTGCACATATCCACAACTCATACAGAAGTACTAACATCCTTATATCAGAGTAAATCCCAAGCATGACAGTAACTGTAGTTGGATCTGATGCACAAATGGAAAAACTCGGATGCTGTATAAAATCCCTGAAAAAACCTATTAGATGGCTAAAAGCGTTCTGATGATTGCGACAAAAATACGCTCCAATTTTCCAACCAAAGTTTTTGTAAACCTTTTTATATGTGCTTTAAATTCCAGAAACAAATTTTATTTTTCCCCTAGGAAACCAACTAATGTTCATTTTTACTGCATTCCATGTCTAGAAAAAAGAAAGACCAACCCCACAATCCCCATCAATGGAATATGTACTCTCGCCTTGCAGTGCTTATAGTAGCAGGCAAATCTCATACATTCATCTGAATACTCCCGCATTTACACCTGTGCGCCACCCATGAAACTTCATTTTTTCTGACTAATTCTAAAGCAACGTGAATGGATCATTTACCAGCTAAAGTTTTCCAGGCACACAAATAATGCATTTAACAGGCGAAGCAAACAAGTAATGAAAAGATTACAAGTACTGTAGCAAGTAATGTGAAGCTCCTTCCAAGTCTGAAGATCTACAGAGTACTTGACAGGCTGCAAAACAGAGAGAAATTAAAAAAAGGAGAAGGTAGGGAGGTCGGTGGAGGGGAACTTACATGAGGTCAACACAAAAATCAATATTAAAGTCACTATATGCAGCTATAATACAAAGTAGGATCAGTTCATGGTTTTTTTTTGCTTCTTTTCTTGTTTGTCGGTTGAGAATGCGCGGTCCCCAGAAGATGCGATCCTTTACGGTGCCGCCAAGAGTAGTCTGTGTGTGTTTGTTGGAAGCGTTAAAAAGAACAAACAAAAAAAGAAAACCCACAGTAGTGCAGTTAGCAGGGAGATCTCCGAGGGCTGAGTGGTGTGGAAGGTGGAAGGGGAAGCCACTCGCTATGTTTCCATGTGTGTGCGGTTATCCATTGGTGATGGGGGAGGAGGGGGTGCAGAAGGGAAAGTTTTGGCAGAAGAGCGAGGTGCTGGAAAGGTGTTAAGTTGTATTTCTGGAGGGGTGGAAGGGCAGGTTATAATCTTATCTTGATTCCCCATCTCTCTCCAGTCTCCGGTATTAATTGCTGCAGCACTGGCTCCTGTTCTGCTGCGTCTGCTCATGTAGATCCACACCCCGGCTCCGGCCAGCTGCCGCACTTGTATTCTGGGGCTCATTTTTTGGTAGCTTCTTAGCTGTGAAAAATGAAAATTTTTTTTTGATTAAGACATATGATTTACAAATACACAAATCCTATTGAAATATAAAAGTAAACCAGATCACCGGCCTCGATAAATGCAGTCCTTATCACACGGTATCTACTCCATGCAAGGAAGTGGCACCACAAGGTTTAGCAAGAGTTCACAACGTAGAAGGTAAATTCAGCATCAGGCAGTCATTAAATCCATATCTTTATTTGGAAACAGGGAGTAAAAAACCAGCAGATACAACCGCTTCCACTTTCAGGCAAAGTGCCCTTAACCATAGCAACTTCTGTGAATCGGGGAATAGGTGTATCTGCTGGTTCTTACTCCCTGTTTCCAAATAAAGATATGGATTTTTCTACTACCTGGTGCCAAATTATCCTTATACGTTGTAAACTATGGAAATTTACCAACAAAGCATTAGAAGAGGGCATAGTTTCGAAAGAACAGTGCCATGCTTTTTTTATTTCTCTTTTTTAAATGACTAGTGAAACGGTCACGGTTGCGTTTTGCATTTCGGGTGCAGTCACACACGGCAAATTTTGGTACAATAATTTTCTGCGGCTGAAAAATCAGTTCCGTTCTTCTAAATAGAACTTGCAGAAATCCATGTACCTGCTGCAGAATCAACCACATTTAGATGGATTTTCAGTAGCAGAAAATGCTGCAATAAATCTGCTGCTTGTGACTGCACTTAGGCCCTGTTCAAACGGAGGAATTTTTGCAGCAGAATCTGCTGCAAAATTCCACCTCCCATTCATTTCAATGGGAGTCGGGCGTTTTTTTCCCACTAGCTGATTTTTTTCAGTTCGCTGATAGAAGAAGCGTCCTGCCCGATCTTCAGGCGGATTCCGCCCAAACCTCCCATTAAAGTGAACGGAAGTAGGAATAATTCTGCAGCGGGACCTGCCAAGTAATATCCACCGTGTGAAAATAGCCTTAGACTTTTGCTTATATGGGTTACATCTTGCTTTCACAGCAATCATATAGTGTTAAGGAAGCTGGCCACACAGGATGGAAACTATTGGCTTAATGAGATGATTGGGAAATTAATCACACTTAGATAGCCAGCAATCGAGTGCTTCTGGCAAGGGGGATGACACACGTAGTGGTGGCCGTATGCAATCGAAAACCACACCCACGTTACAAACTGATAGTTAATGGTACATTAAAGAAGTTTTTCCAATAAGCACAGTATAGGTGATAAACGCTTGATCGCTAGGGGCTACACCACTGGCACCCCAACTGATTACTAAAACAATTCAATGTCTATAGGGCCAACGGAGACAGCGGAGTACATTTTGCCTTGCTCCTTGCGGAGCACTGTAGAAGCATCTATGGTCAGAGCAAGAGAGAGAGCGCAAGCGAGAGCAAGAGAGAGAGCGCAAGCGAGAGCAAGAGAGAGAGCGCAAGCGAGAGCACGAGAGAGCGCAAGCGAGAGCACGAGAGAGCGCAAGCGAGAGCACGAGAGAGCGCAAGCGAGAGCACGAGAGAGCGCAAGCGAGAGCACGAGAGAGCGCAAGCGAGAGCACGAGAGAGCGCAAGCGAGAGCACGAGAGAGCGCAAGCGAGAGCACGAGAGAGCGCAAGCGAGAGCACGAGAGAGCGCAAGCGAGAGAACGAGAGAGCGCAAGCGAGAGAACGAGAGAGCGCAAGCGAGAGCACGAGAGAGCGCAAGCGAGAGAACGAGAGAGCGCAAGCGAGAGAACGAGAGAGCGCAAGCGAGAGAACGAGAGAGCGCAAGCGAGAGCACGAGAGAGCGCAAGCGAGAGCACGAGAGAGCGCAAGCGAGAGCACGAGAGAGCGCAAGCGAGAGCACGAGAGAGCGCAAGCGAGAGCACGAGAGAGCGCAAGCGAGAGAACGAGAGAGCGCAAGCGAGAGCACGAGAGAGCGCAAGCGAGAGAACGAGAGAGCGCAAGCGAGAGAACGAGAGAGCGCAAGCGAGAGAACGAGAGAGCGCAAGCGAGAGCACGAGAGAGCGCAAGCGAGAGCACGAGAGAGCGCAAGCGAGAGCACGAGAGAGCGCAAGCGAGAGCACGAGAGAGCGCAAGCGAGAGCACGAGAGAGCGCAAGCGAGAGCACGAGAGAGCGCAAGCGAGAGCACGAGAGAGCGCAGACAAAGTGCACAGGTTTGTGCATTGAGAGATTGCGTGGGGGAGAAATCATATGCTTTACAGGGAACACTCACTGAACTCTGAACTGGGTAGCCCATCAAGAAGGTTTTACTAAGAAACTCCTATCCATTTGTCCCTATTCTGAATGAGCCAGGTTTACTTTACAATAGTTTTCTGCATGTCGGCCCTCAGCTATAAAACAATGCAGCGGTCAGCCTCAGTATTGAGCATTTAGGCTTTGTTACTTTGAACTACCACAAAGTTTATAAAAGAAAATAAAAAGAAACATGTGCAGGTTATTCTATGTGCACTACAAAGTTCAGTCACTACCATTGTATTATAATGTGACGCAGACACGAGAGGTGAGAGATCTCAAGTACGAGGTGAATAAACTAACTAAGTTATTGCTCCCCAACCCAACTGCACCTTTACATTTGTGGGTTAATTGTTCTTTTATGACCAATATGACTATTTTCTCTGAAAAATTCACATTTATACGTCTAGAACATGTATATGCAAGAAGTAAAACGGCCTGCCGAGTAATGAAATGTAATGGCTTACGTAGCATTGAATGTCTGTATATTATAGCAGTTCTATATCGATCGCTGCCCAGAAGATACGGACAGAAAATTAGAGCATTAATGTGACAATGTGCCCCACAGTCACCAAAACCTAGACAGGAGAGACTGTGTACAGTAACCCCAAGTGTCACAGCAAGCCCCCCTCAGCTTCTCCAGTAGTCAAAGTAGCCCAACGCACTTCCTCAATAGTTACTGCATATAGCGTCCTGCGTTAGTCTCTAATAATGGAGGTCCACCAAGCGCTATCATTATACACTATATGGACAAAAGTATTCGGACACCTACAGGAGCATTTATTACATCCCATTATAAATTCATAGGCATTAACATGGAGTTGGTCACCCGTTCACAGCTAAAACAGTGTCCACTTTTCTAGGAAGGCTTTCTAAAAGATTTTGGATTGTGTCTGTGGGAATTTTTTCCCAATACCCAGAAAAGCATTTATGAGGTCAGACACTGATGTTGGACGAAAGGGTCTGGCTCGTAATCGCAGTTCTAGTTGGCATTTCAAACCCAGACTTGTCCATCGGACTGCCAGATAAAGTAGCATGATTTGTCACTTCACAGAACGGAGACCAGTGGCAGCGTGCACTACAACACCCCATCCAACGCTTGGCCTTGTGCTTGGTGATATAAGACAGGCATGATGCTGCTCGGCCATGGAAACCCATGCTATGAAGCTCCCGGCGCATAGTTTTTGTGCAGATGTTAATGCCAGAGGAGGTTTGGAGCTCTGCAGTAGAGTCAGCAGAGCATTGGCGACTTTTATGCACTATGCACCCCAGAACTCGGTGACCCTGCTCTGTTACTTTACATGGTCTGCCACTTTGTGGCTGAGCTCCTGTGGTTCCTAAACGCTACCATTTTGCAAGAACACCACTCACAGTTCATTGTGGAACATCTACGAGGGAAGAAATTTAAGGAACGGATTTGTTGCAGCGGTAGCGTCCTATTTCAGGACAACGCTGGAATTCAGTGAGCTCTTTAGAACGACCCATTTGATCACTGTCTGTAAAGGCAGACTGCATGGCGGAGTGCTGGATTTTATACATCCGTGGCAATGGGACTGAAGGAAACACCTGAATTCAATGATTAGAGCGGTGACCCAATACTTTTCCCCATATAATGTATGACAGCCGCTGTGTAGTTTCTGTGCCCGGCAGGAGAAGTCGGTGACTGCTTCTACAGAGATGATGCTTGAAGAGAGCAGTGACCGCATCCAGCACCAGGTGGCAGCACCAGACTGTCAAATGCATGAAGGGGACGGAGCAAAATACATTTTCCAGGGCTGATTTTGCCCAGTGCAGAGACCAGTGTGGTCACATTGTATATTGCAGAATTGCTGGTAGCCATATTATATCCATCTGAATTCCGCATTTCCAAGCTACTATTTTAGCAATCATTGCAATAACATTTTCTATGCAGGTAATCATCATCTCTAATAGGATCCAATCATTTCTGACGACTCACTGAGGTGATCAACATTCTCCGATGGATTACAGTACTTTAGATTAGTAACTTGAGTATCTCATGGACATTTCCATCAGTACATTCATTTTACATACGCTGCAGTTTTGGAATGAAATTTCGATCATAGCTCCATATCTACTGTAAATGTCGGAAGAGCAATGCTTACGAATACCGCTAAAGAGTAGCAATGTATGCACCATCATTTTTTGATCTACGGTAAAAATCATTGACCTGTGTAAACAATCCGATACTGCAACATGTAAATCTAGCCTTACAGATATAGGAAGGCGATGGCTAATACGGTGTTAAATACGAGAAGCCATGCTTCTTTATCTTGGTGATAAGAATTCCTTTATGACAACCTGTCACTTATGCAAGAAGTTATCGGGGACTCAGTTTACATAGAATTATTAGGTAAGAAAGATAAGCTATTGTCAGCAAACAATAAATCACAAAGCAATTTAACTTTACCTATTGCAAGAAACAGGTCATTGACATTCATGGCGGTCTTGGCGGATGTTTCCATAAATAACAGACTGTTGTCATCTGCATACGCCTGGGCTTCCTGCAAGACAGAACAAAGTGCGGGTCAAATTCTAAGATCAATGACTGAGGTTAAGTGAGAAAGTGGAAGGAAAAAGCATTGAACTTACAAATTGTAACATATTGACCTGTTATCAGAGGCAATATAGAGTATTAGTATCGATTAGAGAACTCATTTAACAGATGGTCTACGTCTGTAACGAACAATAAAAGGAGGAGAGGCCTTGGTGCTAGAAGATAAAGCCAATATGGCTGGCACACCGGGCAATAAACCAATAAATGCCTGATAATATCACACTACAGTAAGAGTAAAATCTTGGTCGGTTACAAAGCAAGATTATCACAACATACGAGCGCTGAACCCCCTTCAATACAGCTGATCGGCAGGGGTCCTGGGGAGTTGGACCTCAAGCATTAATTTCCAATGAAAAAACACCTGTGGGGGCAAAATGCTCACTACATCCCTTAAAATGCCCTGAGGGGTGTAGTTTCCAAAATGGGGGGGTCACTAATTGGGGGTTTGTTTTACTATTTGACCTCAGAGCCCTGCCATTGTGGGCCAATGCTGTAAAAATCACCAAAATAGACCTCAAATGCGCATGGTGCTCTTCACTTCTGAGCCCTGTCATATGGCAAAAGATAAATGCCTTGAGGGGTGTAGTTTCTAAAATGGGGTCACTGCTTCCACTGTACTCTGGTACCTCAGGGGTTTTGCAAATGTGACATGGTGCCCAAAAACCAAACCAGTATAATCTGCATGCCAAATAGCGCTCCTGCCTTTCTAAGCCCTGTCGTGTGTCCAAACAGCAGTTTATGACCATGTGTGGGGTATTGCCGTACTCTGGAGAAATTGCCTTACAAATGTTGGGGTAATTTTTCTCCTTTATCCCTTGTGAAAATTAAAAAATTCAACATTTTAGTGGAAAAAAAGTTGATATTCATTTTCACGGCCTAATTCCAATAAATTCTGCGAAAGACCTCTGCTCACTATACCCCTAGATAGATTCCTTAAGGGGTGGTTTCCAAAATGGGGTTACTTTTGGGGGGTTTCCAGTTTTGGCCCTTCAGGGGCTTTGCAAATGCAACTTGGCACCCGAAAACCATTCCAGCTAAATTTCAGCTCCAAAAGCCAATTGCTTCTTCCCTTCTAAGGCCTGCTGTGGGTACAAACAGCAGTTTATGACCACATATGGGGTATTGCTGTAATCGGGAGAAATTGCTTTTCAAATGTTCCAGTGCTTTTTCTCCTTTTTCCTTGTAAAAATGTAAAACGTCCACGTTTTATCAGAAAAATTTTTGGGGAATTTCACAGCATAATTCTACTAAATTCAGCAAAACATTTGTACGGTCAAAATGCTCACTATACACTAGGGATGCACGGTGCATCGAAACTCAGATACCGTTTATCCCCAAATGGTTAGATACCGTTGTTTCATGTATTTCGATACTAAGCTGTGCGGCCGCACAGCTCAGTATAGTAACACATGAATGTATGAGAGCGGGGCTGCGGCTGTGTGATACAGTCAGTGCCGCGCTCCTGAGTCCTGACAAGTGCACACAGTCAGGATGATGCGATGCGGCCAGCGCTGCACTAATGAGCAGCAACACTGAAGTCAGAACATGGCGGGCGCACTGCAAAACACCCCCATGTTCTGTCTTCTGTGCCTGCGCCGCCGCTCATTAGTGCAGCGCCGGCCACATCACCTCATGCTGACCGCGCGCGCACTTGTCAGGAGCTGGGCAATGGTTGTATTACACAGCCGGAGCCCCGCTCTATAACGGCGGAGATCAGAGAAACCTCTCCTCTCCACTGCTATTCCCCTGAATGCTGTGATCATAGCGGACTGCAGCATTCAGGAGAAAATGAGAAGGGGGGATGCCCCTGGATCGCATCACAGGGAATTCCTGTGATGCGATCGAGGGCCATACCATATATGGCCAGATAGCCCAGGGTCTATTGAAGGACCCCAGGGCTGTCTTACCATATTTCCCGTTAGGGAATACTTATGTCCTAACAGCCTGTGTACTATACGTACACAGGCTAATGTACTGGCATATATCGGATATATGCCAGTACATTAAAGTTTAAAAATAAAGTAAAAACAAAGTAATATTAAAATGTAAAAAAATATATACATACCCCTTTTTTTTTTACAATAAACATTAAAATAAGTTTCAATACATAAAACATACACATTCGGTATTGGCGCGGCCGTAATAACCTGCACAACTATTTTTTTGGATCATTTATGATGTGTACGCTGTTTAAAAAAATAAAATAAAAACTTCTTTAGCTTATAATGTAAGGCACGAGGTGTGCCTCACATTAATAGTAATTAACCTCATCATGTACCTTACACATTATGACTGAGAAACATAATGGGGTTAATTACTATTAATGTGAGGCACAATTCATCATCACACCTACCGCCTCACATCACAAAATGGAAGAACTTTTTTTTTTTTTTTTTTTACTACTATTGGCAAAGTATCGTTTTGGTATCGAAATCGCAATACTACACGAAGTATCGGTATCGAAGTCCAAATTCTGGTATCGTGACATCCCATCCCTACTATACACCTCGATAAATTCCTTCAGGGGTGTAGTTTCCCAAATGGGGCCATTTTTGGTATGTTTCCACTGATTTGGTCCCGCAGGGGTTTGCAAACGTGACATGACGCTGCACACCATTCCAGCAAAATTTGAGCTCCAGAAGCTGAACAGCGCTCCTTCCCTTCTGAGCCCTGCCGTGTGTCCAAACAGGCGTTTATTACCACATATGGGGAATTGCCCTGCTCAGAAGAGTTTGCTCCACAAATGTTGGGGTGCTTTTTCCCCTTTGTGGTTTGTGAAAATGAAAGAATCGGAACTAAAAGTACATTTTATTAGAAAAACTTTGACTTTCATTTTCACTGAATAATTTCACTAAATTCAGCCAAAAACCTGTGGGGTCAAAATGCTCACAATACCCCTCAATAAATTCCTTGAGGGGGTGTAGTTTGCAAAATGGTGTCTTGGGGGGGGGGGGGGGGTTTCCAATGTTTTGACACCACAGACCTCTTCAAACCGGACATGGTGCATAAAATATATCCTAATAAAAAGGAGGCCCCAAAATCCATTGGTGCTCCTTTGCTTCTGAGGCCTGTGTTTCAGTCCATTAGCACACTAGGGCCACATGTGGGATATTTCTAAAAACTGCAGAATTTGGGCAATAAATGTGGAGTTATGTTTCTCTGGCAACACCTTCTGTGTTCCAGGAAAAAAATGTAACAGAATAAAACAAGATTTTCTGTAAAAATAAATAAAATAAAATTTGTAAATTTCACCTCCACTTTAATGCCTGTGAAACGCCTAAAGGGTTAAGAAACTTTCTAAATGCTGTTTTCAATACATTGAGAGGGTGCAGTTTTAAAAATTGGGTGATTTATAGGGGGTTTCTAATATATAGGGCCCTCAAAGCCACTTCAGAACTTAACAGGTCCCTTAAAAAAAAAATTAGAAAAAAAAAAACGCTTTGGAAATTTTATTGAAAATAGGAGACATTGCTGCTAAAGTTCTAAGCCTTGTAACATCCTAGAAAAATAAAGAGATGTTCAGAAAACTATGCAAACATAGTAGAAAGATGGGAAATGTTAACTAGTAACTATTTTGTGTGGTATGACGATCTGTCTTACCAGCAGTAACATTTAAACTTAGAAAAATGCATTTGAAATTTCTCACTAAATGTTAGTATTTTTCACAAATAAACACTGAATGTATCGACCAAATTTTACCACTAACTTAAAGTACAGTGTGTCACGAGAAAATCGCAGAATCGCTTGAAAAAATAAAATCATTCCAGCGTTATTACAACTTAAAGTGACGTCCAAAACAGGCTGTGTCCTTAAGGGGTTAAATAAAGACTTTGTTTTATAGTGGACTCACTTCGTACTCAACCATGCGTTTGTTAGTGAGGTCAGCCTTGTTGCCAGCAAGGGCTATAACAATGTTTGGACTTGCTTGTCTCTGCAGCTCTTTAACCCATGTCTTTGCTCTAGCAAACGTCTCCTGCAATGAGATAAGCAAAAGTGAGTAACGATACCATCTTTACAAAGTTTGAATACCATTTTTTCTATCATTTTTAAAAGGGTTTATTTTGTATCTTCTTATGTCTATCTATTTAAAAATAAAAGTATATGACAGTTTTCACATGTGCTGACCTCTAGTGGCTAAACAGGCTGCATTGTAGACTGATTCAAGGAAAAACAATTAATTTTACAGCCCACTGTAGCGACAGTAGAAAACACACACACACACACGGCGCAAGTAGACAGACACAGAGCAGAATGAAGGGACAGGGTTATTTGGGGAAGACTGGTGACCTCACTGCTCAGGACTCGTCCTGACACCACTGACTCAACCGTAAAGCAACTCTCTACTGCTGTAAAGAGATGGGAGCAGTTTTATTGAGCACTACAAGCATCATTTAAAATAAAATATAAAAAGGCTGCAGTAAAGAAAAAAACTGACCACTAATACTAATAACACTAAAAACGGTTTTTAAAGTATAATATATAAAAAAAAAATTAGTGCAGGACTTTGCAAAATAATAGTTTCCAATATACTTTAGCCTATACAACAGCACAGAGCGGCAAAATACTGCTGAGTGACTGAGCTGTAAGACTTTTTTCATTTTTGATAAATGAGGCCCATTGTGTCATGTGTGGTGAAGTTGTAGCACATCAAAGGTGATATGGACACTGGGCATACATCCAGGCTGAACGTCAGAATACATAGTCTAGCAGATGTCAAGTTTACTTTGGATAATGAAGGCAAAAGTTGTGCAGTTCATGATCACCTTCGCTAATATTTTCTTAAATTTGGTTTGTGGTCGTCTCTTTCAGGTCAGGGAATTTTTTGGGCTCTTTTTTTAAAGAAGAGTTTTTGTGCGAAGGACTTTTTACACAGACAAATATTGGCCGGAAATAGGAGCGCTGATCAATGATCCAGTGCGTCAGTTGGCTAGATCGTTAGTGCCATTCTCAAGCAGCAACGCTGGTTAACGAATGGACATGAACGATCATTAATGTGATCGTTTGTTCCCATGCATTTGCATCATGTCGCCAGCACATCTTCCGGTTTACACAGGGACACGAGCTGCCGACTAGCGACCATTTTTTTAGAAGCATAAAAGATGTGATCGGATTATCTATATGCTCGTTCATCGGCTGTTCGGTGGCCTATTCACACAGGGCAGTAATCAGGAACGAGCGTTCATATGAACACTCGTATGGCCAATCTTTGGCTTGTGTAAATGGCCTTCAACCCAGTTTTCCTGGTAGACAGTTTGGATAAAAAATACCCACGTACAAGTAGTTTTCAGGATCATACTTATAAAAAGGCAACCTAGGCCACATTCAGACGTCCTGCATACTATCAGTGTAAATTCCGTACCAAAAACCTGCAGCATTTAACACATGCAGGTTTTGCAGAGGATTCGTGGCTGGGAAAGTGTTGACTCCGGCCTCGTTTACATCTGCGTTGGGGTCCCGTTCTGACGTTCCGTCTGAGCTTTCTGTCAGAACGGGACACTGAACAGACGGAAACCTCTGGTTTCGGTTTGTGTCAGTTTGTGTCTGTTCAGGGTCCCGTTTTGACGGAAAGCTCCGATGGAACCCAAACGCAGATGTGAACGAGGCCTAACCCTTGTAGTAAACGTCTTGTGTTTTAGAAATACCTCCTCTAATCTCATGTATCAAACAAAAAAAAAAAAACAAAAAAAAAGGAAGGAGCTCTTAGAAAAAGACAATGCCTTCCTGCCATTCCTACCAAAGCATGACGACTTATTACCTGGTTGGTGATGTCATACACCACAATTGCAGCTTGTGCTCCCCGATAGTACATGGGTGCCAGGCTATGATATCGTTCTTGCCCTGCTGTATCCCAGATCTCAAATTTTACCGTTGTGTCATCCAGACAAACAGACTGTGTAAGAAATGCAGCTACAAAAAGGAGGCACAAAAATAACAAAATGGGATTAGGAAAAATGGGAAAAGGAAAGAAAACTATGACATATTATAAATTATATAGCTGTAGGATAAAATTCGGCATCTTTTACTGTGTATGAGTGCCAATCCAGGTCACCTACCTCCAATTGTGCTTTCCTGAAATTCATGAAACTGTCCTTTGACAAAGCGTAACACCAGACTTGACTTGCCGACTGCAGATTCACCCAGTAATACCAACTTAAACTGACAGATCTTACTGGCCTGAGACTGACCGTTCGGCCTTGCTGTTCCTCTCCCGGCCATTTCCTCAAAACAAAATTACAAGGAACGCTCCAGAGGATGGAGAACTGCACGGGACCTTCTTGGGCTTATGCTGATGTGAGACAGAAGTTGCGGACAAAGGCAGAATCTACAAAACATGAAAAATGACCCCGCTTAATCTTACCATTTAACAGTCTACAGATAAAAAATATTTATGCATTACTCAATAACGCATTGGGTGGATGGAGTGTAGATAAAAGAGAACAGTTTGGATAGGTCAACCGATGAGAATTAGTGCACATAATAAAGCAGTGCCGGGAAGAAGAAAAATTATCCTAAAAGTCCTAAATTAGATCTATTCTTTCAGATTTATATTAGACCCTGGTTCACATCTTTGTGTAAAAAGTTCTCTCAAAATAGTTTCTGGAAGATTTTTGTCTGCACACGACCACATTACGTTTCGGTGTTGCACTAAACCGTAATAGGGCACCAATAGAGCTGCATGAGGCCTACTGTACCTCCGTATGCATCCCCCCTCCGTTTGCAAACACGGTTAGGTGAAAAATAGCATTAATGTGAGTCGAATAGACTGACGTAGGGCCCATGCAGAAACACCGTAGAATTCGGGGATTTAGAGGGGTCATGGGACCGAACGACGACCCTGGACAGAGGAGCTAACTTTAAAATAAGGCTACCGGTACGAGAATAAATGTCACTACTTTTCACCTAACCGAGTGTGCATACAATTCCAGGAGAGTTCCCTGGAGTGCTGGCGCTGCTTAAAAACCTCCTGTGCACGGCTCCGAAAATTATACGTGAATGTCTACGTGTAATTTCCAGCTGGACTTCATACCTTCGATGCTTAATTTCATTTAGGAATAATTCTAACAAAACATATTGGAGGAAGGATTTTCAAAACTAGTGCAAAGGAAAAAGTGGTGCAGTTGCCAATAGTACCGGTTTGCAGAGCTAATTTCTTGAAATGTGCAATCGGATCGCGGAGTAGTTTTTCTACTTGTCCTTAGCGCTGCAGTTAGAGATTTATCAAAACTAGTGCAAACAACAAGAGTACGATTGTTCCGGAGTCGGATATACTCCGCATTGTTATTTTGATGTCAGGCAGCAAGTGTAACGGACACTTCAACCATTCCTCCACTGTTGCCAATAAATGAGATTGGAAAAGTTAATCCTTCTTGTCCTGTGACCAGTGCGGTCAGGTCAACGTCACATGTCTGGGATCTTATTTCTAGTTATACTCATAAAGCTTGGATTTTTGTGACAAATTTAAGCAGTCATTCTGAATACTTGAAACAAAAGCCCATATGTATTATAGGGCATCTCTGTTTTGGACAATCCCTGCTTGTTAGAAGGGTCCCTTAACAATAAGACGATCATAAAGTGTTCCCCTGCTGGGACCCTCAGTGATCAAATGTAATCTGTGAGGAAACCTGTCAGTAAGTGCTTCAATTTCCTTGCAGCGCCACCACAGGGGAAACTAAGCATTACACAGTGCCCATTCACATCAATGGGTTGTTTGTGTCATGCAGAACAGGACAGGTCCTACAGAGCAAGAGACTCTCTGTTACTGCTCTTTATTCTGAACACGAGTTGTAGATCACGAACAGGGGCCCCCTCTAACTCAGAATTCCCTGGGTATATGAAAATAGGTTTTTCGAAATTGGACAACGCAGTTAAGCAGCTTACTACAGATATTAGCATAAACTGCGCCAAAAATAGACACAAACTGTGATGTGCAACGAATTTGCGGTTAAATCTTTGACTTTTGTTATGGTTTGCAAAATTTGGAAAGTGACGAGGAAGTTAGCGAATTCTCCATGGAGATGTCGTTTATTCCGCATTTATTAACAAAACTATGTGAAAATTTTTGCCACAAATCTATGCCTGCTCAAATAGTTCAAAATTTACAGAGAGACCTGAATCTTAATAAATTTGGTGCAAATCACTTCAACTATCCCCATTACTTACACTAGTGTAAGATATGCCAGTCTTAGGGTATCCACATACAGTGCAGATTTTGCAGCGGATTTCATCCCCTTCTACACTGAAAAGGGTGCAACCTGCAGTCAACACCCAGAATATGAGCAGGCTGCAGATTTGAAAATTCTGAGAATGCTTTGATTTGAGTGTGGAAAATGTTCAGCAGCATTGATGACATTTTTTAAATCTCTGCAGATATTCTTCCCGCAAATCCGGACAGTAAATTTGCTACGTGTACAGGGGCCTACTTATGTGTGGCCTGAAGTATCGCAATTATTTTTTAGACTAAAGCCCTGTCACATAGACAAAGATTTAAAACATAACATTCTGGCTACTTGCAGCCGCCACTAGAGGGAGCTTACTGCATACTGTTATACATTCAACCAAATGATAAGTTCCTACGCTGCCTTTACTGGCTGTTGCAGGTAGCCACATCCTAGAGAACATAATTTTTTCTAAATGCAACGGTCAGTCCACGGTCTAGTGCAAGCGCAGCCGTCGGTCAGTCCACGGTCTAGTGCAAGCGCAGCCGTCGGTCAGTCCACGGTCTAGTGCAAGCGCAGCCGTCGGTCAGTCCACGGTCTAGTGCAAGCGCAGCCGTCGGTCAGTCCACGGTCTAGTGCAAGCGCAGCCGTCGGTCAGTCCACGGTCTAGTGCAAGCGCAGCCGTCGGTCAGTCCACGGTCCAGTGCAAGCGCAGCCGTCGGTCAGTCCACGGTCCAGTGCAAGCGCAGCCGTCGGTCAGTCCACGGTCCAGTGCAAGCGCAGCCGTCGGTCAGTCCACGGTCCAGTGCAAGCGCAGCCGTCGGTCAGTCCACGGTCCAGTGCAAGCGCAGCCGTCGGTCAGTCCACGGTCCAGTGCAAGCGCAGCCGTCGGTCAGTCCACGGTCTAGTGCAAGCGCAGCCGTCGGTCAGTCCACGGTCCAGTGCAAGCGCAGCCGTCGGTCAGTCCACGGTCTAGTGCAAGCGCAGCCGTCGGTCAGTCCACGGTCTAGTGCAAGCGCAGCCGTCGGTCAGTCCACGGTCTAGTGCAAGCGCAGCCGTCGGTCAGTCCACGGTCTAGTGCAAGCGCAGCCGTCGGTCAGTCCACGGTCTAGTGCAAGCGCAGCCGTCGGTCAGTCCACGGTCTAGTGCAAGCGCAGCCGTCGGTCAGTCCACGGTCTAGTGTAAGCGCAGCCGTCGGTCAGTCCACGGTCTAGTGTAAGCCCAGCCGTCGGTCAGTCCATAGAATAGTATAAATGGGGCTTTAGGTTAAAGGGGTTTTTCGAGATTTAATGACTGTGTTAATGCTTGTAATTTATAAATGTAAATACATTTGTAATATACTTACATTTTCCAAAGTGGCCCTGTTTCCAGATCCTGCTGTCGGGAACTTGACGGGTGACGTCACTCTCTGCCGCTTTGTTGATCTTGAATTCTTTGCCGGGAATAAGACACGTCACTTGTGACATGGTGTATATCAGCTTGTTCTGCTTCACAGCCCGTAACGCGCATGCGCTGTCCCTGCTATTCTCGCGGTCCCTTCTGTTCTCAAGATAACAGCAGGGGCCGGGCATGCGCGTTACAACAGAACAAGCCGATATACACCACGTCACAAGTGACGTGTCGTATACCCGGAAAATAATCCAGATCAACAAAGCGGCCAGAGCCAGTGCAGAGAGTGACGTCACCCGTCAAGTTCCCCACGGCAGGATCTGGAAACGGGGCCACTTTGTGTTAATGCATGTAATTTATAAATGTAAATACATTTGTAATATACTTACATTTTCCAAAGTCATTAAATCTCGGAAAACTCCTTTAAGCAGAAACCTCCCACTGCTTCACCTACAGCAGAATCCAAACAATATTAAACCAAAACCCTTTACAAGAAACTGGACAGCTGAGAAAATAAAATGCAGTCTGGGTGCCTACATCACACGCGGTCCTGGTCTGGTCAGATATTTAGGCTCTGTTCACATTAGCATCATGGCTTCTGTTTATAACGTGGCAGTGACAGTTATTCCAGATAACTTTCCAACAGATCCTGAGACCCCCATTGACATATTGGGGTTCTGGTATTTTGGAAGGCATGAATATCGCAGCAGACTGACGGGAAGAGGAAAAAAACCCACGGCAGTGAAAAAGTCATAAAAAGATAGGGGCTTTACAGTACATTTACTATACATGACTAGAGTGACAGCTAGTGGATATTGGACAACTACAAATGTTCTTATATCTTCATATAACAAAGTGACTTCTGAAAGATAATGTAACCGTAAGTAAGACGTCAGTGTTGATGCAGAGACCTCCCAATGAAGATATGTCAGAAAAATAAGTGGTAATACGAAGGCTAGACATAGCGCTCTGAGTGCGGCTGAGAAATGCGCCAACTAGAACATCCACAAAAAAAAAGATTTAAAAAAAAAACTAGAAATGAGTTATTGGTGCCATTATTTTGCATATTTTAGACCTCCCGTGTATGGGACATTTCCATGGGTGAAGTAGAAATACAGATTGTAAAGCAGTTAATACACAATGGAGCTATAGAAACTACAACAGCTATTCCCTAAACGAGCATTTTAGAAAGTATTATGGAAGTGGATTGGTATGATCTGATGTCGGACAGGATAGTCCCGTTACCTTCCAAGCAGGCCCTAGAACTCCCTGCTGTTCATCCTATAAACTTCACACAGCACAGAATCAAAGGTTCTACAGAAAATATGGTAAGAACGTCCCCGTCACCCAGTTGTAGCCGGGATTAGAATCCGGTTTGCTCGTGTAACTAAACGCACACTCACTCTCCCCCTCTCTCCAGCTCTTGTCAGAGAGTGAAGGAAAGACTGACCTCGCGAGAGATCACACAGCACAAGCCGCTCTGACACTGTCCGTACCTGATTGGCCAGTGTCGGAGCGCTAAGTATCACGCCACCCTGCCCTTTCCATGAAAAGAAATGCCCCACTGACAGTACAGGGTATAATTTACATATCGGGCACCAAATATAACAGCACCTATATCCTAAAAACGGAGGAGGCTAGACAGGTAGTTTAAAGTGCCCCAGGGTCTGCGCAGCAGCGCCTAGAACACGGTGCACTCAGCTGCACATGTATGGGCCAGTGAAAGGTTCTCTTTAAAGAGGCTCTGTCACCACATTAGAAGTGCCCTATCTCCTACATAAGGAGATGGGCGCTGTAATGTAGGTGACAGCAGTGCTTTTTATTTAGAAAAACAATCTATTTTTACCACGTTATGAGCGATTTTAGCTTTATGCTAATTACTTTCTTAATGCCCAACTGGGCGTGTTTTTACTTTAAATGAATGGAGAGCAATGTATGATGCCGATTGGTCAGCGTCATACACTCCTCTGTACAACGCCCACTTGGTCTAGTCAGCGCATAGTGACACTGCGTTGTTCACTATGTGCTGTCTTATACTGACACATTAACGTTACTGAAGTGTTTAGACAGTGAATAGACATCACCTCCAGCCAGGACAGGATGTCTATTCACAATCCCGACACTTTGCTAACGTTTCTGTGGTACTTACAGCAGAGAAAGCGCAATCTCGCAAGATCACGCTGTAAATGACAGGTTACAGGGAGCTTACGCTTTGCTCTGCTGTAAGTACCACAGAAATGTTAGCGAAGTGTCGGGATTGTGAAGAGACATCCCGTCCTGGCTGGAAGAAATGTCTATTCACTGTCTAAACACTTCAGTAACGTTAATGTGTCAGTATAAGACAGCACATAGCGAACAACGCAGTGTCACTATGCGCGGAGTAAATGAATGGAGAGAAGTGTATGACGCGGATTGTCACTGATTGGTCAGTCATACACTTCTCTCCACAACGCCCACTTGGTCTAAAAGTAAAAACACACCCAGTTGGGCATTAAGAAACTAATTAGCATAAATCTAAAATCGCTAACAACGTGGTAAAAATTGATTGTTTTTCCTAAATAAAAAGCACTGCTGTTACCTACATTATAGCGCCGATCTCGTTATGTAGGAGATAGGGCACTTATAATGTGGTGACAGAGCCTCTTTAAAGAGGCTCTGTCACCACATTATAAGTGGCCTATCTTGTACATGATGTTATCGGCGCTGTAATGTAGATAACAGCAGTGTTTTTTATTTAGAAAAACGATCAATTTTGACGGAGTTATGACCTATATTAGCTTTATGCTAATGAGTTTCTCAATGGACAACTGGGTGTGTTTTACTATATGACCAAGTGGGCGTTGTGGAGAGAAGTGTATGACGCTGACCAATCAGTGACCAATCCGCGTCATACACTTCTCTCCATGCATTTACACAGCACATAGTGATATAGCTATATCGCTATGTGCAGCTACATACACAAACACTAACATTACTGCAGTGTCCTAATAATGAATATACATTACCTCCAGCCAGGACGGGATGTGTATTCAGAATCCTGACCACTTCTCTGTGATTTACAGCATAGCACTGCGAGATCTCGCTGTAAATGACAGTTTACAGCGTAATCTCGCGAGACTACGCCTGCTATGATGTAAATTGTGAATTTCGTTTTTGGTTTTTTTTCCGATTAATTGCCCAGCCCTAATATGCTCTATATATCAAGACCCCAGATGAAGATTAAAAAAACGGCATAACCTCGTAAGAAAAAAACCTTAGTAATGAAATTGAAGGGTCTCATCTCTCACATTTAGGCCTCATTTACACGAGCGTGTGCGTTTTGCGCGCGCAAAAAACGCTGCGTTTTGCGCGCGCAAAAGGCACTTGGCAGCTCCGTGTGTCATCCGTGTATGATGCGCGGCTGCGTGATTTTCGCGCAGCCGCCATCATAGAGATGAGGCTAGTCGACGCCCGTCACTGTCCAAGGTGCTGAAAGAGCTAACTGATCGGCAGTAACTCTTTCAGCACCCTCGACAGTGAATGCCGATCACAATATACACCAACCTGTGAATAAAAAAAGATGTTCAAACTTACCATGAACTGCCTGCTTCCTCCAGTCCGGTCTCCCGGCCGTTGCCTTGGTGACGCGTCCCTCTCTCGTCATCCGGCCCCACCTCCCAGGATGACGCCGCAGTCCATGAGACCGCTGCAGCCTGTGATTGGCTGCAGCCTGTGCTTGGCCTGTGATTGGCTGCAGCTGTCACTTGGACTTAACTGTCATCCCGGGAGGTCGGACCGGAGTTATCGGTAAGTCAGAACGTCTTTTTTTTTTTACAGGTTCATGGATTTTCGGAGCGGAAGTCACTGTCCATGGTGCTGAACCAGTTTAACGCTTTCAGCACCGTGGACAGAGACTGTCTCCTGACGTCGCGTACCCGAACATTTTTTACCGGTTTCGGTCAAAACGAGTTTTGCCGAACCCGGTGAAGTTCGGTGCGCTCATCTCGAATTTGACACTCCGTTTGGATGTTTGTAACCAGAAAAGCACGTGGTGCTTTTCTGTTTACATTCAGGAGTTTGACAGCTCTTGCGTGATTTTCGCGCATGCAACGCAGGACCGTCAGTGTGGCATGCGTTGTTTTCACGCACCCATTGAAGTCAATGGGTGCGTGTTGCGTGAAAAACGCAAGAATATAGAACATGTCGTGAGTTTTACGCAACGCACTCACGCTGCGCAAAATTCACGCATCGTCTAAACAGCCCCATAGACTATTATAGGTGCGTACGACACGCGTGAAAAGCACGCGCGTCGCACGCGCGTATAATACGCTCGTGTAAATGAGGCCTTACACAGGATGCGCCAGGTGCGTTCGGCTCATTCTATAATAGCTGTGCACAGGCGTTGCCACCACTCCATGGAGCTTAATGGGGAAAGAATACACTTTAAAATCAGCAAACAGGGGTGATAGCAGCCCCTTCTCCAGATAGAGGAGGCTCCTGGAGTTGGGACCCACGCCTATTAGGTATTTATGGCATATCCTGTGGATAAAGATGTAAGATGGGAATACCCCTGTAGGACTCCCACCCCTCGTTTATTACTTTCACCCTGCACCCCGCTCTGTTTTTTATCTCTTTGCCATCATGTAGAAAGTACTGGTTTAATAAACAGGACAGGAAGGACATAGATACAATCAGCAAACCGGACCAAGGATCAGATTACACGAAGGACAGAAATATTGTTGTGTGTTTTTTGTTTGTTTTTTTATAAGAATACCAAACTACACACATCCAAAACTAAAATAAAAAATGGTGTGAATAGAATAATTTCATTCAGTATTAACCCTTTCACGACCAAGGACGAAAATGAACGTCATGGTCGGCTGCTAGTTCCCGCACCAGGACGTTCATTTTCGTCAGTATTTAAAACTGTCACTCTGTGTAAACACAGAGTGACAGACCCGCGCTGACAGCTGTCCTAGACAGCTGACATATCAGTCTCGCCGGACATTGCTTTCGGCAATTAAGCCCTTAAGTGCGGCGACGGATTGCCGTCGCCGCATTTAAGTGGTTTGAAGCACATCGGCAGCCCCCACGAAGTGATCGTGGGGGCTACCGATGCTTGTCGTGGCAATCCGAGGTCAGATAATGACCTCCGGGTTGCCATGTACGGAAGCCTCGGAGGAGCAGCCTCCGGCCGGTCCTCCTCGGCTTCCTGTCAGAGTGACAGTTACGTCACAATGACAGTTAGAGTACATTACACTACGTGTGTAGTGTAATGTACTCTAGCAGCGATCAAAGCTGCAAGTCTAAGTGTCCCCTAGTGGGACAAGTAAAAAAATAAATAAAAAGGTTTTAAAAAAAGTGTCAAAATAGAAGTTAAGTGATATAAACATGAACTGCTTTTTTTTCCTATAATAAGACTTTTATTATAGAAAAAAAATGAACACGTTAAAAAAGTACACATATGTGGTATCACCGCGTTCATAACGACCCCAACTATAAAACTGTAATGTTATTTTTCCCGCACGATGAACACCGCAAAAAAAAATGACAGAATCACAATTTTTTTGGTCACCACCGCTCCCTAAATAAAGAATAAAAAGTGATCAAAAAGTCGCATGTACCCAAAAATAGTACCAATAAAAACTTCAATCCGTCCCGCAAAAAACAAGCCCTTACACAGCTTTTTTGACTAAAAAATAAAAAAAATATGTCTCTCAGAATATGGTGACACAGAATTTTTTTTTATTTTTTATAAATAAGTCATTTTATTGTGCAAACGCTAAAAAAAAAGGACCAAACCTATAAACATATGGTATCGCCGTAATCGTACCGACCCGCAGAATAAAGTAAAAATGTAATTTATAGCGTACGGTGAGCGCCGCAAAAAGAAAACCTGAAAAATGGTGTCAGAATTCCTGTTTTTTGCTCAGGATTGCAAAAAAATGGAATAAAATGTGATAAAAAATTTAAAAAAATAAAAAAAAACAAAAAACACCCGTACCCCAAAATGGTACCAATGAAAACTACAGATTGTCCCGCAACAAATAAGGCCTGACACAGCTCCGGTGGTGAAAAAATAAAAAAGTTCTGGCTCTAAGAATATAACGATGCAAAATGTGCAGAGTGTCCAAAAGTGGATAAGATCGGGCGCCATTTATCAGTGCGACACCGGCCACATATCTATGAAATATTATTTCTTTACCCCATTATTATACCCTCTTATTATGCCTGATGTAGTCCGCACAGATTACATATACCCCCAAATTATAAACTGAAATACCAGCAAAACCCCAAACAAAACTACTGCCAAGCAAAATCTGCGCTCCAAAAGCAAAATGGCGTCCCTCCCTTCTGAGCCCTGCAGCGTGCCCAAGCAGCAGTTTGCGCCCACACATATATGGCGTCGCCATACCCGAGAGAACCCGCTTAACGTTTTATGAGGTATTTGTCTTCTGTGGCACAAACTGGGCGCAACATATTATGCACTAAAATGGCATATCGGTGGAAAATTGCAATATTCACTTTGAACCATCCGCTGTGCATTAACCCCTTTGCACACTATGACTTAAAGAGGCTCTGTCACCAGATTTTGCAACCCCTATCTGCTATTGCAGCAGATAGGCGCTGCAATGTAGATTACAGTAACGTTTTTATTTTTTAAAAACGAGCATTTTTGGCCAAGTTATGACCATTTTCGTATTTATGCAAATGAGGCTTGCAAAAGTACAACTGGGCGTGTTGAAAAGTAAAAGTACAACTGGGCGTGTATTATGTGCGTACATCGGGGCGTTTTTACTACTTTTACTAGCTGGGCGCTCTGATGAGAAGTATCATACACTTCTCTTCACAACGCCCAGCTTCTGGCAGTGCAGACACAGCCGTGTTCTCCAGAGATCACGCTGTGACGTCACTCACAGGTCCTGCATCGTGTCAGACGAGCGAGGACACATCGGCACCAGAGGCTACAGATGATTCTGCAGCAGCATCGGCGTTTGCAGGTAAGTCGATGTAGCTACTTACCTGCAAACGCTGATGCTGCTGCAGAATCAACTGTAGCCTCTGGTGCCGATGTGGCCGACACGATGCAGGACCTGTGAGTGACGTCACAGATCTGCACTGCCAGAAGCTGGGCGTTGTGAAGAGAAGTGGATGATACTTCTATACACAACGCCCAGCTAGTAAAAGTAGTAAACACGCCCCGATGTACGCACATAATACACGCCCAGTTGTACTTTTACTTTTCAACACGCCCAGTTGTACTTTTGCAAGCCTCATTTGCATAAATACGAAAATGGTCATAACTTGGCCAAAAATGCTTGTTTTTTTAAAATAAAAACGTTACTGTAATCTACATTGCAGCGCCGATCTGCTGTAATAGCAGATAGGGGTTGCAAAATCTGGTGACAGAGCCTCTTTAATTGCCCGTCATGGTGCGGCGGTTGATGTATGGAGCCGGCTCACGTGCTGAGCCCGCTCCATAAGCTGCGGGTGTCGGCTGTGTATTACAGCAGGCCCCCTCGGTACTAACGGACAGGTACAGAGATCGCTCTGTTACAGAAGCCTGTAAGAATAACAATATACTGCAATACATTAGTATTGCAGTATATTGTACCAGCGATCCAATGATCGCTGGATCAAGTCCCCTAAGGGGATTGATTAATAAAATGTGTAGAAGAATTATAGTTATTAGTAGTGAGAATTTTTTTTTTTAAAGTTAAAAAAACAAACAAACACCTTTTCGCATTTTTCTTCTAAAGTAATGTAAAAAAATGAACAAAATTGGTATCGCTACGTCCGTAAAAGTCCGAACTATTACAATATACCATTATTTAATTTGCACAGTGCACACCTTAAAAAAATGTAATGATTGAAACCGCCAAAATCGGTTTTTTTTTTCACCTTGGCTCTAAAAAAAAAATTTAAAACAACTTTTTAATCACTTTTTATGTACCAAAAAATGGTACCAATAAAAACTGCAGCTCCTCCCGCAAGAAATAAGCCCTCACACCACTCTATTGATGGAAGAATAAAAAAAGTTATGGCTCTTGGAAAGCGGAGAGTGAAAATCTAAAATATGAAAGCAAAAAATGGATCAGTCCTGAAAGGGTTAATTCACTTCTAATGAAAAAATGTATGCCCACATGTGGGGTATTTCCGTACTCAGGAGAAATTGCTTTATAAAAATGGTTGTTTTTTTCCTCCTTTATCCATTGTGAAAATGCAACATTTTAGTGGAAAAAATGTTGATATTAATTTTCGCGCCATAATTCTAATAAACTCTGCAAAAGACCCGTGGGGTGTAAATGCTCACTATACCCCTAGAAAAATTCCTTGAAGGTTTTTCCAAAATGGGGTCACTATTGGGGGGTTTCCACTGTTTTGGTCCCTCCAGTGCATTGCAAATGCGACATTGCACCGAAAACCATTCCAGCAAAATCATAAATCCAAATGGCGCTCCTTCACTTCTGAGCCCTGCTGTGGGTCCAAACAGCAGTTTATTACCACATATGGGGTATTGTCGTAATCGGGAGACATTGCTTTACAAATGTTGGGGTGCATTTTCTTCGTTATTCCTTGTAAATAATAAAAATTTCTATGTTGTTTCAGAAAAAAAGTACATTTTAATTACAATTTTAATTTAATTTTACAGACTAATTCCAATATATTTAGCGAAAAACCTGTGTGGTCTAAATACCTTAAGGGGTCTAGTTTTCGAAATGGGGTCGTTTATGGGGAGTTTCTATCGTTCTGGCATCTCAAAGCCTCTCCAAATGTACAGTGGGGTCTAAAACATTTTCAAGCAAAATATGAGTCCTGAAAGCCTCCGGTTGCTCCCTTCCTTTTGGGCCCTGCCGTGTGTCCAGGCAGCGCATTAGGGCCACAATGTGGGTATTTTTGAAAACAGGAGAAAGAGGGTGATAGATTTTTGGGTGTGTTTCTTCATTCTCATGTTCGCTTTACAAAGAAATTGGTCTTCAAACTGATACTTTTATGAAAAAAAGCGATTTTTTTTGTTCACCTGCTATGTATTCAATTTAACAAGAAACTGTGGGGTCAAAATACTTACTATACCCCTAGATAAATACCTTAAGGGGTCTAGTTTTCTAAATGGGGTCATTTGTGGGGGTTTCCATCACTCTGAGACCTATGAGCCTCTGAAAACCTGGCCTGGCGCAGGAAAACAAAATGTACTTCAAAATTTATAAAATTATTATTCAATTTGTAAGTCGTCTAAATTGCTTAAAATTTATTTTATTTTTTCAAAAGTGCTGCCAAAATAGAGTAAAGAGATAGAAATATATATTTAATTAAAAAATTGTACAGTATGTGTGTACATATGTGACATATTGCAGTTAAAAATAGGGAAAAATGGTAATTTTTACAACATTTCTTCCATTTTTCTATTTTTTAATTAATTTCCGCAAATCGTATCAGTCTACTTTTACCACTAAAATAAAGTACAACATGTGACGAAAAAAACAATGTCAAAATTACTTGGATATTCAAAACTTTCACAGAGTTATTCTCTGATAAAGTCAGACATACCAGATTTAACAAATCTGGCTTGGTCATTAAGGTACAAACAGGCCCGGTCATTAAGGGGTTAAGCTATGTTCGTAAAGGTACACAACGTATCTGTCCTCGCAGTCGCAGGGAATTCTGGCTGAAAAACCGCCTCAAATTGTGGTGAAGATATTTCGGATGGAATGTCCGCTGCGGGAAACTGCATGTTTACAAAAACAAAAAACACCATCCTGCAGACCGGCCTCCTGGGCTGACGCTTAATCCCATGTGACCGCTGCAGCCTGTGATTGGCTGCAGCAGTCACATGGGATGATATGTCATCCCAGGAGTTCGGCCTGGATGAAGAAGCACAGAATTCTGGGTAAGTATTTATTTATTTTCTGTTTAATTTTTTTTGCGGCGGAATCGCAGCATTCCCGCGGGGAGTCTGGGACACCTAGCACCATACATAACTATGATGAGAAGTCGGCCCTGGCCACTGGATTTTGAAGGAAAGAACCAAGATCAGGAAAGGAAACTTGAAGCATTTTATATACAGACTTGCAGGCTCTGTCCGTGGCTGACAAACAGTGGCCTTAACCCCATGGGAGATAATATGGCTGCCAGGAGGAACCTCACTTATCAGGAGAATGAGGAACACCTGACCCCACCCCCCCTATCCGACAAGCCAAGGTGGCCAGCAGTGGCTGCATATACAGTGGGCAGAGACCACATGGAGAGCTGGTGATACAACTGCAAAGCGCTCTCCAGTGAGGTCCAAGAACAACAAAGTGCAATCTTTACCCACTGCAGTTGAAGTCGTAATATTTGATCTTAGGGCATGTTCCACAGCGCTAAAAAAACAAAACACAATTGTTCTTGGTTTCTTTTTACGTGTTTTGTGCGCGCTTTCTGCCTGTATTTTAGCGCATAATTAGGACTCCCATTGACTATGGGAACACTTGGCGCATTTTTGGCGCGTTTTACACGTCAAACAATTGAGCTGACACTTTCTGGCGACATGGTTTTTTAAAATAAACATGTATGTACTAACCGCGCGCTTTCCGATTTATATAAATGGGAAGGGTAATCAAGCGTTTTTTGACACGTATTTCTTTATGCGCAAAAATACGCGTCAAATACACGCCGTGTGAACAGGACCTTACAAGTAACATTTTTTTTTCTTCCTAGACTTAAAGGGGTTTTATAGTCTCTAAAAATTGATAGCCTATCCTCAGGATAGGCCATCAATAGCTGTGGGTCAGGGTCCGGCTCCCAGGACCCCAGCCGATCATCTGTTTTGAAGGTACGAGCGCTGCTTCCCCTTCATTTCTACTTGCTCACTGCAACGATTCAGTGAGCAAATAGAAATGAAGGGGAAGCAGCGTTCATACGAGCAGCGCACCTCCTTCAAAACCTCCTTCAAAACAGCCGATTGGCGGGAGTCCGACCAATCAGCTGTTGATGGATAGGCCATAGATTTTTAGGGACTGGAAAACCCCTTTACACTGCAATTATTTTCCATCCGGTCTGAAATATTATTGCCACAAATTTTACGAAGTGACTGTCCAGCAGAGCATAAAAATACTAAACAAGTGAGGACCTATAGGCGACGCTTGCCTACTATTTTTTTCCTCAATGCTTGCCTGCTTTTTAGCTCAGATCCATTAAGGCAGAACCGACTACAGATCAGCTACTCTGCCTGCAAGGTGTCTGTGGTAGTCTGAGACACACCTCCTGTCTCCTCATTGGTTCAGGCTGCTGCTCACCCCACCCCTCTCAGCATTGATCGACAATCTGCTGTGCATACATAGCAGCCAGCCGTCAATCACTGTGTAGAGGCGGGGGAGCGCTCCACTTTAATAAATACACCAGACTGATAACTAGGAGTTCAGTGTATTCTTTGATGGCTCCTATTAGCCAACAGAACACTAGTTTTGGCTAATAGAAGGGCCCCGTACCTGCAATACGCTGCCCTCACCTAGGGGAGTACATTGAGGGGTCAGATCTGCTTTACAGAACAGTATGATCGCAGAGAAAGGTCACTCGGGTTTCTGTAGAGGATTGTGGTCTGCTGAAGACACTGGGACAATGACAATAGGATGTATAGCTGTAGATCACCTGAGCTGTGACCATCAGTCATCCTGCCAGGCCTAGCACAGCACGATGTGCCCTATAAACGAGCGCTGCACAGGACGCAGCACACACATCCCTATGACTCGTGGATACAAGCTCATCTTATATTATACGTACTGAGGGCGAGATATCACACACAGCGTCACAGCTACGATGGATTATTAGGAAGGGCCTTGTACTCGGACACACTTGTTATCCACCTCATCCGCCGGAAATTACCTTATAACGAAAGAGACCGAGTCCAAGACCCAAGTGGTCACCGCTCCTGCTGCGCCTTGCCGAACCGTAGATGTTGGATTCCGGGGGCCTAAAGGACCTTCCTTGACATCACAGTCATGTGACCGGGATCAGATGACGTCACTGCCACATGTGACTAGTCTGGCCAGAGGGCGGAGTTGTGGAAGTGACAGGATGCGTTGTATAAAGTCTAGTTTACGGCTGGGGGTGGTAACGCTGCCGGGAAGGCTCGCGCTTGTGTCGTGTCTGGATAGTTGGGAGGCGCTGTACGGTGGATAATCTCTATAGCAACATCGTATTCTGCAGCGCTCTCATTTGTAACGTCCCTGTTGGGTAAACTTAGTTGCCAACATTCGAATTATTTCCAGGAACACATGGGGTGTGGCTGCATTGTTGGGCGTGGCTTATCTGGTGGGTGCAGCTAATGGGGCGTGGCTTTCTTCCCAGAACAACTGTTATAACTCTCCGGTTGTATACAGACAGGTGATGTCTCACTTTATCGCTAGGGCTAGGCGACAGTGGCGCAACGACAGGGGTCGCAATTGCGACCAGGCCCCCGCACCACATCAATGAAAAGTTACTATAGTAACTGGGGCCTATGTAATAAACTACACAGCACTTACCCCCCCCCCCTCTTTCTATTATAGGCCATCCATGTTTAGTGTCTGGACAACCCATTTTACGCCTACCTTGTGTTAGGCTTAGAAAAAGGACCCCAGCTTATACTGTTTAGGATTACTGTCTGCTGGACCCTGTATCTAAGCCTACCTTAGGCTTAGATACAGGGTCCAACAAACTATCACACATGCACTTGGGCTCTGTATCTAAGCCTTCCATATTTGTTAGGCTGTGTTCACATCAGCGTTGCCTTTCTGTTGAGGGGTTCCATCTGAGGTTTATGTCGGGTAATCCCTCAACGGAACGGCAAACTGAAACCTCAGCTTCCGTTTCCCTCACCATAGATCTCCATGGTGACAGAAACATTGCTAAAGGTTTCCGTTTGTCACCGTTGTGAAAGGCTTCCGTTGTTGGTTTTAGTTTGCCTTTCCGTTGAGGGGTTACCCGATTGAAACCTCAGACGGAAGGGCAGCAGTGATGTGAACAGGCCCTTACTAAGGTTTTTTTTAAAGGTTTAGTCGTTGGACTACGTCAGATTTGAGGACTACTTCGATGACGGCTTTTTTTTTTTCAATAAAATGGTTAAATGGTTGTGTTTTTTTTTAAATTTCAATAAACCTGTTTTTTCTGTCTTTGCAATTTTTTTTTTTAAACTTTATTACTACCGCCTTATTAACAGCTATTGGCTGATTGACAGCGTTCATTACTAAGGCGGGGCTTAGTGTTAGCCGGTGCTAACACTAAGCCCCCACCCCCTGGTAATGCTAGCCTGCTGATGCTGTGTTACATCTGGGTGGTTATGAAAAGGAGGGGGGGTCCACGTGATTTTTAAAAATAAATTGAAAAAACAATGTGGGGTTCCCCCATTTCTATAACCAGCCAGATACAACACAGCAGCAACAGCCTCGCATTACCAAGGTGGGAAGGGACAGTTTTTGGGCTTTCCCAGCCTAATAATACCAGTCCATGGCCGCACCAGTACACAACCATCACTACACATGGTCAGGTACTGGATCGTACCTGGCTCTTCCTGATACCCCTGGTGGCGGTGGATATCGCAGTAATATTGGGGGTTAGTGGCTAACTCTTCATGTCTAACATTAAGACCCGCCTTGGTAATGGATGTTGTCAATCAGCCAGCGGCCATTGCTAAGGCGGTAGTAATAAAGTTTAGAAAAACACAGACATAGGAAAAAGATTTTATTGAAATAAAAATCCCACACAATCCTCTTTAACCATTTTATTGAGAATAAAAAACCGCTGTCATCGAAGTAGTCCTCAAATCCAAAGTAGTCCAACAATCGAACTTGTAAAAAAACACACACACAAAAATAATTAGTAATACACAAAAAAACAAAACTATTATTATTACCTTTCCTGGGTCCAGCGCTGGAGCCGCAATGTCAGCGAGCTGGGCCCTATATGACACGACAGGGTCCGAGTGTCAGCCGATAAAAAAGGCCGTTTTGCATCCGTTCCGATTCTGTTCCAGGCCGTGTTGCTGTCTGTCTGTAGACAGTGCCACTTTTCCAGGAGACTTCTCCTGGAGCGCAGACACCGGTCACAGGGTCGGGGATTCCACTTCAGAAGTGCCTGACGTCACTGTGTCCATTACTGAAGCGGAATCCCAATCCCCGGCCACAGTGTTGCTCAAGCTATGGCCGGGGATTGGGGATTCCGCTCCTACAGGGAGCAAAAAAAAAATACCTTCCTCCTCACATGCACTTCGCACTGTGAGGAGGAGAGAGCGCGACGGAAGACACGGCCGTCACTCGGGACACATTCCAGTGATGGCCGTGTATTACCCGGCCCCATAGACTTCTATGGGAGCCGGGAGAACGGCCGAAAATAGGGCATGTCCCATTCTTTGGCGGCCGGGTTTCCTGGGCAGCCAAAAAATCGGTCGTGTAAATAGCCCCATTAGGGGTCTATTGTTCCTACTGCACCCTGTCGTGTGAAGAAGGTCTAATGTGTGATGCTGTCTGCTGAGCTACTGTATCTAATCCCATCATGTGTGATGCAGTCTCCTGAGGCACTGTATCTATTCCTACCCATAGCTATAGGGTCGAATTTTCTATAGATATGCTGTCTCCTATATACACATATAGGGTATGTTCACACGCTTAGCAATAAACATCTGGAAATACGGAGCGGTTTTCAAGGGGAAATGGCTCCTGATTTTCAGCCGTTTTTTAATTAACTTGCGTTTTTCTTGGCCATTTTTGGGGCTGTTTTTCTAGAGTCAATGAAAAACCGCTCCAAAAACAGCTCAAGAAGTGACATGCACTTCTTTTTCGCGGACGCTTTACAAAACGGGCACGTAAAAAAACGCCTCGTCGAAACAGAACGCCCTTTTTTCCCATTCAAATCAATGGGCAGTTGCTTGGAGGCATTCTGCTTCAGACTTTGTTCGTTTTTCCGCCGTTTGTGGCCAAAAATAAGCCGTGTGAACATACCCATACATACAAGAATTATTTTTTTTGGGGGGTATATGTATTGGGGCTATTTCCCCTGACTTTTTAAGACCTTAGTGACGCCCCTGGCTGCTAGTGCTGCATGGTTGGTCACTTAGTAGACCCAGTGAGTGAGAGACAGACACACACAACCCCTGTTGAAGATGGGTGTGCGTGGCGCACTCTCTTGTAGATTGTAGATCGTGCAACACACATCCCTCCTCCCTGTAGGAATGGAATCCCAAGCCTGAGAGTTGGTAACGCTCTGGCCGGGGTTTGAGCTCCAGGAGTGAATGGAAAAACAGGGAGCGGATATTTTAGAGCTCTGCCATAGTATTCGATTGTATCTGTATCATTAGTTTTTCTGTATTAGTTGGCTAATTTGATGTATAGATAGCAGTGGCATGCGCGGGCAGGGGGGGGGGGGGGGGGTGAAGTTTCCAGTTGCACGTGAACCCATGTGTCCATGGCCCAAAGGCCCTTACATTCTATTGTTATCATTTGTATCTGCGTTCTTTAGACGTGGATAAAATGGACAGCGCTGGCAAGTGCACTGTTCCCTTCCGCGCTTTTCTGCGTTGTTCCGCTGGAGCAGGCTTGGTCAGAAGAGATCAGGCCTGCATCGCTGGAGGAGAGGACAGCGCAGGACCGTTGACAGGTGAGTCGACCGCGCTATTGATTCCATCGAAAAAATGGAAACCTGATGGAATGGTGACAAACGGAAACCATTAGCAATGTTTCCATCACCATTGATATCAATGGTGAAGCAAACGGAAGATAAGGTTTCCGTTTGCCATTCCGTTGAGGGGTTCTCCCGACTGAAACCTCAGATGGAACCCCTCAACAGAAAGCCAACGCTGATGTGGACAGGCCCTTATAGAAAAAATGGTTTTATTATTTTTATTGTGCACTTTTATTTTTTTTTAATAAGCTTTAACTGTATTTAATTATTTTTCTTAAGTCCCACTATGGTCCTTCACTATGCTGATTTGATATACTCAGTATATCAAACCATCAATGTAAACCGGACAGGCAGCCTACTAGGACATGCCTCTGGCATACAGTCATGTCATGGTTTTTAAGGCCCCCGGATGCCATGGCAACACATCAGTGGCTTGCAAATGTGGGAAATGAAGAGTAAGAAAATTATATTTTTTGACTGAATTGGATGGAAATCAGCCTGGTGTTAAAACGGCTTTAACCCGTTAGTGACCGCCAATACGCCTGTTCACGGCGGCCACTAACGGGCTTTATTCTGATGCATAAGCCTTTTTACGACACTGTATCAGAATAAAGTAAACAGAGCAGGGAGCAGTCAACTCTCCCTGCTCTCAGCTGCCAGAGGCAGCTGAGGGCTGGGGGCGTCCATGGTCTGCCGGGTGAGATCGATATTAGTATCGATCTCACCCGTTTAACCTTTCAGATGCGGTGCGCAATAGCGTGCACCGCATCTGAGTGGTTTTTGGAGAGAGGGAGGGAGCTCCCTCTCATCCCACTGACACCCAGCGATAAGATCGCCGAGTGTCTGTGTCTCCAACGGCAGCCGGGGGCCTAATAAAGGCCCCCAGGTCTGGCTGTAGCGATTGCCTGCTAGATCATGCCGCAGGCATGACTTAGCAGATGCCTGTCCGTGTTAAACGGACAGGCAGTAATACACTGCAATACAAAAGTATTGCAGTGTATTATAATAGCAAGCGGATGATCGCATATTAAAGTCCCCTAATGGGACTAGTAAAAAAGTAAAAACCCCAAAAAGTTTAATAAAGTTAATGAAAAATTTATTTTTTTTAAATAATGAAACACCCACTTTTTCCCCTTACAAACTGCTTTAGTATTAAAAAAACAAAATAAAGTAAAAAAGTTACACATATATGGTATCGCCGCGTCCGTAACGACCCCGACTATAAAGCTAGTACATTACTTAACCCGCACGGTGAACGTCGTAAAAAATTAAATACAAAACGACAGAAAAATTGCTGTTTTCTGTGAATCCTGACTTTAAAAAAATGTGATTCAAAAGTGATCAAAAAGTCGCATCTACTCCAAAATGGTACCAATAAAAACTAAGTTTTCCTGCAAAAAAAAAGCCGTAATACAACTGCATCGGCGAAAAAATAAAAACGTTACGGCTCTTCAAATATGGAGACACAAAACCAAATAATTTTGAAAAGAAAAGCGTTTACTGTGTAAAAGTAGTAAAACATACAAAATCTATACAAATTTGGTATCGTTGCAATCGTAACAACCCGCTGAATAAAGTTAGTGTTATTTATACCACACGGTAAACGGCGCAGATTTAGGACGCAAAAAAAGAGTGGCGAAATTTCAGATTTTTTTCTATTCCCCCTCAAAAAAAGTTAATCAATAAATAATATGTACCTCAAAATGGTGCTATTAAAAAATACAACTTGTCCTGCAAAAAACAAGACCTTATACAGCTATGTCGACGCAAAAATAAAAATGTTATAGCTCTTGGAATGCGACGATGGAAACAGTATGGTGCATTCCTAGAAGCTCTCACAATCCGGCTGGGCTGGTCTAAATGTAACAGAAATGCGTATTTTCCGCCCAGCATTGCGGATGGAAAATACGCAGCAGAATACAATAGCAGCAAAGTGGGTATGATTTAACAAATTTCATCCATATGCTGCAGAAAAATTCCATCTAGAAATTCACCTGCGGTGCATAATTTTATTTCGGCAGCATGTCAATAATTGCTGCGGAAAGTGGACTGATTTCCTGCATTTTTCCGATGTACTGCGTGATTTGTAGTGGAAACGCTGCGTAATTTCTTATAGGGGGTGGAAATGACATCAGAGGAAGAAGAAATATCACCATCTCACAGCCCTTGGAAAAAAAAAAAACGCTGAAAAATCCACACTAAGACCCCATGCACACGACCGTAAAAAACCTCCGTTTTTGCGGACCGCAATTGCGGTCCGCAAAAATGGACCCATTCACTTTCATTGAACGCGGACACCTTTCCATAGCACTACGGAAGGGTGTCCGTGCCGTGGAAATGTTCTGGAAATTATGGAACATGTCCGTTCTTTTGCATTTTGCGGCCCGTGCTCCCATACTTTGTATGGGAGAACGGCCCGAAAATGCGGCTGTCAGTCGATGGCCGGCCGTGCCCGTGATTGCGGGCACGGTCGTGTGCATGGGGCCTAAGGGTATGTTCACATTAAAGATCAAAAACGTATGAAAATTACAGAGTTGTTTTCAGAGAAAACAACCTGATTTTCAGCAATTTTTGAAGCTGAAAACTTTTTTTGGAGGCGTTTTTTCCCCAGACATTTTCAGGGCAGTTTTTCTATTGATACTATGAAAAACGGCTCGAGAAGTGACATGCTCCTTTTAATCCAGCGTTTTTAAGAACAAGCGGTGTAAAGCAACGTCCCATATGAACAGAACACCATTTTTCTTATGGACTTCAATGGGCAGATTTTTGTAGGCGTTCAGCTACTGGTTTTTAAAGCATAATTCGAGGAGTTTTACACCTGAAATACACAGCATGTGAACATACCCTAAAGCTGCAGTAAAAAATAAACACATGAAATAATGCAGATTTTCCGCTAGTTGATGCATAAATGCTGCAGCAAGTCCATTATGTGTGGACAAGCCCTACTAAGTGATGGCATGTCGCTAGGATATACCATCAATTACTTACTGGTGGGGGGTTAGTCTGCCTGGACCCCCACCGATCCTCAAAATAAAGTAGTGAGTGGGGTGTGTTGTAGTTCCCTGCACATGGAGTGGCTGGAAAAATCACTTATCAGGGAAAATCTGTGAGAGGAGCTGCAATGCTCAACCAGTGCTTCTGCTCGGATTCTGAGGATCGAGGAGTTCCCAGCAGTTAGACCCCCACCAATCTGTAAGTGATGGCATATCCATAGGATACACAGTGAAGGAAATAAGTATTTGATCCCTTGCTGATTTTGTAAGTTTGCCCACTGGGAATTCATTTATGGGTGTTGTGACCATTTTGACCCCATAGTTTTTTCACAGAACTTATTTGAATTGGGCTGGGAATGAAAAAATTATTTTTTTCAAATAATATGTAGTTTTGGCTGAAAATGTCTTATTTTCACAAGAAACAAAATACCCCATTCTGTTGCATAATTTGTTCTGAGTGCAGCAATACCCCATTTGTGGTGATAAACTGCCGTTTGGGCCCATGGGAGGGCTCAGAAGGAAAGGACCACCATTTGGCCTACTGGGGATTTTCTAGTGCGAAGTCATGTATGCAGAAGCACCTGAGGTACCAGTACAGTTGAAACCCGCAAGAAGTGACCCCGTTTTAAAAACTACACCCTTAAGGCATTCATCTAGAGGTGTAGTGAGCATTTTGACCGGAGACCTACACCCCATAAACTGTAATGTGGGTTCTCCCGGGTATGGCAATACCCTACATGTGGCTATTATCAGCTGCCTGGGCACACAGCAGGGCTCAGAGGGGAAAGACGAGGGGGGATAAGCTGTGCGGAGTGCATCAGGGTAAGTAAAATTGGGGTAAATTATAAACCAAAGCATGTATGATCAATTTTAAAACACTCTTTCATACAGAGCTCTGGTTATTCGGGACACGTGTCACATTGATATATTGTGTCATCCCTTATCGCCCTCTTATAGCAGACTTTGCACCTCTTGACTTTTTCCCTTCTTGCCAGTTTGGGGAACTTCTCCTGGAAAGTGTTGCCCTGGTACGATGCGTGTGGGCTCGCTTCCAGAAGTACTGGGTGCCCCCCCCCCCTTCTTGGTCCCTAAAGATTAGGTTCTTGATAATCACCTCTTGAAATTCCAGGAAAGTTCCCGTCTGGCCTGCACATCGACGTAGCACGTACGCATTGTACAAAGCCATCTGTATGATGTGCCCGGCCAGCTTCTTATACCTTACTGCATGGCGCTGCAGGGTTTCAGGATTTGATCTTACAAGTCCATCCCTCCCATGTACCTATTGTAGTCCAGGATGCAGTCTGGTTTGGGGGTGGCCTTTCCTTCATATATCCTAAACCTGTAGGTATACCCTGATGCACTCTCGCAGCTTATACATCTTCACGCCATACCTTGCCCTCTTACCCGGCCGGTACTCACGGAATTGAACCCTCCCTTTAAAATGTACCAGGGACTCATCAATAGAAATACACTTCTCGGGGGTGCATGCTTGGGAAAACTGGGCACTGAAACGGTCTAATAGGGGTCTCCGTTTATACAAACGGTCAAAACTGGGGTCATCTCGGGGTGGGCACGGCTCATTATCAGTATAATGTAAGAAGCGAAGTATTGCCTCATTTATTTATTTTTTTAGGTTCCAGTTCAGTTCTGAAGTTGCTTTGAGGGGCCCATATATTAGAAACCCCTATCAAATACCCCATTTTAGAAACTAGACCCCTCAAAGTATTCACAACAGCATTTAGAAAGTTTATGAACCCTTTAGGTGTTTCACAGAAATTTAGAGCAAAGTAGAGGTGAAATTTACATTTTTTTTTTGTCAGAAAATCCTTTTTATAACACAAAACGTTTTACCAGAGAAACGCAACTTAATACGTATTGCCCAGATTCTGCAGTTTTGAGAAATATCCCACATGTGGCCCTCGGGCGGTAATGGACTGAAGCAGCGGCCTCCGAAGCAAAGGAGCACCTAGTGGATTTTGAGGCCTCTTTTTTATTAGGCACCATGTCCGGTTTGAAGAGGTCTTGTGGTGCCAAAACATTGGAAACCCCCCAAAAGTGACCCCAATTTGGAAACTAGAGCCCTTGAGGAATTCATTGTAGTTTTCTTGGGGTGCATGCGGCATTTTGATCAGTTTTTATTCTATTTTTAGGTGGCGGGGTGACGTTTGGTAAAAAATCACTTACTTTTTGTGTTACCTTATTCTAAGAGCCAGAACTTTTTTATTTTTCAATCAATAAAGCCGTGCAAGGAATTATTTTTTGCGTAACGAACTGTAGTTTCGATCAGCACCATTTTTCGGTACATGCGACTTTTTGATCTCTTTTTATTCCATTTTTTGGGAGGTGAAGTGACCAAACAATTGTGATGCTGGTATGGTTTATTATTATTTTCTTTTACGGCGTTCACCGTGCGGGATAAATAACGAAATAATTTTGTAGTTCAGGCCGTTACGGACGTGGCGATACCAATTATGTATAGTTTATTTGTTTGTTTATATATTTTTATTAATAATAAATGACTGATAAGGGAAAAAGGGGGATTTTTACTTTTAAAACTTTTATTTTCTTATTTTTACACATCTTTTTTTACTGTATTACTTTGTCCCACTAGGGGACTTGAGGGCAGGAGGCCCTGATCGCAATTCTAATACACTGCACTACATGCGTAGTGCAGTATATTAGAACTGTCAGCTACTCACTGACAGCAAGCATAGTGGGTCCGGACGTTATCAGGACCCACTAGGCTTCCGTCTATGGCATAGCCGGACGCCATTGTTTGGTGTCCGGTTGCCATAGTCACCATCGCCGGCCGCTATCGCGTAGCAGGCCGGCGATGGCAGCTTAACCCCTAAAAAGCCGCGATCTCTATAGAACGCGGCTTTTAAGGGGTTAATCAGCGGGGACACAGCGATCGGTCCTCCCGACACATACAGGAGCGGTGACAGCTGCTGAACAAGACAGCAGCTGTCACAGCTCCTGTATGTGTCGGGAGGACGGCCGAAACGGCCGTTATTCCCGAGACGTACTATTAGGTCATGGAGCGCGAACGATACAGCTGCCATGACCTAATAGTACGTCCAGGAGCGGGAAGGGGTTAATGATCTCAAGGCAGCTGGGACCACAGTCACCAAGAAAACCATTGGTAACACATTACGCCGTAATGGATTAAAATCCTGCAGTGCCCGCAAGGTCCCCCTGCTCAAGAAGGCACATGTACAGGCCCATCTGAAGTTTGCAAATGAACATCTGGATGATTCTGAGAGTGATTGGGAGAAGGTGCTGTGGTCAGATGAGACTAAAATTTAGCTCTTTGGCATTAACTCAACTCGCCGTGTTTGGAGGAAGAGAAATGCTGCCTATGACCCAAAGAACACCGTCCCCACTGTCAAGCATGGAGGTGGAAACATTATGTTTTGGGGGTGTTTCTCTGCTAAGGGCACAGGACTACTTCACCGCATCAATCGGAGAATGGATGGAGCCATGTACCGTCAAATCCTGAGTGACAACCTCCTTCCCTCCACCAGGACATTAAAAATGGCTCGTGGCTGGGTCTTCCAGCACGTCAGTGACCCGAAACATACAGCCAAGGTAACAAAGGAGTGGCTCAAAAAGAAGCACATTAAGGTCATGGAGTGGCCTAGCCAGTCTCCAGACCTTAATCCCATCGAAAACTTATGGAGGGAGCTGAAGATCCGAGTTGCCAAGCGACAGCCTCGAAATCTTAATGATTTACAGATGATCTGCAAAGAGGAGTGGGCCAAAATTCCATCTAACATGTGTGCAAACCTCATCATCAACTACAAAAAACGTCTGACTGCTGTGCTTGCCAACAAGGGTTTTGCCACCAAGTATTAAGTCTTGTTTGCCAAAGGGATCAAATACTTATTTCTCTGTGCACAATGCAAATAAATATATATAATTTTGACAATGTGATTTTGTTTTTTTTTTTAAATATAATCTCTCTCTCACTGGTAAAATTAACCTAGCCTAAAAATTCTAGACTGTTCAGGTCTTTGACAGTGGGCAAACTTACAAAATCAGCAAGGGATCAAATACTTATTTCCTTCACTGTAAGTAAAAGTTTAATAAATGTAGACCCTATTTATGATCACATATGGGTGGACGTGCTAAATGAGACGATTCCTTTGTCTCCAAATAATGTAGCATATAAAAATGAGCATGAAAGTTATATCTTTCTTTTGCAAAATGTATTTTCATATATAGAAAAATTTTGGTGTCAAAAACTTTTGATCGTATACATAAGATAAATATAGAGATCACCCAATGTGCCAGAATCCGTGTTTTATATACAGAGGTTTGTCTTCCTGGCGTTCCCACGGACTATCAGCAGAGACTCCACATGGAGAATGGATCGAGTCGTGAGACACTGAAATTTTTCCATAGTATGAAAATACATTTGGCAAAAGAAAAAGGATGTACGGGAACGGTTTCGTGCTCCTTTTTATAAGCTATATCCATAGGATATGCATCACTTCTAAAGATGTTTTTTCACATTAGTAAGGCGTTTCCCCACCAGAAGATGTGATGGCACCCTCACACCAATATATAGAATGAAGTGGCCACAGTGCTAGTTAGGCAGTATAAAGTGGAACTATTTATGCAAGCAACGATAATTCCTCAACCTGTGTTGGGGAATTCCTCTACAGATTATCTATAGAGCACACATATGATGATCGGCATCAATCTAAACTCGGGTACTTTACACAGGGACCACTATTCGTCATACGAACACAATACTGTAGACCGACACAGGAAAGCAACACCATTACATGAAAAGGTATTTTTGTGCATATGCCCAAGAAAAATGAAAACGGTTAAATAAAATATTTTAATTAACTGAACAGGCAAATACATACTAAAAACAAACCATCTACAATAAAACGTAATACATAAAAATTGCTTAAGCCATATCCAAGAACAAGGTGCAGACTTGATCTTTTAAAACATGTGCAATGAGCTAAACTTAAGGCCAGGATCACACACAGTTTTGAAGCAGTTTGTGTCAGTTTTTGGAGCCCAACACAAGAATGGACACAAAATAAAGTAATTGCATTAGTCTTTTCATACTTTTCCTTCCTTTAGGATCCACTTCTGACTTTGGCTTCAAAAACGGAGCCAAAACCTGCATTTAAAAAAACGGTGTGTGATCCTGGCCTAAGGAGGAAAGCTCTGCATTACTTTCTTCTGTTTAGTAGAGGCTGGAACTGCTGGAGTGTTCTTGCTGCAAAAAATGTGTCAATCAGAGATCACACTCCTCACGACTAGGTCCCAGCTCAAACATCCACAAATATAAACATCTGCGACCACCACTTTTAGATCGTATGGGAGGAACGGTTTCGTCCAGTGTCACGCTTTATGGTCCAGAAGCTGAAATCTGGCGTAAGAAGAATTCCATCAAGCACTCCATGTAAAGTTTAGTTCATTCTCAATTCAAGAAACCCGTGCAGAATAAGACCGGTTCCCAAACACAAATAATGTTGTGCAGTATTAAAGCTCCTGATGGCTGACGGATGTCATTAAGAACAGCGAATACATGAACATTCTCCGGGTTTTATAAAACTTGGTATTTACCGATCTCTAAACAGTCATCTGTAAAAGAACAATTATAAAAACAGTTTTGTTTGGACATCATGGTAATAAATATGAAGGTATGATATATGTTCTATCATTCTTAAAGCAGAGAGTCCTATTTTACATTGCTGTGCAAAACTAATTTTCAGCACCAGGCTAGTTGAGATGTGGAACTGGTCTGCTGACATCACGAAAGAACGCGTGTGTTAGGGCGGCCTTTGCAGAGATCCTCTTGTTGGAATCATACTGGAGCATTTGCTGAAAAGAAGAGCAGATCATGTGAGCAGAAATAGACCGGATACAAAATATAGCACCTCTCGTAAACAGAACAATTTTTACATGTACATATTTAGGCCTTGTTCACATCTGCGTTAGAGGCCTCCGTAGCAGATTCGGCTGAGAGATTACCAGAGACAATAGCGCTGCATGCTGCGCTATAGTCTCCGGTAAAATCACGGACACCCTGACAAAACCTATTAACCCCTTCCCGACATTTGACGTACATGTACGTCATGGAAAGTACTGACTTCCCGCATCTTGCCGTACATGTACGTCAAACGTTTGGCACCGGCTCAGAAGCTGAGCCGGTCCCATCATCACCGGATCTCAGCTGTATCTTACAGCTGACATCCGACTGTAACGGCGGGGACCGAAATTAGCTTCGATCCCCGCCATTAACCCCTTAAGTGCAGCGCTCAAACGCGATCGCTGCACTTAAGGTGTTTGCAGCTCATCGGAACCCCAGTAATGAAATTGCCGGGGTTCCGGTGGCTGCAATGGCAACCGGAGGCCTAATACTGGCCTCCCGGTCTGCCTAGCACCGAAGCCGGTCAAGATCCGCCCGGCGGCGGAGCCTGATCGGCTTCCGTAGCTGCCGGCAAGATGGCGCCGGGTCAGGAGCTGATCCGGCGTCATCAGCGGTGGAAGTCAGCTGTACTGTACAGCTGACATCCACCTGTAACGGCAGGAACCGGAGCTAGCTCCGATCCCTGCCATTAACCCCTTCGATGCAGCAATCGAAAGCGATTGCTGCATCGTAGCGGTTACAAGCAGATCGCCAGCCCTGACAGGCAATCGGGACTGGCGACTGCTGTTATGGCAACAGGAGACACAATGGTCTCCTGCTCTGCCATTACGGAAGCCGATTTAGGCCCCGCCGGGAGGCGAAGCCTAAACGGCTTGCTGTCAGTGAATGACTGACAGATCTAATACATTGCACTACATAGGTAGTGCAATGTATTAGAAAAAAAAAAATCTGACCGTTGGACCTTCAAGTCCCCTAGTGGGACTTGAGAAAAAGTGTAAAAAAAGTATAAAAAAAGTGTAAAAAAAAGTGCAAAAAATAAAAGTTTGAAAACAATAAAAGTTTCAAGTAATCAAATAACACACAATCCCCCTTTTACTCTTATCAAGTCCTTTATTATTGAAAAATAATAATAAACCATATGTATTTGGTATCGCCACGACCATAACGACCGGAGGTATCAAAATATTATATTATTTATTGCACGCGGTGAACAGCGTAAAAAAAACCCGTAAAAAACGTTACCAGAGTTTCTGTTTTTTAGTCACTTTGCCCTACAAATATTACAATAAAAAGTGATCAAAAAGTCGCACGTATCCAAAAATGGTACCTATAAAAACTATAGCTCGTCCCGCAAAAAACAAGCCCTCATACAACTCCGTCGACAAAAAAATTAAAACGTTATGGTTCTCACAACTTGGCGACAGAAAAAATACATTCGTTTTACAAAAGTAATTTTATTGTGCAAAAAGTTGTAAAACATAAAAAAGTTCTATAAATGAGGTATCGCCGGAATCGTACTGACCCGCAGAATAAAGGTAACATGTAGTTTATAATGCGTGGTGAACTCTGTATAAAAAAAAACCAAAAAAAGCTGTGCCAGAATTGCGTTTTTTGGTTTACCTGGCATCCCAAAAAATAGGATAAAAGGTGATCAAAAAGTCACATGTACCCCAAAATGGTAGCAATACTAACTACAGCTCGTCCCGCAACAAACCAGCCCTCATACCGCTACGTCTATGAAAAATAAAATTAGTTATGGCTCCAATAAGTCAGGAAATAAAAAAATATGCAGTTGTGCCCGAGGAGAACATTTCTTCTGTTTCAAGAGGCGATTTATCAAGGACCTAAAATTAGGGAACCAGGAAGGGAGGGCCCAATCATATCCGATGGAAGCGACGGTGCCCGTATTATACCAGGATAATACTTTCCCAGCAAAATTCCCCAAACTACAAAGGCGCGGAGTGTGGACCAAAAGGGGGATAAGAAATGACACCATTTATCAGTGCGACACCGGCCTGTGCAGAAAGGATTGCTTCACAGCGTAACACACATCTATGGATTATTTTTATTTTTTTATACCACCTGACTATGCCCCTTATATACTCCGCCCCGCTTACATGTACCCCCACATTATAAAACACCAGCAATACTCAAACAAATATAGTACCAAGCAAAATCCGCTCTCCAAAAGCCAAATGGTGCTCCCTCGGCCCTGAACCCTACAGCGTGCCCAAACAGCAGTTTCCTTCAACATATATGGCACCGTCATACCCGTGAGAACCCTTTTAACAATTTTTGTGGTGTGTGTCTCCAGCGTCATAAGCTGGGCATGACATATTTGCCACTGAATGGCATATCTAGGGAAAAATATAAATTTTTAATTTGCACCATCCGCAGCGCATTCATTTATGGAAAAGACCTGTGGGGTGAAAATGCTCACTACACCCCTTAATAAATGCCTTGAGGGGTGCAGTTCCATAATGGGGTCACTTATCAGGGGTTTCTTTTTATTATTTCACATCTGAGCCTCTGCAGTTGTGAACCAATACTTTGTAAATCGCCAAATTAGGCCTCCACTCCGCATGGTACTCTTCACTTCTGAGCCCTGTCATATGTCCAGACAAAAGATTAGGGCCACATGTAGGGTGTTTCTAAAACCGGGAAACACCGCATAATAATTAGAGAGCTGTCTTGTTATGGTGGCACAAGCCGGGCACCACATATTGGCATATCTATGGAAAAAAATCCCATTTTCACTCTGCAACATTGAGCGCACACTAATTTCTACAAAACACCTGCAGGGTTAAAATGCTTACTACACCCCTTGGTAAATGCATTGAGGGGTGTAGTTTACAAAATGGGGTCACTTCTGGGGGGTTTCCACTGTTTTGGGCCCACAGGTGCCCAGAAACCAATCCAGCAACATCTGCACTCCAAATGGCGGTCCTTCCCTTCTGAGCCCTGCCGTTTGCCCAAACAGCAGTTTATGACCACATATGGGGTATTGCCGTACTCGGGAGAAATAGCTTTACAAATGTTGGGTTCTTTTTTTCCTTTATTTGTTGAGAAAATGAAAAAATTTGCGCTAAAGCTACGTCTTATTGAAGAAAAAGGACTGTTTTTATTTTCACTGCCTAATTCTAATAAATTCTATGAAACATCTGTGGGGTCAAAATGCTCACTACACCCCTAGATGCATTCTTCAAGAGGTGTAGTTTCCTAAATGGAGTCCCTTTTTGGGCGTTTTCATTGTTTTGTCCCCTCAGGGGCTTTGCAAATGTGACCTGGCCTCCGCAAATCATTCCTGCTAAATGTGATCTCAAAAAGTCAAATAGTGCTCTTTCCCTTCTAAGCCCTGCCGTGTGTCCAAACAGCCGTTTATTACCACATGTGGGGTATTGTTTTACTCGGGAGAAATTGCTTTACAAATTTTGTGGTGCTTTTTCTCCTTTAGTCCTTCTGGAAATGAGAAAAAATTAGCTAAACCTACATTTTCTTTGAAAAAATGTAGATTTTCATTTTCACAGCCTACTTGCAAAAATTTCTGCAAAAAACCTGTGGGGTCAAAATGCTCACTATACCCCTAGATAATTTCCTCAAGGGGTATAGTTTCCAAAATGGGGTCACTTGTTTGGGGTTTTCACTGTTTTGTCCCCTCAGGGGCTTTGTAAATGTGACATGGCCTCCGCAAACCATTCCTGCTAAATGTGAACTCCAAAAGCCAAATGGCGCTCTTTCCCTTCTCAGCCACGCCGTGTCTCCAAACAACCGTTTATTACCACATGTGAGGTATTGTTTTACTCGGGAGAAATTGCTTTACAAATTTTGCGGTGCTTTTTCTCCTTTAGTCCTTGTGGAAATGAGAAAAAAAATCGCTAAACCTACATTTTCTTTGAAGAAATGTTGATTTTAATTTTCACGGCCTACTTCCAATAATTTCTGTAAAAAACCTGTGCGGTGAAAATGCTCACTACACCCCTAGATAATTTCCTTGAGGTGTCTAGTTTCCCAGATGGGGTCACTTTTGGGGGATTTTGACTGTTTTGGCACCGCAAGAGCCCTTCAAACCTGACATGGTGCCTAAAATATATTCTAACAAAAATAAGGCCCCAAAATCCACTAGGTGCTCCTTTGCTTCTGAGGCCGGTGTTTCAGTCCAGTAGCACGCTACGGCCACATGTGGGATATTTCCTAAAACTGCAAAAACTGGGCAACAAATATTGAGTTGCATTTCTCTGGTAAAACCTTCTGTGTTATAAAAAAAATTGTATTAAAAATGTATTTCTGCAGAAAAATATGAAATTTGTAAATTTCACCTCTACTTTGCTTTAATTCCTGTGAAATGTTTAAAGGGTTAAGACATTTTCTAAATGCTGTTTTGAATACTTTGAGGGGTGAAGTTTTTAAAATGGGGTGACTTTTTTGGGGTTTCTAATATATAAGGCCCTCAAAACCACTTCACAACTGAACTGGCCCCTGTAAAAATAGCCTTTTGAAATTTTCTTGAAAATGTGAGAAATTGCTGCTAAAGTTCTAAGCCTTGTGAGGTCATAGAAAAATAAAAGGATGTTCAAAAAACGATGCCAATCTAAAGTAGACATATGGGGGATGTTAATTAGCAACAATTTTGTGTATTATAACTGCCTGTCTTACAAGCAGATACATTTAAATTGAGAAAAATGCTAATTTTTGCAATTTTTCGCTAAATTTTGGTGTTTTTCACAATTAAATACTGAACATATCGAGCAAATTTTGCCAGTAACATAAAGTCCAATGTGTCACGAGAAAACAATCTCAGAATCGCTTGGATAGGTGAAAGCATTCCGGAGTTATTACCACATAAAGTGACACATGTCAGATTTGAAAAATGAGGCTCTGTCAGGAAGGTCAAAAGTGGCTAAAGAGGGAAGGGGTTAAAGTCAATGGGTTCCGTCGGCCACCAGCGGTGTCCGTTGTGCAACGGAAACGTTGCTTGTTATTCCCTTGTTTTGCCCCTCTGAAGGAGCAGAACAGAACACACCAACGCAGGTGTGAACGCAGCCTAAAACCTGAATTATAAAATGAAAAATTCATACTCAGCCAACATACCCATATTAGATACCTGGGACATTGTCAAAATGTCACTCAGCAGCCTTGGTTTCAAATTTCTACATGCCACATACATCTACATGAAAATATGTTCACAAAATCACCAGAACAGTGTATGTATTTCCTGAAAGCACACAACTTGACAATTTCGGTTACAGCCATGTCCATCTTCATGTAACTTTGTGACAAATAGGTATTTAATTATTTTTTTAAATGCATTAAAAAGGGGACAACGGATTATCTATCCACCGGATGGGTCATCAGTACATGATCGGTGGGGGTCAGACGCCCGGACCCCACGCCGATCAGCCGCTCTACCTCCCTCTAGGCATCGGACGTACATGCCGGAAGCAGTTGGCTCCGGCCACAGAACAGCGGCCGAGCTTTAGTACTGCTCCTATTCAAGTGAATAGGAGCAGAGCTGCAGCACGGCCGGTATGCACGGAGCTAACTGCTTCCGGCTCTGTACATTGCATAATGGGCAAGATCATCAGCTTCCTGCAGGCCACCGGAGTGGCTGATCAGTGCAGGGTCCGGGTATCGGACCCCCAGAGATCATGTACTGATGACCTATCTGGTGGATAGGTCATCACTTGTCCGGTAGTGGACAACCCCTTTAAGGCCTACCAAACACGAGCGTGTTTGGTCCGTGATACACGGTCCGCAAGTTGGCCGCATTTCCCGGACCGAATACACTGAAGGGAGCTGGGCTCCTAGCATCAGTCATTTATGACGCTAGGTTCCACTGCCTCGCTGCGGGACAACGGTCCCATACTGTAATCATGTTTTCAGTACGGAACAGTAGTTCCACGGAGAGACACCTAGCGTCATAGATGACTGATGCTAGGAGCCTGGCTCCCTGCAGTGTGTTCGGTCTGGGGAATGCAGCCACATATGGACTGTATGTCACAGACCAAACACGCTCGTGTGAATCCGGCCTTGATCTTACATTTGCTCCTGAAACTCACATCCAAGCAGAGGCTTACACACAAAAACAATGCAAAAATATATACTGCACTCGCCATACAGCTACCAAAATCATTGTGTCGAGAGAGCACGCAACATAGAATCAGACAGTAGTAAACATTTTACAAAAATTCAACTTTGCAACTAAAAAGCTTACTGAAGCAAACCCCTTACGCAAACAAAAACGTACTCTCAAAAACCGTAAGATGTTAGGAGTTCATACATAACATACACGTCTAGATTCAATGTTGCACATGTTCAAGATATGCCAAAACTGCAGGAATGAGCCAACCGATTTTTGCATGCAAGTTAAATGAAGGAATTTTATTATATATTCTTTATCCTATTCCACTATGTGAACACTAACCCTTATCAATAATCGTAAATCCCTAAACTTTGCCAAAGGTGCTGATTTTTAGTTAGAAACAATTGTTTATGGTGGCCGGGGATGAAAAGGTCATTTTTGAATGACAAATGTCTTAAACCTTCTACTCTAGCGATCATTGTTATAACTTTGATGGTAGCGTGGAATGGGTATCGCTAGAGAAGCGGTCAGAGGATTTTCTGCTAAAGATCCGCTACGGACAGGAACAGTGTAAAATGTATAAACATTATTTTTGTGTGTGGTGCAAGTGCTTGGTTCGTCTTAGTCCCTGTTCACATCACTTTTTTTTGCCTACGTTTGACGTAGAGAAAAAGCTCCCAACACATGTTAAAAAGTAGACTGTGATGGATGCCTAACAATGACATTCGTCCCCATAGACTTTAATGATATCCGTTAAACGGATACGTCACAAACTGGGGTCATTAGAGTCCACTATACTATATGTGTTACCGATGCCACTATTAGGCATCCGTTTAACAGATTCGTCACCCCTAAACTATAATGCAGACACGTCATGAAAGGCTATAAAAAAAAAAAAAAAAAAAAAAAAAAAAAAAAAGCCATGACATATAATGGTATGTCAATCATAGGATCCCATGTTAAAGAGGCTGTGTCACCACATTATAAGTGGCCTATCTTGTACATGATATGATTGGCGCTGTAATGTAGATAACAGCAGTGTTTTTTTATTTAGAAAAACGATCAGTTTTGACGGAGTTATGACCTATTTTAGATTTATACTAATGACTTTCTTAATGGCCAACTGGGGCTGAGTACATAAATGAAGAGAAGTATGATGCGGATTGGTTACTGATTGGTCAGCCTCATACACTCTTCTGTACAACGCCCACTTGGTCAAAAAGTAAAACACGCCCAGTTGTTCATTAAGAAAGTCATTAGCATAAAGCTAAAATAGGTCATAACTCCGTCAAAATTGATCATTTTTATAAATATAAAAAAACACTGCTGTAATCTACAATACAGCGCCGATCACATCATGTACAATATAGGCCACTTATAATGTGGTGACAGAGATTCTTTAAAATAAACAAACATATACCACAGTATACGTTTTGGGGGGGGGGGGGGGATTCAAAGGGATGGAAATGCATAGACTACTACGCTATTCCATCCTTCAAAAAAAAAAAAAAAAAAAAAAAAAAGGTATACTGACAGATACCAGCCCGATGGAGACCAGAAGAACACACTTTTGGCCTCCATTGGGCTAATAAAGCCCTATGACATGTTTAGCGTGCATGTTGGGCTATGGGATATGTACTTACCTACAAGGATATACGAGTTGCGTCCTTGGCAGGGAAAGAGTTAAAATCTCAGCATGTTCAATACATTTTATATTTTGATATATTAATAAACATTTTCAAGCAGTGGAGGTTCAAGCTAGCAGCAATTCGTACCATGAAACACCTGGTACCGTGCACAAGTGTGTTGTACAACACGAGTCACGTAATCACCATCATGAGATTCGAGTTGGCAATTTAACGGTTTTCTTTCCACTTTTCAGCTAGAAAGCTGCAGTGGCCAAGATGGTGCAAGTGGTTGATTTGTCCTACCCTTAAAGGGAATGTGTCATCAGAAAGTGACCTAGTGTTTAAAAGGCCATGTAAACCTTTGAAAGGGATTTTATTTTTTTTAAATAAAAATGTCGGTGTGTTTGGTGTAGCTTTCAAATTAGTTTTTATTAAAAATAATTTTTACTTTGAGATGCAGCTGCTCTGTATCCTGTATACAGAGCATCTGTATCATTCTCGGAATCCTTTACCCGTCACGTCCGCGGGCCTGGCTGATTCAGTGAATAGCGCTAGATACAGCTGCTTTGTATAGAGAATACAGAGAAGCTAAAATAGGTCATAACTCCGTCAAAAATGATCGTTTTTCTAAATAAAAAACACTGCTGTAATCTACATTACAGCGCCGATCACATTATGTACAAGATAGGGCAATTATAATGTGGTGAAAGAGCCTCTAAAGCGACCCTCCAATCTCAGGACAAAATTATAAACATGATGGGGTATATTGAGTGTTATTACCTAGAGCCCTCCAGTTGCGCCACTCTGCCGTGGATCCACCACTTTAGAGTCCCCTCTGTGTGGTCTCAAAATGGTCACATTGCTTCTCAGACCGTCTAAGGCCTCATGCACACGACCGTAAAAACACCCGTTATTACGACCCGAAATAACGGGCCCATAGACATCTGTTGGCCACGGGTACCTTCCCGTTTTCTAACGGGAAGGTGCCCGTGCCGTTGAAAAAGATAGAACATGTTCTATCTTTTTATTTTACAGGCCGTGCTACTATACTTTATAATGGGAGCACAGCTCGGAAAAACGGCCGGCTGCCCGTGGCCGGCCATGTGCATGGGGCCCTAGAGACTCCCTCTGTTCACAGATTGGACAGATCTACTCACATGATCAGCTGTGGCCAATCCGAGAACAAAGGGAGTGTTAAAGACTCGTAGTCTAAGAAGCGCTGTAGCCATTTTTGGACAGCACGGGGGGCGGGGGGGATGGCGACGAGGACTCTGACATAAATCCGTCATTTTAGAGGGGCACAACTGGAGAGCACCAGGCAATATTACACCACATACCCCATCATATTTAAAATGTCTTGGGCCTGGAGCGTCGCTTTAAATAACCAACACAACTAACAAAATGCCCTGCCTTTTACATACGATGCACTTTATATTTATTGTATGGTAGAATTCTTCATTATTAAACTGTGCATACAAAAAAACGCATCAAAGGAAAACTGCAACATTGACTTCACAATTTAGACACTTACAGCCAAAAGATCTCTACCATCTTCATCCAACGGTGGTACTACCTTGCTAAAGTCTTGCCGAGCCCACTTGGGAAACGTGGACTTATAGTCCGGCATAGAAGTAACTCCTGGCCATGTCGTTTCATCAGGAGTTCCCAGTGTTCGAAAAATACGGAACAGTTGATCAATCTCTGAGTCCCCTGGGAACAGAGCCCTCCGTGTTATCTAAGAGTAATATAAAAAGAAAAAACGCACAAGCTTAAGACTTAAGAAAATGTAATTCGACAAAACTTACCTTAATTTACAGTAACTTAAAGGCGTATTCTGGGCAGAAAAAAATAGCAGTAGACCAATCAATCCAACCTGAAAAAACATCTATTTTTGCAGTCCAGCACAGTAGGTTGCTCTGCTTTATTTGTGTGTCATCAGTCGCTCTCCTAGAACCTCCTGCGATTCTTTAAACTCATATTCCGAGCCTCCAGCACATGACGGCCGGGCAGCTTCTTATGACGTCAATCAGGTTCCATGTGTGCCGTCGTTAGGAGCCGCCCGGCAGGCCCACACTGGCAGCTCAGTCACAGCCGCAATGGAGTAGAATGTATCCCGCCCTTCTTGGAACCTTTGTCAGAGTCGTCTGCAGCTACTACCGTCCTGGTTCAGGAGGATATTGCAGCTGGTGCGGCTGCTACACGTGAATGACATACACTTCCTAGTGCTATGTGTGTGCTGATCAGCTGCCCTGGCTGCCTGTATCATGTATACGTTGTGTGCTGGGCCCGGGATGGTTGTTGATGTGCGGCTCTGTTATAATAGTGAGGATTACATGATGTGCTGGGTCTGCTGCCTATGTGTTACATCTAACTTCATTGCATTCCCGGAGTGTAGGCCCGCACATCATTACTGCCTGTGTGCCCTATATGGGCTATAGTAACCCCTTCCTTGCAGATTTGTTTAGGTAATGTCACTTTACGTGTTATTGGTCTGTAATTTCAGATGACAATACTGCTGTATAGCAAGTTGCTATATTCAATTATACGGTTAGACACCTTAGTTATAGCAACATGTCAGAATATAGCGCTGATAAGATGGGACCTCACAGAGAGAGATATATATATATTATATATACACACACACACTAAACTTCTGCTGTCAACACTGCAGTGGATCAGTCTGACGGCAGCGTTGGCACTACGCTGTGGACTGACTGTAGCATTTAACAGCAGCGTGAGTGTGTGTGTATATATATATATATATATATATTCATTTATACAGCATCTGCTATAAACCATGCATTAATAGCAGAAGGTTTATACACACACTAAATGTTTTTCAGCGTATTTACTATTAAATTGTGTTACTGCAAATTAAATACAACTCCTTAAAAATGCAAATAGTATTTTTACTCTGCTGAAAATTATTTTGTGCGCCCTCTTGATGCCGTATATATTACTGATGTATTGTCCACTCTAACGTGGCATCTCATGGAGCCCCTTTTGGGGACACATGGAGTGCCTACAACTTTCTAGTATGGAACCATCAGGACTCCGTGTGCTGACGTACAGTCTCTGTGCGCACAGACATACCGCATACATGAGGCCTTAGGCATAAAGACCCTTTAAGGATGTGATACAAGAAAAAAGTCAAACTAGTCATTCCTAAAGCCTATAAACCTTTTAGAAGCTGCCTAATAAAACTAGACACTAATCACATGCTATTTTAATATATCTCCAAGTTCATGGAAAGCTGCATCACATTATGGTGCCTGAAGGGACATTCTTTTATCAGCAGAGCTAGTATGAAAGATACTCACAATCATGAATGCCATCCCTACCCCTAGGGAGTGGAAGCAGGGGTCATGACTATAGTTTAACAGCCACACTCAAGTCACACCATGAGGAATACACAAAAGCCCTTTTTCTGTACAAGATCTTTGTCAATGATAAAAGGCGTGCGGTCATCTGAGATAGATACTAATTTTATAATCTGTCTAAAAATTGTAAAGAGCAAAAAAAAAACAACCCAAAAACTGTCACATAGCCCAAAAAATACAGATGTATCAATGCATCACAGGCCAGTAGTAGTGGTACTACAATTATCTATTATCCCTTTCCCCCAAAACAACGTGCTAGGTACGTCATAGTGCAGGGAGTGATGTACGGAGCGCGTGAGCGTGCTTCATACTCAGCGGCGGTCAGCTGTGTTTTACAGCTGACACCCGGGACTAACTGCCAGGGACAGCGATCACACTGTTCCTGGCTATTTAACCCCTCAAATGCTGCAGTCAATCACAACCGCAGCATCGGAGGCGTTGAGAAGAGGGTGGCGGCCCCCTCCGACAGCTCACCGTGCCCCTCCCTCCCGCAACGAGATCGGAGGTGACGATGGTCTATCGATCGCTGGTTCAAGTCCCCTAGGACTAATGAAACACGTAAAGAGTGAAATAAAGTTTTTAGTAATGACCCTTTTCCAATTTTTCCTCTAAAGGAATGTAAAAAGAAAAACAAAATTGCTAACGCTGCGTCCATAAAAGTATGATTACAATATACCATTTTTTAACGTGCACGGTGAACACCGTAAAAAAAATAAAACATTTAACCGCTAAAGTCACTGTTTTTTGTTCAACTAAAAAAAATAAAAAATAGTATGTAACAAAAAATGGTACCAATAAAAAAATACAACTCGTCCCATAAAAAATTAGCCCTCACACCACTCAATCCATTGAAAAATAAAAAAGTTATGGCTCTAAGAATGTGGTGAAACAGAACAATTTTTTTTGTAATTTTTTTTTTAAAGTAGTAAAATATAAAAAATCCTATAGAAATTTGGTATCACCGTAACCGTATTGAGCCACAGAATGAAGTTATCATCTTTACCACACAGTGAAAGCCATAAAATCGAAACCCCCAAAACTATGGAAGAATCAGTTTTTTCCAATTTCAGTTTCCCAGTACATTATATGGTACTTTAAATGCTACCAGTAGAAACAACTCCTCCTCCTGCAAAAGAGAAGCCCTCACACCACTCTATTGACTGAAAAATTAAATAAAGGAGTTATGGCTCTTGTAAGGCAGTGAGTGAAAAATGAAACATTGGCTTCGTCCTGAAGGGGTTAAAAACCATGGTAAATGATTCCTACTCTGAATGGTCCCCGGTTATAAGTGGTGTACCCCAGGGTTCAGTGCTGGGACCACTATTATTCAACTTATTTATTAATGATATAGAGGATGGGATTAATAGCACTATTTCTATTTTTGCAGATGACACCAAGCTATGTAATATAGTTCAGACTATGGAAGATGTTCATGAATTGCAGGCAGATTTAAACAAACTAAGTGTTTGGGCGTCCACTTGGCAGATGAAGTTTAATGTAGATAAATGTAAAGTTATACATCTGGGTACCAACAACCTGCATGCATCATATGTCCTAGGGGGAGCTACACTGGGGGAGTCACTTGTTGAGAAGGATCTGGGTGTACTTGTAAATCATAAACTCAATAACAGCATGCAGTGTCAATCAGCTGCTTCAAAGGCCAGCAGGATATTGTCGTGTATTAAAAATGGCATGGACTCGTGGGACATGGATGTAATATTACCACTTTACAAAGCATTAGTGAGGCCTCATCTAGAATATGCAGTTCAGTTCTGGGCTCCAGTTCATAGAAAGGATGCCCTGGAGTCAGAAAAAAATACAAAAAAGAGCAACAAAGCTAATAAGGGGCATGGAGAATCTAAGTTATGAGGAAAGATTAAAAGAACTAAACCTATTTATCCTTGAAAAAAAGACGACTAAGGGGGGACATGATTAATTTATATAAATATATGAATGGCACATACAAAAAATATGGTGAAATCCCGTTCCATGTAAAACCCCCTCAAAAAACAAAGGGGCACTCCCTCCGTCTGGAGAAAGAAAGGTTCAACCTGCAGAGGCGACAAGCCTGCTTTACTGTGAATCTATGGAATAGTCACCGCAGGAGCTGGTCGCAGCAGGGACAGTATATGGCTGCAAAAAAGGCTTAGATTATTTCCTAGAACAAAAAAATATTAGCTCCTATGTGTAGAAATGTTTTACTTCCCTTTCCCATCCGTTGGTTGAACTTGATGGACGTGTCTTTTTTCAACCGTACTAACTATGTAACATGTTTTTTCAAGTAATTCTTCTAGAACTCCATATGGAAAAATAAATTGTAGTAGCACAGCCCTAAACCTTGATCATGGTTTTAATAAATCGCAAGGGTATAGTGTTACGCTCTTTTTATTTATTTTTAATAAAAACACGCTCTTTATGATTGATCTTACTCAACAGCGAGTAGATATAATGTTATGGGCAAGCAGTTTAGGAGGGGTTCCAATGGGCTCAAGCATCCCAGTTGCAGCAATTTTAACTTTGCATAAAAAAAAAAAAAAAAAAAAAGGGATTTGTGAACCAAGCCTTATAAACACTGAATGCAATTTTTTTAAATAAATTTTTTAAAAAGAAACAAAAAAAAAAAACAAACACACACCACCCCCCATCCTCTCCAATAAAACTATGACTGAAAATGATTCCCTAGAAGCTTGTGGATACAACGTGACTGTGGCCTAGTCATGAGGCTTTGATTGTATGTGCTGCAGGATGCTGTATGAACAAGACGAGTACATCGCTTATGGACAGAAGGTCAGCATGAAAACAATGCCTCCATCCTGGTAGCGTAGTAGACCACTATTGTTTCCGCGAAAACAATAGAATTAGTAATTACCGGTAATTCGCTTTCTATTAAACCCTCCATGATAGAACATCGGAGGTTGAATCTCCACCCCTAACGGGGACAGGAACACACAAAAGGTTAAATAGCCCCTCCCCACCTCAGTGTATTTCAAATAACCTAATGGCATAGTATCCAACATATCTATTACTCCATAAACATATTGGTGAAGTGCACGGTGCTGTCATGGAGGGCTTAATAGAAACCGAACGCATGAGGTAATGGACCCCAGTATAGACATCGCTTGTCTTATAGATATCCTTGTTTCAGAAAAAAAAAATCAAGGATATCTTTTTGATTAGCACAGATTCCTTCTCTGGAGGGAGAAATGACATCTGCTGATGTATCCAGGAGAAAATCTAGAAATATTCTTCTGTGAAAAGGAGACCGATTGGATTTCTTGGGGTTTATAATCCGTCCTAAACTCAAGAGGGTCTAAGAAATCTGATGAAGCTGACTGGAAAGTAGTGATGGAGTTGGAGCAATTACTAACAGGTCGTCTAGATAAGATATTATATTCACACCCAGTTTCCTGAGGAACGCGATTACCTCTACCATTATCTTCGTGAATATACGGGGTGCCGAAGATATTCCAAATGGAAGGGCTCTGAACTGATAATGTAGTATCTTTTGATTTCGTAGAATGGCAAATCTGAGGAATTTGATATTGTGGATATACTGGGACATGGTAATAGGCATACTGTAGATCGACGGTTACCATTGATCTGTTGTGACCTATTAGTGGGATGGATGATCTGATTGATTCCATCTTAAACGATGATATACTATAAAGCGATTTAGTGGCTTCAGATTATAATTAGATAATCCCCACAGCTTGTTTTTTTTAACTAGGAATAGTCGAGAATAGTGACTGCCCCCTATTTCCTTTATTGGAACTGGAGAAACTACATCCATCTCCTGTAATTTCTGGATTCCCTTTACCAGGGCTTGTTGCAAAGGGCTGGAGGGGAGCAAAGTCATCAATAATTTTTTGGGGGAATAGGCCGAAAACTCGATCCTGTAACCCTCTGAAATGGTGTTCAGGATCCATTGGTTTGTGGTGATCTGTTTCCACTGGGGAAGAAATCCAGACAGCCTGCCCCCAACTGTCTTCGCGTCATTGCCTATCCTATTGTCTATTTTGATAGAAGAAAATATTTATTTTGCATAACTACAGCATCCTGTCTTTCCCTTCTCTCTATAGCCCTGACTGTAGCTACAAAGATTAGGTTTTTTCTGTGTTATTTTTGGCTCTGGCAAGAACTTTTTCTGGTCGGCAGCCTTTTCTAATATAGTGTCCAAAACAGGACCAAAGACATTCTCCCTGGAAGGGTAAAGCACATCATTTTTGCTTTGAGAGTGGATCCCCAGTCCACATCTTAAGCCACAGAGAACATCTGGTGGTATTGGATAGAATACCAGCTCTGGCTGCCACTTTGACTGATTCTGCTGATGCGTCCGTTAAGAATCCTACAGCTTCCTGTAGGAATAGTAGTGAGGCTATGATATCCTCTCTAGGGGTAGCTTCTTTTAGGTGGTCTTCTAATTGGTTGAGCGATCTATACATCGCTCTTGCTACACGTTACGCCAATGTTCATTTTTTTGAAGGGTTGCTGAGGCTTTCCAGGTCTTTAACAAACTGTCAGCTTTCCCATCTAGAGGATCTTTAAGCGGAGAAGAGTCTTCAAAGGGTAAAGTAGTCTTCTTACCCACCTGTATATCTATTTTGGACACCTCTGACCAACCTTTAATCTCCTCTTCATCAAGAAGGAATCGGTCCTTTAATTCTTGAGGCAGGGATAGCCTTTTCTCAGGGAGTGTCCATTCCTCCTCTAACATAGCTTTTAGGTGTTCATGAATGGGAAAAACTTGTAGTCTTTTAGGCCTAAGCCCTGCAAACATTTCGTCATGTATAGAACGAGATTCCTGAATCTCATCTATGTCCATCATGGCTCTAACAGCAGATATTAATTTGTCCGAAAAATAATATTTTTTAACCTCCTCCTTGACAATTCTCCTTTTAAGTAATCTTCTGATATAGAAGGAAAATATGAGTCGCTGTCATCTGACTCAAATTCTACAGCCAGTTTCCTCTTTTTAGGTGCAGGTGATGGTACAGAGGGCACAAAGGTTTGGGAAAAAGCAGCCAAGGAGGTCTGAACTGCCTGTTTTACAATACCTCTAATTTAATCAATTAAAGAGGACTGTTCTTCCCGAATAATTTTCTCTGTGCAACGTTGAGAGGTTTTTTGTTAGTAGATGACAACTTCTTGCAACATATCTCACATTTCCGATACGGACTCTCCCTTTTAGATTTAGAAGATAGCTCTCTGGGAGGGTCCTATAAAACATGACAAGAATGGAAATTCAGACCCACAATATGTTTAGGGAAGATAAACCCATAGCCAGATTACTTACTGGAGCTGGGAGCACGCATGGTTCAGAACCTTGCTCAGAGCCTCATCTCCTGTCACCATGGTAACAGTAAAACGTCTTACCTGATGGAGTTCTTCCTTTAGTCTGGTGGTCTTTAAATCCACGTGAAGACTGCGTGCCGATGGACTACTCCCCCCCCCCCCCCCTCTGTTCCCTGGATTTGCCTGTCTGGAGGAAAGACGTAAAATTTCTACTCTGCGTGTGCGCGCAGTCCTCCGGACCTGAGGTGCGTAAGACGCACGACCGGAAATACGTACATGCACTCCATCTGGAGGACTAAGGCATGTGTTCAAAAAGTGGAATGCACGCGAGGATGGAGGGGAGTTCACAGAGAAGCCAGGCTGGGGAGCTACAGGAGGACCGGAGCCTGCTTGTTCAGCCGCCTCAGCATTACCCGGAGGCACAGGAGAGGCGGCACAAGACCAGAGGTCTTATCCTGGAGCTAGGGAACAGGTAACTGAACCAAAGACCAGGCTGTAAGGAAGAAAATATATATATATTTTTTTAGTTAAATCTTCGCTGCTACAAGAGAAGTAAACGCTTATATGCACCTAGCAGGGACAGAAAAAACACTGAGGTGGGGAGGGGCAGTTTAACCTTTTGTGTGTTCCTGTCCCTGGTAGGATATGCTCACATGCTTAGAAAAAAAACGTCTGAAAATCCGGAGCGGTTTTCAGAGAAAACAGCCTCTGATTTTCAGGCGTTTTTGAAGCTGAAAATGAAGCTTCTTTTAAGGCGTTTTTCATAGTGCTCAATGGAAAATCAGCTCCAAAGTACGCCTCAAGTAGTGACATGCTACTTCATTTTACGGAGCGTCTTTTTATGCTCCGTTTTTTAAAACGGAATGTGTAAAAAGATGTATGAAGTAAATGCTGTTTTTCCCATTGATTTTAATGGGAAGATGTTTGTAGGCGTTCAGCTTCTGTCTTTTCAGGTGTTTTTCGAGGCGTAAACGCCCCAAAATACGCCTGAAAACACTGCGTGTGAACATACCCTTAGGGTGGAGATTCAACCTCCGATGTGCTGTCATGGAGGGTGTATTTGAGGAAAAACCTTACGGAACGGAGACAAACGGAAACCATTTGCAACGGAAGCATTACCATTAAAATCAATGGTAATGCAAACGGAAAGCTATGGTTTCTGTTCATGGGTTCTTCCGACAGAAGGGTCCAACGGATCCCATGGACAGAAGCCCGACGTCTTACTGGATGGCTTGTTTCATTTCTTTTGTGGCCACACGATGACGGTTTCTTCTGTATTATTTTTAAAATTGCTCAAGTGATAAAACAATGCATCATCCGCAGCATCAATATGAATTCTTAAAACTAAAATTATTCAGAACCATGCCCAAAAAAATGTCAAAAAAAAAAAAAAAAGGAAAAAACTATTTGATAGGGGTTGGCCACTATTACATAAGTATAGCTACATGAAAATAAATTAAGGGAAAATGCATTTACTAATTGTGGTTACCGATTCTTCCGCCTTTCAGGACCACTATGTGCATGTGCCCACAGTGATCCACAGGCACCAGCACATCATAATTGGATGTTCCATCCATGAAACGTGATTAAAGGAGTGAGAATGGGCACGTTACCTCATCGTCCAGAGATGATTTCACGAGTGAGGTCATGTGATGCTCACTAGAGGCACCAGTGTAAAACCTGTACCTTGCAGTCCATTGCATGCTCAGAAGAGCTGAAGATATAAACACCCCCAAGCTCTCCGATCATCTCCTCTGGATGTCCGCAGCATTGGACCTGGGCAGCGGTGAGCAAATAAGAGTCTCTCCCCACTGCTACCCAGGGCATCGCAGTGCCAATGCAGCTGACAAAATCTGCCATGTGTGGATCCACCCTTGGCACAGACCAATCAAAATCGATTCTATAGGCCAGAAATCTTAAGTACCACTTGTACTTGCCAGTTGGTAATCACTACATTTACTTACCGTAGACTGAGGACAATACATTTGGTGCAATGCAAGTGTACAAGGTTTCCCATAATACAAAACAATTTTTCATGAGAAATTTGTATACGGCAAAGGATCTTCTCATTCATTATTTTTTTCTAATCTAGCTAAATCAGTGCTACCATTTAGCTAATTCTTTATTTTCCCAATACAAAAGAGGCAGAATCATATATAAGAAGGGTTTTAGATAAAGTGGAGAATATGATGAAGTGACAGCAGATAAAACGTGAACAGATAGTTGTCAAAGGAATACAATTATAATTTAACACAATTCTCATTTATATACACACACACATACCATTTCTGAAAAGATGCAGCCGAGGCTCCAAATATCCACAGCTGTGGAATAGTACTTACAGCCAAGGAGAATTTCTGGAGCTCTGTACCACAGTGTGACCACCTAGAAAAAACACAAGAAAAATGAATATATGAGAAGAGCAGAAGACATACCAAGCAAAGCTATCCATTTAATGATATAAGGAACCAAGATGAACTCTGCTCACCTCATGGGTATAGGTTCTTACTGGCACACCAAACGCTCGAGCGAGCCCAAAGTCTGCAAGCTTGATCGCTCCATCAGAGTTAATAAGCAAGTTTTGTGGCTTTAAATCACGATGCAAAACTCGATGTGAGTGGCAGAAGGCCAATCCTTGCAAAAGTTGGCACAGGTAACTCTGAAAACGTAGAAGGGACAAAATTCAGTTCTTATTCAAAAGTAAAAAAATATCTAATCAACTACGAAGAGTTAAACCCACATTGTTGTATGTAATCCAAACGAGAAGCAGCAAGACAAAGATATATAGATCTTCCATATTTAATACCTTGTTTATTAAGCTAACGCCATATCTCCAGCAACCTAAGCAGACGAGCAGGTCTGATTTGCGTGTAAAAAACAAAAAAAAGCAGCGTTTTACCTACATTTCATGTGCGTTACGTATTGGCATCAGTGTGCTTTGCGCATAGAATGCGTTTTTTCACGTCCATGCAAGCATTTATTTTTATTAAAATTAATTTTCTGCTTTTATACGTAACTGATGCGTGAAACACAGACAGCACACGGAGTCTGTGTGCTGTCCGTGGTTTTCACGCACCCATTCACTTTTGGGCGACGTGGTCCACCAAAACGCACCTATATAGGACATGGTGAGTTTCACGCAACGGACACGCTGCACGAAAAATCACACGTCTGAATGTTATAATAGCGCCATTGAAATGAATCGGTCAGTGTGCGGTCAGTTATTTCAACACATACCACATGGACGAGTATTACGCTCATCTAACTGAGCCCTTATGGTTAAGAATCCTTACACAAAGTTTTTCGCAGGCGGAAAAATCTGCCTCCATTTTTGACCTGCCTGCACGCTGTTTGCCGCATTCTTCGGCTGCAGCCATTGAGCGCCACTGGGGAAAAAAAAACGCCTCCGCCTCCCATTGAAATCAATTGGAGGTAATTTCGGGCGTTTTTTGGGGCCGTTTCCGACACGGTTTCAGACAGAATAATAACGGAGGTTTCCATCGGGTGAACCCCGCAACGGAAAGTCAAACTGAAACCACAGCTTCCGTTTCCGTCACCATTGATAATGGTGACGGAAACATTGCTAATGGTTTCCGTTTGTCACCATTCCGGCAGGTTTCCGTTTTAATGACGGAATCAATAGCAGTCGGCGGAACGGAAAGCCAACGCTGATGTGATCCTCTTTAAAGGGCAGGTTTCCATTTTAATGACGGAATCAAGAGCGCAGTCGACTGCGCTCTTGTTTCCATCATTAAAACGGAAACCTGCCGGAATGGTGACAAACGGAAACCATTAGCAATGTTTCCGTCACCATTGATCTCAATGGTGACGGAAAGGGAAGCTGTGGTTTCAGTTTGACTTTCCGTTGCGGGGTTCACCAGATGGAAGCCTCCGACGAAACCCCGGAATGGAAAGCCAACGCTGATGTGAACAGGCCCTTAGAGGATGCGAAGGGTCCTCTTTAAAGAATTTCTTGACAGCTGCACTAAACGTTACTTGGCAATATTGAACTCACTTTAACAAGAGCCAATGGGATCCCTGTAATATTGGAGCTGTCCATAAATTTCTTCAGATCTTGGTTAAGAAACTCAAAGACCAGATAGAGCTTGTTTTCTGTGTGAATGACATCTAGTAGCCTAATGAGAGGAGACATGTATGACTAAAGATGTCAAATCTATAAACATACAGAATACATTGTAGTGTTGAGTCACTCACTTGACTATGTTGGGATGATTAAGTTCCTTGAGGAGTGAGATTTCTCGGATGGCTGTGCTCGGTACCCCTTCTGTCTCCCTAGGAGAGAAAATATTACTAGTGAACATTTTCTCCTCAGTACAGCGGAGGTTCCCTGGATGAGTATTGCTTCGAAGGGAGAATAGTTCCCTAATATGTCATCAGACACAGAAATGCAAAAAACAACAACAAACTATATAAAAACTTTCAACCCGATTCATATGGTCGAATATAATATAACTTGGGAATGCTCTCACCTATCCAAGTGATTCTGAGATTGTTTTTTCGTGACACATTGTACTTTTAGTTAGTGGTAAAATTTGATCGTTACATTCAGTCTTTATTTGTGAAAAACACAAAAATTTTGAGAAAAATTCCAAACATTAGCATTTTTCTAAATTTAAATATATCAGCTTGTAGGACAGATAGTAATACCACTTAAAATAGTTACTAGTGTACATATCCCATGTCTACTTTATGTTTGCATAGTTTTTTTGAAGATCCTTTTATTTTTCTAGGACATTACAAGGCTTATAATTTTAGCAGCAATTTCTCACATTTTCAAGAAAATTCTAAAAGCCTTATTTTTTCTTTTTAGGTACCAGTTCCGAAGTGGCTTTGAGGGCCCTATATATTAGAAACTCCCTATAAGTCAGCCCATTTTAAAAACTGCACCCCTTAAAGTATTCAAAACAGCATTTAGAAAGTTTCTTTACCCATTAAGCGATTCCCAGGAATTCAAGCAAAGTGGAAGTGAAATTTACAAATGTTTTTATTTATTTTTGCAGAAAATCTGTTTTAATCCATTTTTTTCTGTAACGCAGAAGGTTTTACCAGAGAAACACAACACAATATTTATTGCCCAGATTAGAACTACAGTGAAGGAAATAAGTATTTGATCCCTTGCTGATTTTGTAAGTTTGCCCACTGTCAAAGACATGAACAGTCTAGAATTTTTAGGCTAGGTTAATTTTACCAGTGAGATAGATTATATATAAAAAAAAAAAAAAATCACATTGTCAAAATTATATATATTTATTTGCATTGTGCACAGAGAAATAAGTATTTGATCCCCTACCAACCATTAATAGTTCAGCCTCCTCCAGGCCAGTTACACGCTCCAAATCACCTTGGTGCCTGCATTAAAGACAGCTGTCTTACATGGTCACCTGTATAAAAGACTCCTGTCCATAGGCTCAATTAATCAGTCTGACTCTAACCTCTACAACATGGGCAAGACCAAAGAGCTTTCTAAGGATGTCAGGGACAAGATCATAGACCTGCACAAGGCTGGAATGGGCTACAAAGCCATAAGTAAGACGCTGGGTGAGAAGGAGACAACTGTTGGTGCAATAGTAAGAAAATGGAAGACCTACAAAATAACTGTCAATCGACATCGATCTGGGGCTCCATGCAAAATCTCACCTCGTGGGGTATCCTTGATCCTGAGGAAGGTGAGAGCTCAGCCGAAAACTACACGGGGGGAACTTGTTAATGATCTCAAGGCAGCTGGGACCAGTCACCAAGAAAACCATTGGTAACACATTACGCCGTAATGGATTAAAATCCTGCAGTGCCCGCAAGGTCCCCCTGCTCAAGAAGGCACATGTACAGGCCCGTCTGAAGTTTGCAAATGAACATCTGGATGATTCTGAGAGTGATTGGGAGAAGGTGCTGTGGTCAGATGAGACTAAAATTTAGCTCTTTGGCATTAACTCAACTCGCCGTGTTTGGAGGAAGAGAAATGCTGCCTATGACCCAAAGAACACCATCCCCACTGTCAAGCATGGAGGTGGAAACATTATGTTTTGGGGGTGTTTCTCTGCTAAGGTCACACCTATTGAACAGATACCATTGGATATACCCGACAGATTCACCCGACTAAAGCAAAGAGAGAACTTTTGGATTTACAAATTAGAAACCCTACATCCGAAAGGTTTGAATGACCTCACGGAGTCCGCATTAGAATAATTTAAAATAGGTTCTAACATATACATTTGTATAAAAATATATATGGGTAAAAAATTAAAACCAATTACAAATCATACACACTAAAAACCATGTGACAAAATACCATGTCAAAAAATTAAAACATATAATATACTCCGAAATACTGCGGAATAAGCAGAACCCAAGTTATCCGTTCTTACGGAATATTGTTGTCCTCCTTGTATATTTGTATCACCCTGTCCTTGTATAAAACAAGATTCTTTCACAATGATTAATACCAACCAATTCTATCCAGAAATATAATCCACTATCTGGATATATTCTATTATATTCCAATTGGTATAAACTCAGAGTTTTAATATTTTTAATATATTATATTGTTGCATAATATTATGGGATTCCACCTAAACCTAACAACATTGTGTCCTCTTATTTTTATAAACAAACGTTATTCTGATCACGGCATACAATTACATCCTCATTTTTTAGCTAACTATTTATTTCCGACACAAACTAGACTTACAGTTGAACCAGTATCGTTTCTTATAATATTTATTTCTAAACAAGGGCGCTTATTGAGCCCTAATCAATCATCTATTTAATCATTTAATTCCCTCCCTATCATTACTAGTACGGGTCACTGTCACTCACCATTCCTGGCACCTCGCTCCCCTTCTGATTCTTCTGTATCGAGGATCGTAACTTCATGCGTTCCAACTGTGCGGTTCACTACAAGTTTTTGACCCGTCCCGGCTTCCGTACTTCTTGCGGTCCGTGGTAACCAAGGACGCTCCCGACTCAATAGTGGTACATCGCTACACTATTAAATGGTCAAAGTTTCATTTTTCTCCGAACCTGACGAAGGTTATATAACCATAATTAAATATACAAATAAAAGTTAGCATTTTGACCCGAGAAGTCCCTCTCTTGTATAACCCCGCTAATGACGTGTCAGTCTGTCTGGTGACATATACATTCTATGGTTGGAAACCATATAACCCCAAAAAATTTTTTTTATAAAAAGCTTTTAAAATATGCATTTCTTTCGTTTAATATGCACTTAATCGTTGTACAAATGTGTTGTTCAAATGTATTATGCAGATGTTCTTTCCTGTTATTTTCTTGTTTTCTTGTTTCTGTTTTATGACCTTTGACCCTTCTGCATTCTGGCGGTCTTTTTTCCTTACCATTGTGTATAAATAAGGTTAAAACCGCACAGTCTGCATTGGCCTGAGGAAGATGCCGGTGCGGCATCGAAACGCGTAGCCTATTACCATTAAATCCTTTTTATTCTTTACCCATTTGAATGGTTGTGGATTTACTACCAAAAAACTAAGCAGCGCCGTTGGTCCCGTTTTTCTCAAACCCCATCGCCGTGTTTGGAGGAAGAGAAATGCTGCCTATGACCCAAAGAACACCGTCCCCACTGTCAAGCATGGAGGTGGAAACATTATGTTTTGGGGGTGTTTCTCTGCTAAGGGCACAGGACTACTTCACCGCATCAATGGGAGAATGGATGGAGCCATGTACCGTCAAATCCTGAGTGACAACCTCCTTCCCTCCACCAGGACATTAAGAATGGCTCGTGGCTGGGTCTTCCAGCACGACAATGACCCGAAACATACAGCCAAGGCAACAAAGGAGTGGCTCAAAAAGAAGCACATTAAGGTCATGGAGTGGCCTAGCCAGTCTCCAGACCTTAATCCCATCGAAAACTTATAGAGGGAGCTGAAGATCCGAGTTGCCAAGCGACAGCCTCTAAATCGTAATGATTTACAGATGATCTGCAAAGAGGAGTGGGCCAAAATTCCATCTAACATGTGTGCAAACCTCATCATCAACTACCAAAAACGTCTGACTGCTGTGCTTGCCAACAAGGGTTTTGCCACCAAGTATTAAGTCTTGTTTGCCAAAGGGATCAAATACTTATTTCTCTGTGCACAATGCAAATATATATATATAAATAATTTTGACAATGTGATTTTCTGTTTTTTTTTTTTTTATATAATCTATCTCTCACTGGTAAAATTAACCTAGCCTAAAAATTCTAGACTGTTCATGTCTTTGACAGTGGGCAAACGTACAAAATCAGCAAGGGATCAAATACTTATTTCCTTCACTGTATCCCACATGTGGCCCTAGCATGGTAATTGACTGAAACAGCATCTAGAGCAGCAGCACCTAGAGGATTTTGTGACCTCCTTTTTATTAGAATACATTTTAGGCACCATGTCAGATTTGAAGAGGTTTTGTGGTGCCAAACCAGTGCAGACACCGTTAAAAAGACACAGTTTGGCAAACTACACCCCTCAAGGAATTTATGAAGGGTTATAGTGAACATTTTGATCCCACTGTTTTTTTTGATAAATTTAGTGGAATGAGGCCAAAAAAATTAAAATCTAAATTTTTTCCAATAAAAAGGTAGAAATTTTTACAAGGCATAGAGGAGAAAAAAAAAACACCCCAACATTTAATAAATAAGATTTATAAAATGGTAATAAACTGCTGTTTGGAGCCATGGCAGGGCTCAAAAGGGAAGGAGCACCATTTGGCTTTTGGAGCTCAAGTTGCCGCAATGGTTTTCGGGTGCCACGTCGCGTGTACAAAGCCCCTGAAGAACCAAAACAGTAGAAACCCCCCAAAGTTACCCAAATTGGGAAACTACACCCCTTAAGGAATCTATCTAGGGGTATAGTGAGTATTTAGACCCCACAGGGCTTTTGCAAAATTTATTGGAATTAGGCCGTATAAATCAATATCAAAATTTTTTTCCACTAAAAAAGTTGAATTTATCACAAGGGATAAAGGAGAAAAAGCACCCAAACATTTGTAAATCAATTTCTCTAGAGTACGGCAATACCCCACATGTAGTCATCAACTGTCTGCTTGGACACACAGCAGGGCTCAGAAGGGCAGGAGCACTACTTGGCAGGCAGATTTTGCTGGATTGACAGCATCCATTACTAAGGAAGGGCTTACTGTTAGCTAGTGAAAAGGCTAACACTGACCCCCCTCCATTATTACCCCAGAACCCAGCGCCACCAGGTCTCCTGGGAAGAGTCGGGTACGATCCAGTACCCCAACATGTATTTTGATGGACGGGCACTGGGGCAGCCGCAGGCTGGTATTATTAGGCTGGGAAAGGGCAAAAACCGTGGCCTTTCCCACCCTGTTAATGTTAGCCTGCTGCTGCTATGTTGTATCCGGCTGGTTATAAAAAAATGGGGGTAGCCGGGCAAATAATCGTTTAAATGATCACTCGTTCCCAATCATTGCCCTGTGTAATAAGGGCAACGATGAGCCGATGAATGAGCAAACGCGATGGGAAACTCCTGATGTCACTGCTCTTTTATGTGGAATTAAAAATAATAGTTGTCGGCAGATCTCCCTGTGTAATCAGTGTGTCCAGTATTTGCACAAAGTGGACGATTTTTTCCAATCGTAACAAAAATCCCAACGCTTGCACTTTAGGATTGTGCCCCAAGTCCATTTGCACCAACACAAGGCCCAGTTAACACCTTCCGTTCATAACAGATGCCATAGCAGCAGTGCGCCAGATAAAAAATGCCCATTGGACCCCAATCATATATAAAGGGTCTAGTCGGGGTTCCAGTAAGGTTTCCGTCCTTTTGACATATACAAACATCCACAATGACTCTTGGGCGTGGATGGCCATGCATGTTATTTCAACTGGGAAAGAGATAAGCGGCTGCAACACTTCCTGGGTGCCTTCTAAATCCCTAGGGAAAAAGGATCAAATTAATTAAAATTCCCTCGTTTCCTAAAAAAGGGAGCAATCTGTGAACAGTCTGTTATCAAACAGAGAAGATTGATTTCTATGGAATCCACAGAAATCAATCGGTTTAAGATCTAGTCACACGACCTTCGTAGTGTACATCAGAGCTATATGCCAGGAGGATTGCCCAATGTATAGCTCCGACATATGTCACTGTATAGGCATAGCGTCCGACATCACCCGGAGGCTTCCATCGTAAAGAAAAAAAATATACCGAAAAGTCGATTCTTTTACTGGATGCCTCTGTATGGAATAGCAGTCAACTAAGATTGTCCTTTTGGCATCCGTCAGATTAATGGGACCCTATGGACACGTTCGACATATGAAACATACACGTACAAACACATGTAAAAAGACACTTAGACCTTGTTCACATTGCATCTTTGCCTTCCGCCGGAGGTAAACGTCAGGTCTCCCAACATATACCTCCTACGGAAGATAGCAACGTATAGTATAGGGACCACCCGGGCAGAGAACTACCTGACCGTGATGCCAGGAGCTACAACTCCGGCGTTTCCAGTCATACCATTGGAAGTGCCCGGGCTGGGGTCTCCAGCTCTTGACGCCACAGTCCATATATGGACAATGATGTCAGGAGCTTCCCCAGGGCCAGAGTACGAGGGCAAAGCCCTTCCAATACTCTGCCAAGGGAATCCAGCATCAGGCAAGCTCCTGGCACCACTGTCCATCCATCGGCGTTGATGTCGGGAGCTTCCTGGCATATACCCGTGATGGATGCCATACAGGCTGACTGTTAAAGTAATGACACCTATGGCCGGCTTATTACTAGTGCAGGTCTAGATAAAGAACGTGCAAGGAGCAGGTAACCGGGCCCAACACTGCACCTGCACGTCCATCGTCCGCTGAGACCTGTAGTGTCCCTCCTGCATGCACACAGCAGAACACTGATAAACAGCAGGGAAGTTTCCCAAGCGTCTCTGCACTCACGTGTCCAGACGGATCTTCTTCAGCGCTACCACCTCCCCGGTCTCCCGGTTCCGAGCTTTGTACACGACCCCGTATGTGCCCTCGCCGATCTTCTCCACCTTCTGGAAGTTATCCATGGCGGCTGAGACGAAGGACCGTACAAATAAAACCGGGCCTAACCGGGGACCTTTGCTGGATTCGGTAACCGGAATCCCTACAATACAGACCCCCGAAAACTTCCCGCCACCACTCAGCCACGCCCTGGTAACTTGCGATTGGTGCAGCAGAGTACCCTGCAGCGACGTCACGCACAGAATGGCTCCACCGCTTGTCCGCACGTAAATTCCGCCGACGTGTGAGAAGTTTTGTTTTGCTATAGAAGGTGTAGTGACGACTCCCGCGGACGGCTAGGGGTACTATTTCACATGAGTCGTTTTTGGCGCGTTTTTTCTGCCGCCGATAATCACGACAAAAACGCGCCATTTTTTTTTAAACACTGCCTCGATTACAAAAAAAAAAACGACTCGTGTTGATATTGCCTGATGGCTCTGGAGAAACGGGCTCCACATCTGCCGAATGTGTCCTTCATTGACACTTGCATTAAAAAAATAAAAAATAAACTTGGGGATGATTTATGGGTCATGCACGTGTGTTGTATCTTTTCTGTGGGGTGCGACATTGTGCAGTACATTTTTATTTTTCATTTTCATAATACATGTGGTTACAACTATGATGTGACTGCAAGGTGTGAATGCAACCATATTGAATTTCCCAGTTCCATTATTACATTATTTTATACATACGCCAAAGCTCCAGAAAGATTTTGGGCACCATGATTATCGCACTTTAGGGTCGCCAGGATCACACACACCGTTTTGGTGCAGTTTTTGAGTCAAACACAAGTGTACGCACAAGAAAGCCAATCCACTTCTGGCTTTGGCTAAAACAAAATGAACCAAAAACTGCGTCAAAACTGTGTGTGATTTTGGCCTTATACGGTGTAGCTGCTTATATTAACCTATGGAGATCCCATGAAATTTTAAGGGTAAACGCTGTTTCATGTACCTGCAATTTGATTGCAAAAAGTCCAACAATTTATTTTTTTAATGGACCGTGTGAAGGGCCCATGGAAAATAGGACATGTCCTATTTTTGTCAATTTTCACGGATCCCTCAATAGACTCAAGTCTATCAGGGATCCGTAAAAAGCGTCCCGCATGGGTGCAAATACGCCCAGGAAAACTGCTGTTTTTCAAGGCCGATATCGCTCATGCTCGTCTGAATAACACTTTAGGGTCAGTTCACACGTTGCGTAAATACGGAGCAGAAAAAACGCTCAGAAATTGACCTGCGGTGCCGATTTTTATTCCGCAGCATGTAAATTGTATTTGCATAAACGCTACTTATTTGTTGCACGTTTTTAACATTGAATTCGATGGGGAGGTAAAACCCGCAACAAATAGCAGTTGTTGCCTTTTTTTGTGGCGGGTTCTCAGCGATTCTGCTGCAAAAAAACTCAACTCAGGAAAAAAAATAAAAAATCTTATACTTACCCAGAAGTCTGTGTTGCTTCCTCCAGTCCGGCCTCCTGGGATGACGTTTCATCCCATGTGACCACTGCAGCCAATCACAGGCTGTAGCGGTGGTCACATGGGATAAAAGTCATCCCAGGAGGTCGGGCATGGATGACATCAGAAGGCCGGCCTCCTTGGATGACGTTTCATTCCATGTGACCGCCGCTGCAGCCAATCACAGGCTGCAGTTGTCACGTGGGATAAAAGTAATCCCAGAAGGCAGGCCGGTTAAGTGCTGCAGTTTTCTGCGGCGGACATTCCAGGCGAAAAACTGCATCACAGTTTGGTGCGGTTTTTCGCCCGTAATTCCCTGTGGCGTTTTTTTACGCAGCGTATCTAACCCGTGTGAACTCAGCCTAAGGCCTTATTTACACGAACGTGTCCGTTTTGCGCACGCAAAAGTTCAGTGTGGCATCTGTATATGGTGCGTGGCTGCGTGATTTTCGCGCCGCCGGCATCATTATGACACTCTGTTTTGATGTTTATGAAACAGTAAAGAAGGAGGGGCTTTTATGTTTCCCTTCACTTCTATAACAACTGTAGCGCGAATCACGCGCGTCACCCAGAAGTGGTTCCGTGTGCCGTGCGCGATTTGCACGCACCCATTGTCTTCAATGGGTGCGTGCTGCGAAACACGGGCAAGTATAGGACATGTCGTGAGTTTTACGCAGCGGACTCACGCTGCGTGAAAATCACAACCTGTCAGAACGGCCCCATAGACTAACATAGGTCCATGCGACGCGCGTGATTTCCATGCGCGTTGCACGGACATAATACACGTTTGTGTGAATAAGCCCTTAGGGTAAGTCCATGCACGGAGTAAACACTGTGGTACTTCTGTCAGAATTTCCATACGAAAATTCTGCATGGTTTTCACAAGAAAGAATTAACATGCTGCATATTGAGAATCCGCAGAGGATCAAATCTCATCCACTTCGCTGCGACTGTGAGGGTATGTGCACACACACTAATTACGTCCGTAATTGACGGACGTATTTCGGCCGCAAGTCCCGGACCGAACACAGTGCAGGGAGCCGGGCTCCTAGCATCATAGTTATGTACGATGCTAGGAGTCCCTGCCTCTCCGTGGAACTACTGTCCTGTACTGAAAACATGATTACAGTACGGGACAGTTGTCCTGCAGCGAGGCAGGGACTCCTAGCATCGTACATAACTATGATGCTAGGAGCCCGGCTCCCTGCAGTGTGTTCGGTCCCCCCCCCCCCAAAAAAAAAAAAAGTAATACATACAAATCACTGCATGCTGATGTTCAGGCATGGATATGTAGCTCAGCGGCGCAATCATTGGCCTGCTTTCTGCCATAGCGGCTACTGCAGGATGACGGCCCCGCTATGCCAAGTGAATCTGCTACTAAAATATGTATCCCTGCTAAAACTCTATTATAAAAGATCCGTAAAACGGCTAAAAATGCGGGGCTGAACACCTCCAAACATCTGCCCATTGATTTCAATGGGAAATACGTCGTTCTGTTCCGACGAGGCGTTATTTTATGCCTCATTTTCAAATAACGGCGCGTAAAAAGAAGTGAATGTCACTTCTTGAGCCTTTTTTGGAGCCATTTTTCATTGACTCAATAGAAAAACAGCTCCAAAAATGGCCGTAAAAAACGCAAGTTGCTTAAAAAACGTCTGAAAATCAGAGGCTGTTTTCCCTTGAAAACAGCTCCGTATTTTCAGCCGTTTTTTGTTAAGCGTGTGAACACAGCCTAACTCTGCTTTCCAAAAACTTCTGACATGTCAGAAGTTTTGATTGGTGGGGGTCTGAGTACTGAGACCCCCACCGGTAGCTAAAACATAGCGGCAGAAGCGGTCGGGTGAGCGCTGAGCCATTCGTTTCTGATCGGCTTTGCTCGGAAAGCCGAGCAGTTAGTATATGGGCTCATGGACTTTTTATTGAGCCTGTATACCAATTGCTCGGCTTTCCAAGAAAAGCCGATCAGAAACAAAGCGGCTCAGCGCTCGTAGAAATAAATTATAAACACCAGAATGTCTATTTTTTGGTCACCTAATCTCCTACAAAAAATGATATAAAAAGTGATCAAAACGTCGTATTTACACCAAAATGGTATCATTAAAAACGACAGCTTACCCCGCAAAAAATAAGCCCTCATACCACTTAATCGACGAAAAAAAAAAGAAGTTCCGGCTCTCTGAATTTGGCGACACAAAATAAATTTTCTTTTTTACACTTAGGTTTTTACATGTAAAAGTAGTAAAATATAGAAAAAACTACATATATTTGGTATCGCCGTAATCGTATTGACCCACAGAATAAAGTTAACATGTTGTTTTAATTACACAGTGAATTCCGTAAAAAAGGACGCGTGGAGGAATCGCTGTTTTTTTCATTTTCTACCCACAAATAATTTTTTTCCCATTTCCTAGTACATTATATGGCAAAATAAACGGTGCTACGAAAAACTACAACTTGTCTTGCAAAAATCAAGCCCTCATAGGACTATATCGATGGAAAAATAAAGACATTATGGCTTTTGGAAGGTGGGGGAGGAAAAAACGAAAATGAAAATCTGAAAAAGGGCTGCGGCGAGAAGGGGTTAAACTCACACAATAAGGGCTTGTTTAGACGAACGTGTAATACGTCCGTGCACCGCGCGTGATTTTCACGCGTGTCGTACGGACCTATGTTAGTCTATGGGGGCAGTGCAGACAGTCCGTGATTTTTGCGCAACGTGAGTCCGTTGCGTAAAACTCACCACATGTCCTATATTTCGGTGTTTTTCGCGCATCACACACCCATTGAAGTCAATGGGTGTGTGAAAACCACGCATGTCACACGGAAGCACTTCCGTGGGACGCGCGTGATTCGCGCAACAGCAGTCAAACTATGAATGAAAACAGAAAAGCACCACGTGCTTTTCTGTTTACAAACATCCAAACGGAGTGTCATAATGATGGCGGCTGCGCGAAAATCACGCAGCCGTGCATCATACGGGGATGACACACGGAGCTGTTAAGTGCCTTTTGCGCACGCAAAACGCCACGTTTTTTGCGCGCGCAAAATGTACACGCTCGTGTAAACCCGGCCTAAATGTGTGTGCTTGTGAACAGTAAACTGCATAGCGGTATCATGCAATATCGCCCCCAATGTTACTCTATGAGATCGCATATGAACATAACATTTCCTACAATTGCAGCTAGCATATTGCATTTGAATTTGTGCTGCAGCCTTATATGATATGTCGCACTACAGATGTCACTGGAGATCTGGCCTTACTTTTACTGCTGATGCCAGTGGGATCTGATTTGAAGCCGCTACATGAGAAGTCTTGGGGCTAATGCACACAGCTGTAATTAGGCTGCCATAGAGGTTCATGAACCCTCTACTGTACCTCCGTGTGCCTCTGATTTCATATGGAAACATACCGAGGTTTTTTCATAAAAAAAATCAGACAGAGCAAAAAAAATTGTGGCTTACTCCAATGTACTCCGTATGTACAGAGGTATTTTGCCCCAGAAGCATTGTACAGGCTCTATGCACTGGGATCTGATGTGTGCATGAGCTATTAAAGTAAGGGTATGTTCACACGGCCTATTTTCTGCCGTTTTTCGGGCCATAAACGCCCAAAAAATCGGAAGCAAAACGCCTCCAAACATCTGCCCATTGATTTCAATGGGAAAAACGGCGTTCTGTTCTGACGGGCTGTTTTTTTACGAGGCCGTTTTGAAAAACGGCTGTGTAAAAAAACGCCCGCGAAAAGGAAGTGCATGCCCTAAGGGTATGTTCACGCAAACTCAAAACCGTCTGAAAATACGGAGCTGTTTTCAAGGGAAAACAGCTCCTGATTTTCAGACGTTTTTGAAGCCACTTGCGATTTTCACTTAATTTTTAAAGTAGTTTTTGTAGCTGTTTTCAATAGAGTATTTGAAAAACGGCTCCAAAAATGTCCCAAGAACTGACCTGCACTTCTTTGTCGCGGCCGTTTTTTTGCGTGGCTGCGTGATTTTCGTGCATATGCCATCCTTATGACACGCGGTTTTGAGGTATAGAAAAAAATGGAAGAGGTGGTTTTATTTTTCCCTTCATTTCTTGACCTACTGTTGCGCGAATCACGCGCAGCACACGGAAATTCATCCGTGTGCTGCGTGTGATTTCCACGCACCCATTAACTTCAATGGGTGCGTGATGCGCAAAAAACACTCAAGTATAGGACATGTCGTGAGTTTCACGCAGCGGACACACGCTGCGTTAAAAACACGGAATATCTGAATAGCCCCATTGCCTTACATAGGTCTGTGCGACGGACGTGAACTACGCTCGTGTAAGTAAGGCCTAAGGGCTTATTCAGACGAATGTGATATACGTCCGTGCAATGCGCGTGATTTTCACGCGCCTCGTACGGACCTATATTAGTCTATGGGGCCGTGCAGAGTCCGTGATTTTTACGCAGCGTGTGTCCGCTGCGTAAAACTCACGACATGTCCGTTCTTTGTGTGTATTTCGCGCATCACGCACCCATTGAAGTCAATGGGTGCGTGAAAATCACGCGCACCACACGGAAGCACTTCCGTGGGACGCGCGTGATTCGCGCAACAGCAGTGAAAAGTATGAATGAAAACAGAAAAGCACTCCAAACGGAGTGTCATAATGATGGTGGTTGCGCGAAAATCACGCAGCCGCGCACCAAATGATCATGACACACGGAACTGTTAAGAGCCTTTTGCGCACACAAAACGCCGCTTTTTTTGCGTGCGCAAAACGCACACGCTCGTGTGTATCCGGCCTAATAGTCACGTTTGACCAGCATGTAATAAATTGGGTATACTTGTATGAGAAAGGAACAATGAGGCATGATCAACTATCCTTCTTTGCGAAATAAAAAAAACAACAATAAAGAGCTGAAACAAGTGAACAATAAGAGGAAAATCTAGATAAAGAAAAAAACAAGCGGAATAAAAAGACCCCACTCCAAACCCTAGCCGGCCCCCACATTTTAAACGAATCCTGAAGTATATTTTAAATGTTGACCAACACATCACTGCAGGATTAAGGGTATGTTCACACAGCTTATGTTCGGCCAAAAATCGGAGGCGGAGCACCTCCAAACATCTGCCCATTGATTTCAATAGAAAAAACGGCATTCTGTTCTGACAGGGGGTTTTTTACGTGCCGTTTTGAAAAACGGCCGCCTAAAAAAATGGCCGCAATAAAGAAGTGAATGTCGTTTCTTGAGCCTTTTTGGAGCTGTTTTTCATTGACTCTATAGAAAAACAGCTCCAAAAACGTCCGTAAAAAACGCTGTGAAAAACGCAAGTTGCTTAAAAAACGGCTGAAAATCAGGAGCTGTTTTCCATTGAAAACAGCCCCGTATTTTCAGACGGCTAAACAGTTCCTGACCTTTTTTTTTTAGCAACTGGCGTTTTTTATGGCCGTTTTTGGAGCTGGTTTTCTATAGTCAATAAAAAACGGCTCCAAAAACGTCCCAAGAAGTGACATGCACATCTTTTTCGCGGACGTTTTGAAAAACGGCTGCGTAAAAAAATGGCCTGTCGGAACAGAACGCCGTTTTTCCCATTGAAATCAATGGGCAGATGTTTGCTTCCGATTTTTCGGCCGTTTTTCGGCCGTTTACAGCCCGAAAAACGTCCGAAAATAGCCCGTGTGAACATACTCTAAGCCCAGATTCACATGAGCGTGTGCGTTTTGCGTGGTGCTTTTCTGTTTTCATTCATTGTTTTACAGCTGTTGTGCAAATCACGCGCGTCCCACGGAAGTACTTCCGTGTGGTGCGCGTGATTTTCACGCACCCATTGACTTCAATGGGTGTGTGATGCGCGAAATACGCGCAAAGAACGAACATGTCGTGAGTTTTTTGCAGCGGACTCACGCTGCGTAAAAATCACGCAACTGTCTGCACGGCCCCATAGACTAATATAGGTCCGTGCGACGCGCGTGAAAATCACGCGCGTTGCACGGACGTATATCCCGTTCGTCTGAATAAGCCCTAAGACTACACAGGGTTTGTTTGTAGTCTGTAACCATTGAGACACATAGGTCTGCATAGGAGCTGTAGACACAAAACAGTAAGGGTATGTTCACACACAGTAGCAAAATACTTCTGAAATTAAAAAACAGAAAACAGCTCCTGATTTTCAGACGTTTTTTAACAACTCACTTTTTTCACGGCGTATTTTACGGACGTTATTGGAGCTGTTTTTCAATGGAGTCAATGAAAAACGGCTCAAAAACGTCCCAAGAAGTGACATGCACTTCTTTGACGCGGGCGTCTTTTTACGCTTTGTTTTTACAGCGACACGTAAAATTACACCTCGTGTCAACAGAACATCGTAAAACCCATTGAAAGCAATGGGCAGATGTTTGCAGGCGTAATGGAGCCGTTTTTTCAGGCGTAATTTGAGGCGTAAAACGCCCGAATTACGTCTGAAAACTGCGTGTGAACATACCCTAAGGCCTTATTCACACGAGCGTGTGCATTTTGCGTGCGCAAAAAATGCAGCGTTTTGCGCGCGCTGCACTTTCGTGTGTCATAAGTGGTGGCTGCGTGATTTTCACGCATATGCCATCCTTATGACACGCGGTTTTGACGTTTAGAAATCACGCGCAACACACGGAAGTGCTTCCGAGTGCCGTGCGCGATTTTCACGCTTCCTTTGACTTCAATGGGTGCATCATGCGCGAAAAACGGGCAAGTATAGGTCATGTCATGAGTTTTACGCAGCGGACATACGCTGCGTGAAAATTACGGACTGTCTGAACGGCCCCATTCACTAACATAGGTCCGTGTGACGCGTGTGATTTGCACGCGCGTATCACGGACGTAAAACACGTTCGTGTGAATAAGGCCTCATGCACATGACCGTGCATTTGTGACCGTATACTATCCGCAATTGCGGAGCAGCATTTGCAGATAGTATAAAACACATGTTAACCTATGGGCCAATGCACACGACCGTCGTTTCCACAGTCCGTGCATTGCCAAGAGCCCAGACCGCAAAATAAAAATGGGACATGTCATTATAAGGTCCGCATTAGCGGTCTGGGCTCATTGAGATCAATGAACATTTTGTGTGTGCACGGTCCGTGATTGTGGACGGCCCGCTGATGACGCTCCGCGGCCCGTCCGTGTCGTAATCACAGACCATGCACTTCTTCGGCCGTGTGCATGAGGCCTAAGAACATGTTCAGACGTGGGAGACTTTTTCAGCCACAGATATCCCCGCAAAATCCATGGCAAATCCGCTGCAAAATCTGAATATGTTACATGCTGATTTGGCCATAGAATGTGCTGCATTTTTGCATATCTTGCGCATACTACACATTTGAAAATCAGCAGCATGCTTATATTTCCATGCAGAATTTTTTACAATACATGTATTGTACTGTAAATTGCCGCAGTGACATGCATAAATATACCCCTAGTGATTTCTTATTTCAAAATCGACCATTTCGCATTTTACCCGTTCATCGTTTTAAGATTTTATGCGAACTTGACAATGTCTGCCGAAAAAGTAATTAGTCATGTTGGGTTTTTTCTATTGTCCGGTCGTTGGCTGAAACGACACATGTATGGCATGATCGGCCAATTATGGCTGATCGTTCGCCGCTTTGTATTTTGTTATCTGCTGGTTCAGTCTGGCATGTTAAAGGGGTTTTCCAAAAATAATTACCACCATCATTTGCCACCTATCCACAGGAAAGGCGATAAATGTCTGCTTAGTGGGGATCTGACTGCTGGGACCCCCACCGATCCTGAGAACAGGGGTCTCCAAGTGCCCTATGTGGATAGAGCGGTAGTGCACATGCTCAGCCACCGCTCCATTCACTTTCTATGCGGCTGCCGGTCAGCTATCTGTGGCAGCCGCATAGAAAGTAAATGGAGCAGTGGCCGAGCATGCGCAATGATCAGACATTTAATTTATCGCCTTTCCCGTGGATAGGTAGTAAATGACCATTATGAGAAAACCTTTTTGAGGGTATGTTCACACAGGGTGAATCCGCTGCGTAAAAATACACAGCGTATCTTCCCCGGTCCCCGCAGGAAATTTCGACCGATAAACCGCACCCAAACATACCCAAAGTAGCAGAATACAGTAGCAGCATAGTGTATGAGATTTAAAAAATCTCATCCACTTGCTGCGTAAAATTTCCGAGCGGAAATTGACCTGCGGTGCGTATATTTCGGACCGCAGCATGTCAATTCCTGCGAAGGAAAGTGTGCAGAATTGCTGCGTTTTTCCAGTGATGTCTCCATCTCCTAACAATGGGATAAACACAGCAATTTCCGCACCATTTTCTGCTGTAAAAACCGCAGGAAATGGTGTGTTTTTGCCGCAGTGGAAAGCCTTTGACTTTCAATGAAATTGCTGCAGAAATTCCATTGAGTGTGGACAAGCGCTTAGGCCTTGATCATACAGTGCAGATTTGATGCAGATTTTGCATGTATTTTTTACGACAAAACCAGGAAAGGGCATGTTCACACGATTAACAAAATATATCTGAAAATACGGAGCTGTTTTCAGACGTTTTTTGAGCAACTCGCGTTTTTCGCGGCGTTTTCGCAGCGTTTTTTCGGACGTTTTTGGAGCTGTTTTCAATAGAGTCTATGAGAAAACGGTTCCAAAAATGTCCCAAGAAGTGTCCTGCACTTCTTTTGACGAGCCGTCATTTTACGCGCCGTATTTTGACAGCGACGCGTGAAATGACAGCTCGTCTGCACAGAACATCGTAAGACCCATTGCAAGCAATGGGCAGATGTTTGCCGACGTATTGGAGCCGTCTTTTCAGGCGTAATTCGAGGCGTAAAACCGCGTCCATTACGTCTGAAAAGAGGTCGTGTGCACATACCCTAAGGCTGGGTTCACACGTGGCGGAATTTCACTTAAATTCCGCTGCGGACACTCCGCAGCGTTAATCCGCAGCGGAGCCGTTTGTCCATTGACTTACACTTTAATTTAGCAGTGTTCGTTTAGACGAGGCGTAAAATTCCGCTGCGGAGCATAGGCTGCGGAGCGGAATTTGGTGTCCGCAGCATGCTCTGTCTGTTGCGGAGCAGTGGCGGACTCATGGCGGAATTTCTCCATTGACTTCAATGGAGATTCTAATTTCCGCAATGAAGTCCGCAGCTGTCATGCACATGTTATGTGTGCTGCGGATCCGTCTTGCTTTTTTAACTTGACATTTCTTCATTCTGGCTGGACCTATGTATTTCTAGGTCTACAGCCAGACTGAGGAAGTCAATGGGGCTCCCGTAATGACGGGAGCGTTGCTAGGAGACGTCTGTAAATAGTCACTGTCCAGGGTGCTGAAAGAGTTAAGCGATCGGCAGTAACTGTTTCTGCACCCGGGACAGTGACTACCGATCCCAATATACATGTATCTGTAAAAAAAAATGAAGTTCATACTTACCGAGAACTCCCTGCTTCTGTCTCCAGTCCGGCCTCCCAGGATGACGTTTCAGTGTAAGTGACGGCTGCAGCCAATCACAGGCTAATAACAGGCTGCAGCGGTCACATGGACTGCCGCGTCATCCAGGGAGATCGGGCTGGATGCCGAAGGAGGGACGCGTCACCAAGACAACGGGCGGTAAGTATGAATTTCTTTGACTTTCACAAGGGAAAGTGCTGTCCCTTCTCTCTATCCTGCACTGATAGGGAGAAGGGAAGTACTTTTACCGCAGTCCGCAGCAGCTAGTCCGCATCAATTTACTGCACATTTTGTGCAGATCCGCAGCAGAATCTGCAACGCAGATTCTGTGCGGCATTGATGCGGACAGTTGCGGAGGAAATCCGCCACGTGTGGTCATGCCCTAAGGCTGCATGCACAGGTTGCGTATTTTGGTGCGGAAATTTGCAGGTAAAAAACACACCTAATCACGTGTACTTTGATGCATTTTTCAGTGCAGTTTTTACGTTTTGATGCTGCAGACTTTGGTGCGTTTTTCCTTAGAACTAGGCAGATACAATTAGCAAGCGGAAACGCAAGATAAATTGACATGTTGCAGATTTTCAAATACGCACCGCAGATCAATTTATGTGCCAAAAGACCCCACAGGGTGTACATGAGATTTCCTGAAATCTCATTTACTTTGCTGGTACTGTATCATGCTACGGATTTACCGCATGCAAATATGCGCAGCAAAACCGCACGTAATATGCATTGTGTGCATGGAGCCTAAACAGAAGAAATATATAAAGGAAGGCCTTAGGGTATGTTCACACAGGCTATTTTCGGCTGTTTTTCGGGCCATAAACGTCCTGAAAAATGGTTGAAAAATCGGAAGCAGAACGCCTACAAACATCTGCCCATTGATTTAAATAGGAAATACGGCTTTCTGTTCCGACGGGCGTTTTTTACGTGGCCGTTTTTCAAAACGGCCGCGTAAAAAAACACCAGCGAAAAAGAAGTGCATGTCACTTCTTGAGCCGTTTTTGGAGCCGTTTTTCATTGACTCTATAGAAAATAAGCTCCAAAAACAGCCGTAAAAAACACTGCGAAAAACGCGAGTTGCTAAAAAACGACTGAAAATCAGGAGCTATTTTCCCTTGAAAACAGCTCCATATTTTCAGACGTTTCTAATTTTGTGTGTGCACATACCCTTAGGGCCGCTCCCACACAGACCAAAACGAAGGTCGTTCGCAGAGCGAAATTCGGCGCCATTTTCATTTGGACCGGAAGCCGCTGCCGGACAGTAAGAAGACTTCCGGCCGCGGCTTCCGGCCATATGTTCAGGCGCAAGGAATAGGAGCGTAGACCAGCGGAGGCAGATAATTTATATTCGTGTATGTGATGTGTGTATTATGTTCGTGTTATACTGTCTGCTGAGCACTGTATCTAATCCTCCTACACTGTGCAGTCGCTCACAAAATGGTGGCACACAGTGTAGGAGGTTTGAAGATTAAAACCCTTCCTTCTCCTGGCACTAGCCAGAAAAGGGAGGGGGGATTGTGTGAGGACACTAGAGGAGAGTGTGTCTACCCCAATTTTGCAGCATAAATCAATGAGGTTGCTTTACCACATGCCAATGCTGCAATTTTGGGAACTGCTCCCTCTAGTGGCCAGCACATGGAAATGTTATAAATTAGAATCTAATTTATAATATTTCCTGACTTGCGAAAAAATTAAAACAATGTGTAATCACTCAAATACTAATTGTTTAACTGAAAAAATATATATATAATAATTTCTAGCGACACATTCCTTTTAACAAAATACGGCTGAAAATACGGAGCTGTTTTCAAGGGAAAATAGCCAGATTTACGGCCAGAATTCCCGCCATTTTTGGAGCTGTTTTTCTATTGAGTCAATGAAAAAAACGCGCCGTTTTTTGAAAATGAAGAGTAAAAAAATGTCCCTTCGGAACAGAACCCCGTATTTCCCATTGAAAAATGGGCAGATGTTTTGTAGGAGTTCTGTCCCGAAAAACGGCTGAAAAATCGGAAGCAGAACGCCTACAAACATCTGCCCATTGATTTCAATGGGAAATACGGCGTTCTGTTCCAATAGGGCGTTTTTTAATGCCTTGTTTTCCAAAAACAGCACGTAAAAAGACGCTCGCGAAAAAGAAGTGCATGTCACTTCTTCGGACATTTTTTAAGCCGTTTTTAACTGACTCTATAGAAAAACAGCTCCAAAAACGGCCATAAAAAAACGCAGCGAAAAACGCGAATTGCTAAAAAAACATCTGAAAATCAGGAGCTGTTTTCCACTGAAAACAGTTCCGTATTTTCAGACGTTTTTTTACTAAGCCGTGTGAACATAACCTCAGGCCTTCTTCACACACAGAGAATTTCTTGCGTTTTAAACTGCATCAAAAAAAGTCTATGTAAAAAAAGCCTGAAAAAATGCCATACCCAGAGGATGCAGCATTTTGATAAAAACGCCACTGACCACAAAATTGGCTCAAAAACTCCCCAAACCAAAACGCAGTTGTGTGTAGCTCATTTGATATTTTACTATAGGCTTAAAGGGAAGGTGTCTTTTTTTTTGTAATTATATTGCTTTTTATATAATGTAAACAAAAATTGTATTTATGTTGTCACTCAACTTTTTAATGTATTCATACTTTTACTTCTCTATGGGGGCTGCGATTTTTTTTTCATCTCTGTATGTGTCGATTAACGACACATACTAAGATGCTATATGGCACATACAACCCCATAGAGAATGTGAATGGGAGCCGTTCTATTCTCAGGAGCGTGCGCCGTCTGTGTGTGAACTGTGCATGCGCAGTTCCCACACAGACCATAACGAAGCTCGTTCGTAAAGCGACACCAGCGCCATTTTCATGTGGAACGGTAGCCGCTGCCGGACAGTAAGATGACGACTTCCGGCCATATGTTCAACGAAGCGAAGGTGCAAGGAAGAGGAGCGTAGACGGCAAGAACTGGCTAGACGAGCGGAGGCGGCGGCAGAAGCAGGTAATTTATGTTAGTGTATGATGTGCGACTGTGTGATACTATCTGAAAACGGCGGTACACAGTGTAGGCGGTTTGAAGACATTCAAACCCCTCCCCCGCCTGGCACTAGCCAGAATAAGGGAGGGGGGATTGTGTGAGGACACTAGAGGAGAGTGTCTCCACCCCAAATTTGCAGCAGAAATCAATGAGGTTGCTTTACCACAGTGACCATGCTGCAATTTTGGGAACTGCTCCCTTTAGTGGCCAGAACATGGAAATGTTATGAATTAGAATCTAATTTATAATATTTTCTGACTTGTGAAAAAATTAATACAATGTGTAATCAGTTATATACTAATTGTTTAACTGAAAAATAAAATAAAATTTCTAGCAACACATTCACTATAAATTTAACGTCTGGTCGCACTAAAAAAACCACATAGAAAAATGCACAAAAAAACACTGCAAAACGCTGTGTGTGAATCCAGCCTTAAAGGGGTATTCCAGTTAGAACAAGTTACCCCCTATTCGTAGGATAGGGGGTAACTTGCTGATCTGTGGGAGTCCGACAGCTGGGACCCCCATTGATCACGAGAATGGGGGTCCCATACCCCCCTTTGAACGGAGAGCCAGGTCGCTCATGCGCACTGCCGCTCCATTCCTCCCCTTAGGGAGCACCGGAAATAGCCGAACGCTGTACTAAAGGGGGTAACTTGTTCTAACTGGAATACACGTTTATGCTGGGTTCCCACGCAACATTTACTGTAGCAGCAAAGTGAATGAGATATAGAAAATCTCATGCCCGCGCTGCGGAAAATAAATGGACAAAAGTCGTGCGGAAAGTGTTCTGTGGTGCGTTTTTCAATTCCGCAGCATGTGAATTTATACTGCGTGTTCTGTGCGGAGATGCTGCGTGTTTGGCCCATAGACTTTAATGGGGAGCAGAAATTCTGCAACAGATTTAAGTTGTTGCGGTTTTTACAAACGTTTATGCAGCGGAAACGCAGTAAAAACTGCTAGAAATCCGCAGGTGCACATATGCTTTGCCATAACCAATGTTTAACACTAAATCCGCAGGTAAAACCGCTGTGGAGTAAACGCAGCGTTTCTGCAGCAATACGAGCAGAAAAGAGACGCACTATTTGGTGCAGATTTCTGTGATAGATTTACCAGCGTTTTTCTAGAGATTCTGCTGCAGATTTTCCTTTGCATAAAATCTGCAGCGTATCTGGTGTGTGTGAACATGCCCTGAGTGTATGTTCACACGCTTAGCAAAAAACTTCTGAAAATACGGAGCTGTTTTCAAGGGAAAACAGTTCCTGATTTTCAGAAGTTTTTTAAGCAAACTCGCATTTTTGCTGCGTTTTTTTGCGGTCGTTTTTGGAGCTGTTTTTTTATAGTCAATGAAAAATGGCTCCAAAAACGGCTCAAGAAGTGACTTGCACTTCTTTTTCGTGGGTGTCTTTTTACGCGACGTTTTTTGAAAATGAGGCGTAAAAAAACGGCCTGTTGGAACAGAACGCCATTTTTCCCATTGAAATCAATGGGCAGATGTTTGTAGGCGTTCTGCTTCCGTTTTTTCAGGCATTTTTTTCAGGCGTAAACACCCCGAAATACGCCTGAAAACACTATGTGTGAACATACCCATAAGGGTATGTTCACACGACAGCGTCCGTAACGGCTGAAATTACGGGGATGTTTCCGCCTGAAAACATCCCCGTAATTTCAGCCGTAACGGAATGTGCAGGCGCTTGAACGCCGCGTCCATTACGGACGTAATGGGCGCTGCTATTCATTGGAGTCAATGAATAACGGCTCCAATTACGGCCAAAGAAGTGACAGGTCACTTCTTCTACGCGGGCGTCTATTTACGCGCCGTCATTTGACAGCGGCGCGTAAATATACGCCTCGTGTGAACAGACAAACGTCTGCCCATTGCTTTCAATGGGCAGATGTTTGTCAACGCTATTGAGGCGCTATTTTCGGACGTAATTCGGGGCAAAAACGCCCGAATTACGTCCGTAATTAGTGTGTGTGTACATACCCTAAGATATCAAATAAATGTATACGCAGTCCTGATTGGATATATTTTTTGGGCTGGGGCTCCACAGCGACATAATGCACGCGATGTGTTGTGCCGATATATCATGCGAGATCGCAGAGCATTGCGATCGGCTAGCTACGATAGTTGCACGAAGGCCCTCCGCCTTCAATTGTCAATATTACAGATGCATGACATGGCATGTGATCTCAGAGGAATCCCTTACATGCGATATCGCAGGGTGTCTTCGTGGGCACGTGCGATCATCATGCTATATTGCATATTGAGCCCTGTGGAGTAGATCAGCTCTCAATACGGCTGATGGCCACATAGGCATGCTTTGTATTCCAATTTTGGTAACTTTTCTGAAAGATAAAAAGAACATAACACAGAGATTATACAGGCAGCCTGTCACAGTTCAGCGGCATCAAAGGATCACATGACCCTCCAATCAGGGCAAAAGTCTTTCATTAGCAGTCAGGCTAATGAGGTGTAAATCAGCAGGTGGAGCAGGCTTTAGCCTAGATATAAAGGAGGAGCCCCACAGTGGCTTATTGTGGGCTAGCAGCAAAGTAAGTGCTTGTATGGTCTGGTTACATGATGGGTCTCATTTCCATGGATGGTTTCCCATTATCTGATTGTTTGTTTGTGTGAGGTAGTCTTAAATGTGTGTGCCAGCTATGCCTGGTAGTATATGTCTTCTGAAGGGCAGTCCTTGCTCCACATTTTCATGTTTCTCCACTTGTGTGGCTGGTCATGCCAAAAATTGTGTGTGTGTGGTACAGGCCGGCCATACAGGCTACAGCCACTAATGTTGAGGCAGAAATGATCTCTCATATATATATATATATATATATACTTATTATTCCAATACAAGAGGAACCCATAAAGTATTTTGGGAGATTTTTCTTGATGTATGTGGCAATTGCAATATTTTATATTGCCTGGCCACGTTTGTTCTATAGTGTCTTGGCCATTGCATGAACTTAGATTGCAATGTAGTACTTTGTAGTGAATGAGTTAGTTTGCGTATCCTAAAACCTCCCCAAATAATTCTGGTTCCTGTATTCCCTCTGTAGTTTATGTAATTGGGCAGTTACAATTTTTTTTATTATGTAAGAATCCTGGAGATCACATGAAATACCTTGCCTGAGGTCTGTGGGCAGGGGGGCTTGTGAGATGAACAGGAATGCATTAATCCGTTTAGTCATGTGAGGGGGTATGATTATGCTAATGACTGGTTGTTTTAATAGGAAGCATCCCTGTTTTTCTCCTTCCATTGTGCTGGAGTCTGGTCTTGGAGGAACAAGACAGCAGAAGACATGAGTGGGATCTGGCACCTGTCCGTCCTGTGGTTGCTGTGCGCTGGGATAGAGGCTCAGAACCGTAAGTACTGACCACCTTCTGCATCTGTGGACAGAACTTCACGTCCTGGAGACCAGATCAACCAGGAGCTTCTGGACTTTTAGGTTTCCTTATCTTTTAGGACTTGTATTAATGTAATTAAAACTGGTCTCCTAGTCTCAGTGAGATGGAAGAATGTCCTATTCTGTATCCCTATTCCAAGTAGGGCTGTCACGATACCAGAATTTGGACTTCGATAGCGATACTTCATTTAGTATTGCGATTTCGATGCCAGGTGCCTCACATTGATAGTAATTAACTCCATCAGGTTTCTCAGTCACTGGGTTAATGTGAGGTACATGATGGGGTTAATTACTATGAATGTGAGGCACATGGAGGTTAAATTCATCACATCTTGTGCCTCACAATAAGTGATAGCAGTTTTTATTGTGTTTTTTTTTTTTTACTGCGTACCTCATAAATGATGCAAAAAAAATTATTGTGCAGGTTATTATGGCCGCGCCAATACTGAATGTGTATATTTTGTATTGAGACTTATTTTAATGTTTATTGTAAAAAAAAAAAGTTTTTTTTTTTTTTTTTTTTTATTTAACATTACTTTGTTTTTACTTTTTTTTTAAACTTTAATGTACTGCCATATATCTATATGCTGATAGTAATGTACCGGTATATATCTATATTACAGTACATTAGCCTGTGCACTGATAGTACACAGGCAGTTGTTAGGACATACCTAAGTATGCCCTAACAGGAAATATGGTAGGACAACCCTGGGGTCCTTCAATGGACCCTGGGCTGTCTGCCCGTGACGCGATCCAAGGGGCATCCCCCCCCCTTCTCACTTTCCTCTTGCATTCTGCAGTCCACTTTGATCGCAGCATTCATGGGAATAACGGCGGAGATAAGAGGTTGCTCTGATCTCTGCCGTTAGAGCGGGGCTGCGACTGTGTAATACAGCCATTGCCCCGCTCCTGACAGGAAGTGCGTGCGTGGTCAGCATGAGGAGATGCGGCTGGCGGTTCAGACACGGAGGACAGAACATGGGGGTGTTTTGCAGTGCACCCGCCATGTTCTGTTTTCTCTGCCGCCTATTAGAGCAGCGCTGGCCGCATCTCATCATCCTGACCCCGCGCACTTGTTGTCAGGACTCAGGAGCACGGCAATGACTGTATCACACAGCCACAGCCCCGCTCTCATACATTCATGTGTTACAATACTGAGCTGTGCGGCTGCGCAGCTAAGTATCGAAATACATGAAATAACGGTATCGAACCGTTTGGGGATGCAGAGTATCGAAACAGTATCGAAGTTTCGATGCATCGGTGCATCCCTAATTCCAAGGCAAGAAGTTTCTTTAATTTACATTTGGGTTTAAGGTCCCATGCACATGACTGCAGTATTTAGATGGGTATTAGATGGGCCACGGAGTGTTGTCTGCATTTGTGGACCATGCTTACAGTAATAGTATATGAGCGTGGTCTGGGAATGTGAAAAAAGGACACGTCCTTTATGCAGCTCACTTCTTTGGCCCGGACACACACCCATAAATATACGGGAAGGTGTTAGCGGCCAATAGAAATGAAGCAATTCACTGTAGTTATTGGCTTCCTTATAGTTTTAGCAGAAAAGAAAAACGAAAAACTGATGGACCAACCAGCACACTTTGGGTAAAATAAATACAAGATAAGGCTGTATTAAACAATTTATACAAAATTTATTTAAGATTTTTATAAAAAACTTGGATATAAATTACATTATCCATGCACAATTGTCAGATTGATGGAAATTCATCGTGCATAGAAATGGATTACTAACATTCATAGAAATGAATTACTAACAAAGTTGCAAGAGCTATTGCGATATACCGAAAAATTATTGCATGCATATAAACATGTTTTACAAAATGATACAATGACATTGTGTGGTTTAAGGAGAAATGACATACAAGAGAATATAAGCAGGTTATTCCCTCCTTATCTGCCTTATCTTCTGTTCAAACGCACAATGTGAACAGTATGTAGCCGGCTTTGGGAGGGAATAACCTGCTTATATTCTCTTGTATGTCATTTCTCCTTAAACCACACAATGTCATTGTATCATTTTGTAAAACAATGTTTATATGCATGCAATAATTTGTCGGTATATCGCAATAGCTCTTGCAACTTTGTTAGTAATTCATTTCTATGAATGTTAGTAATCCATTTCTATGCACGATGAATTTCCATCAATCTGACAATTGTGCATGGATAATGTAATTTATATCCAAGTTTTTTATAAAAATCTTAATAAATAAATTTTGTATAAATTGTTTAATACAGCCTTATCTTGTATTTATTTTACCCAAAGTGTGCTGGTTGGTCCATCAGTTTTTCGTTTTTCTTTTCTGCTATATTTAATATGGACAGCACCGTGCAATATATATTGCATTTCTTTTTTGGGTTATTAAAAGGATGATGATTTCTTTGTTTTCCTTATCGTTTTCCCTGGATTCAAGAATAAAATTCACTATTTCATATCACAAGGGATGCATTATATCCTCTAACTATGGCTCATTCATTTGTCATCTCGGCATGAACAGATTGTGACAATAATATGCCTTTATTTCTAGTGCCTGTGCACTTTACATTGACACCATAGATGTAGTAACGTAGATCAAAAAGGTTTTTCGCTTTCTGCCTGTCTGAATAATACGGTCTCAATATATTTTTTCCAATATATTACAGTTTTTGAAAATTTTTTATATATTTATTTTCCAAAAGTGTAATATATTGGAAAAAATATATATTAAGAGACCATATTATTCAGACAGGCAGAAAGCGAAAAACCTTTTTGATCTACGTTACTACATCTATGGTGTCAATGTAAAGTGCACAGGCACTAGAAATAAAGGCATATTATCACAATCCTAGTTGGATGATGATGATATAATACATCCCTTGTGATATGAAATACAGTGAACCATTAGAAATGAATGTGTCCTTTTATCTGCAATTACAGATCTGACAAACGATGGTTGTGTGCATGGGGACTAAGACTGTAGAAAGTTCGTGGTGTAACTTTGCATCTGTTTTGGTCTGGATCCTAAGAATATGTTCACGTGTATTGAAAAATGAGGCAGTTTTCAATAACTCTGAATCCTGTTTTTTTTTGTTTTTTTTTTTTTGGAGCGGATGTTGAGTGTTTTTGGTGTATTTTGAAGTGTTTGTGTAATGTCTATGGAAAATCATACCCAAAAACTCCTCCAATGTGACATGGCAGCTTTTTTTCCCAGGAAAATCTAAACCTCATGAACTACAGTGTATCTCACGTTGAAATCCATGGTAAACTGTTTGCAGGGGTAATTCAAGTGTATTTTGGAGCGTAACAAGAGTTTTGTGCTACGAAATACACATAAAATAAGCTGTGTGAACGTACCCTTAATCCCTACATAAGGGAAGATGCTACATTCACCCCCAGGATGTCTAAAATATTTGGGAAGAGGCTGTGTCTTCACATAAAGGTCTTTTTCTATAACCTATTCAGAGCTGCAAAATTTTAGTCTTGTGGTATTTCTGCAAATTCTACCCAAAAAAATCTTAACTTGTTCTTTACAGCAAAGTCTTCAATAAAAATGAGGCTGCTACATGCACCTTATGTACTTGGTCACATGGGTGTGACTATCGGGGGTAATAGGCATACAAAGCTTACTATGAGGCCAGTCTTATTGTTGACCTCAGATCGAAGGGTAGTTGGTGATCACTATAGGTTCTACAGCTTTCTATAAGGCCCAGGGGTCTCGTTACCCTTTTTAAACACCTTGTCTAGTGCTTCGGAGGAAACCATCAATGTGTACACTATGCAATAAATGGCTTAAACCTTGTTTTCTTGATATTATTAAAAAAAAAATATGACTTTCTTTATAACCAATATAAAGGCTTATTAATCTGGATACTGTGGCAGACTCATGTTTTATGCTTAAATGACCTCTGTGAATTGCTTTACTGACCAATACATTATGATATAACTTTTAGGAAGTTTCTTAAGGTTAGGCGGGCTCTTTTTGCTGCAGTCATGTAGTAAAGGTATTGTGGTCTCCAATCTGACTCTGCTGAACTACAACTCCCAGTGTGCTTTGTCAGCCTCGGGGCATACCGGGAGTTCTAGTTCCACTGCTGTAAAATATGGCCAATTCTGAAATCCTCATGTATAGTGGCATTTCCACATGACCAATAAGATCCCTAGAGAAGTATGACCATGCCTTGCTTAAACAATACGTGGGGGATTTCAGAATATTTTGACACGGAAACCGTGACAAAAAACATCCCAAATCGCCTCATTGATTTCAATAGGAGGTGGAGGTGTTTTTCTTCCCGCAAGCAGTAAATACAGCTTGTGGGGAAAAAAGCGACATGCCCTTTCTCTGGGAGTTTCCATATCTGACCCCCTATTGACATGAATGGGAGGCAGAGAAAGCGTGTTTTTGCCAGCAGCGCACAATGGCTGTGGCCAAAAAATGCAGCAAACCTCATGCAGGCAGTTAAAAATCTGCCTCAGAATTCCTGAAGGAATTTTGAGGCTTTTTTTTTTTATTTTATTTTTTTATTTGTATTGTATTCCCCCCCTCCCCCCACCTGCAAAAAGACTGAACAGGGGTATGGGCCAAGTTCTGATACTTGGTTTGACAAACTGGATGAGCTGGTTCTGTTTTATAGCATTCATGATTGATGTAGGATTGCATATAGTGTTAAATCAAAATACCTGTGCCAGTGCAAGATGTCAGGTTAATCGGCCTTACCATTCTGCCATAACTGTTTGTAATTCATCTACCCCCCCCCCCCTCTTTCCCCAAGGAAGTGGTCTAAATCTATGGTATACTATCTTCTACTAAGATTTAAATGGTTACAAGTGGATTTAAAATGTATTCCAAGGGTGTTTGAATAAACTCCTGGAAAATGAAGGGTTTAAGAAATAAGACCTGCCGAGGCACACAGAGTTTACAGTACAACTCGTGAATGGGGTTTTAAAAAAACATCTGTTTGTAGGGGGATAAAATCTTTGCAGAATTGAGGGCATCCTGTGGATTGTCATCTGCAGAATGTTCATTTTATTGCAGGCTTCACCCTTTTACAATCCATAGGGTGAAATCTGAACGTAGCAATTTGTCTAACATGCTTTGAAATCTGACGGAAAAAGTTTGCAGTGCGTGTACTTGGCCTTAGACAGCGTCAGACTGGGGTTCCTTGGGCCCACCCTCAATCTATATAGAACATGTCCACTTTCAGCATAACCCTTATCATTGTACACACAGGACATATCGATAAGATTTATTAGGTAATTTGGGAATCAACTCATAAGAAATGACCCCATTTGGAGGCAATCACTTGCCATTAGGGCTTATTCAGACGAACGTAAAATACGCGCGTGCAACGCGCGTGATTTTCACGTGCGTTGCCCGTAGCTATATTAGACAATGGGGCCGTGCAGACATGGCAGCGTTTTTTGCGCAGCGTTGCTCCGTTGCAAAAAACTCACGACATGTCCGTTGATTCACCGTTTTCAACGCATCACGCACCCATTGAAGTCAATGGGTGCGTGAAAACCACGCATGTCGCACGGAAGCACTTCCGTGCGAACTGCGTGTTTGCGCAACAGCTGTCAAAAGGATGAATGTAAACAGAAAAGCACCACGTGCTTTTCTGTTTCCAAGCATCCAAACGGAGTGTCTTTGCGATTAGCGAACCCCGACAACCGAAGCTAACTTCACCGGGTTCGGCCAAACTCGTTTTGGCCGACCCCGGCAAAAAAATTTCCGGTCCGCGACGTCGGGAGACATTCACTGTGCATGGTGCTGAAAGAGTTAAACTGGTTCAGCACCATGGACAGTGACTTGCGATCCCAAAATACATGAACCTGTAAAAAAAAAACGAAGTTCTAACTTACCGATTACTCCTGTCTCCTTCCTGCAGTCCGACCTCCCGGGATGACACTTCAGTTCAAGTGACAGCTCCAGCCAATCACAGGCCAAGCATTGGCTGCAGCCAATCACAGGCTGCAGCGGTCACTTGGACTGCCGCGTCATCCAGGGAGGTGGGGCTCGATGTCAAGAGAGGCGCGTCACCAAGGACGCGTCACCAAGGCAACGGCCGGGAAGTTCTCGGTAAGTAGGAACTTTATCTTTTTTTTTTTACAGGTTTTTCGCTGTTGTGTTCGGCATTCACTGTCGAGGGTGCTGAAAGATTTAGCTCTTTCAGCACCTTGGACAGTGACGGGCGTCGACAAGCCTCATCTCTATGATGCCGGCTGCGCGAAAATCACGCAGCCGCGCATCAGACACGGATGACACACGCAGCTGTCAAATAGTGTTTGCGCGCGCAAAACGCTGCGTTGTTTGCGCGCGCAAAAACGCAACGCTCGTGTGAATCCGGCCTTAGGGTCTGTCTTCTGCTGGACCTTTAAGGTCCATTATTAGATCTTGGGCCCACCCAAGGATTCTCTGGTGGGCTAGTCCAACCCTGGCCTTGGATATTCACATCTTGAAACCCTGCTACTTGATGAGAATATGGTGTTCAATGGAAGGTTTGTTTTACCTGTTGCGTTCATGCACACTATTGTACTACAGATCCATACGACTCCTCTAGTACAGTGTCTTATTACTTGGGATCTTCCTGCCTTTCCCTACTCTTGCAGTGTTCACTTGTGTTGGTTGACCCACTTTTGGAGCTTCTTGAATCCCCTTTTAAGAGCTTCTTTGGTCAAAATGTGTTTTGCCATGATTTTTGCAGTCATGTTTAGGCTGTGTTCACATATTAATGTTCTAAAGCCTGAGGTTAGACGCCTCAGCTGAGTCACATGTGGGATTCCAAAAAGGATTGAATTCCCATGTGACCCATCTCTGCCTAGAGCCCCTCAGCACGACTCCAGATCATACATCACATGCTGATACAAAGGCGCTCTACTAAGCCAAGAAGCCTGCTAGAGAATGTAGGGTCATAAGGTAGAGGATTAAACATTGCTGTTGATGCAGAGGTTCCTGTCTCATGTGACCTAACTATAACATTTTACTGAGAAGCCAAAGGAATTACTTATGGTGGCTTATATGAAGTAGAACTGTTTTGTGTAGTCTTCAATGAAAAAGTGTTATGTCTTAAATGGTCATTCAACTTCTATATGTTGTAGGGTCTCGCAATAGAATCCAGCAGAGCACTATAGAGGTACAAAGTAGAAAACGCTTGCCCTTCAAGTCATGGAACAGCCAAATGTACCCTGTCTGGAAAGGAAGTGAAACCCAGAAGAGGGACTGCTGGAAAGGTTAGTTGTCTGTCTTAAGTAGTCACGTGGTACAAGTGAGTATAAAATCTTCATCTAGAATTGCTGATGGGTGATTAACCAGCCTAGATAGCATTGACCAAATGTAACTACCATGGAAAGTAGGGCAAAAAAAGGCATGCACATCAAGAGGTATCAATAGAAATAAATATTTGACAAACGGTGATCCGCAATAGGAGATGCCATGTAGTATGCAAACCTAAATCTGACCTGCCTGTCGGTGTGCCTGCCCATTCTTGGTGGTCTTGGTCATTGAACAAATGACTCACTAGCTCAAAACTAACATTGTAACAGACAGTGAAGCCTTAATTTCATTATGTCTCACCACTTTCTAACTCAGGAGGCCAGGTGACATTTAATCTCCAAAATGACGCCCCAACATTAACTGGTGCTAAGGCTACGTTCTTCATCCAGCTGAACTTCCCCCACAATCAAACGGTGTTGCCTAATGGACAGATTGTATGGAGCCAAAACTGCACTAATAATGGTAAGTAACAGATGGTCCTCTTGACTTCACTTCTAGCAAGTAAATTCTCTACTGGGATAAAATGAGTTTATGCACTAAACAGTTAAAGTTTAGGTAAAACAATATATCTGTAGGTACCTGGGTGTCAGCCGGTGAGCCAATTTACCCTGACGAGACAACAGAAGGTTCAAAATGTACCTTTCCAGATGGCCATCCATTCCCACGTGAAGATGAGAAGAGGCGTACCAAATTTGTCTATGTCTGGCAAGCATGGGGTTGGTTTCTTTAACAAAAACATTTAACAGGTGATTTTAAAAGTTGGCATATGAATAATTTAAACTATGGTTCCTTCTAGGAAAGTACTGGCAGGTTGTAGATGGTCCCTCTTCCAATCTAACAGTGGAGACAGATGGCATTCCACTTGGCTCCTACACAATGGATGTTGTTGTGTACCATTATCGAGGGCGACAGAAATTCATCCCCATTGGCAGCACATCCTCTCAATTTGCCATAACTGGTATGGAATGTTTCTCACTAAAGAAAGTTATTTTGTATAAGCTTTACTTGAGATTCTAATTAATCTAAATCCTTGCTGTAACCTGATATTTTTGGTTTGTTTAAATGGATTTCTAAAATGGTTACTCCTAAATGTGTCTTCTGTTCATCGCCTTCAGATGTGACTGTATTTTACTGTAGAAAATTGCCTGGTTAATTCAGGAGAGTAGGTTTTTTGCTGCTCTAGCTAAAAAAACTGGTTCGTTTTTCATGACCTCTGAAGGCATCCCTGGCCACTCTGTGCAGCTTTTTTTTTTTTTTAAGAACCTTGTTCAATGAGCTTAATCTTGTATGTTACAGATCAGATACCGGTCTCTGTTTCCATATCACAAGCTCTTGATCTGGACCAGGAGGACAAGCGCTTCATCCAGAACAGAGCAGTGTCCTTCTCTGTAGCGGTTCATGACCCAAGTGACTATTTCCAGGCATCTGACATATCTTTCTCCTGGGATTTTGGAGATCAGAGCGGTACACTTATAACTAGGAATACAGGTGTTACTCATACATATGTTTCTCCTGGTGTATTCAAGGCAAAAGTTGTTGTTCAGGCTGCCATACCAATCTCTCCATGTGGTAGTGCTGCGCCTGTGGTGGTAACAACTGCACAGACTGATGTGACTACAGATCTACCTGCAGAACTCACAACTGGAGCTGCTACAACAAACAGTGGACAATTGACTGGTGTGTTTGTATTTGTTTTTTGAGATCTATTTATACAAGGGTGGACACTAATGGCAGAGGGCCCCTCTGCATCACAGCAATTCTACACCCACAAAGATAGCATACTCTGGACCCATGCCACATATGCTCCATTCACATTGCACACCAGTTACACTCTTGCCTAAATCTTGCCACGTGCTGCCTGATCTCTTGCTGCCATCAAGCTCTGCCCACTGATGCAGCTATACCACACCCATTTCAATGTTAAGTACACCCCATGAAGGCCCCTATGCAGCAGCACAGGTGGTATGTTTGCACCTTTACAAGTTCAATATAAATATAGTCACTGGGGACACAACATACAAAAGTGCTTAGATTATCTTACGAAGGCTGACTAAATTATTTTTTCTCACCCACTCTACAGTGGTTCCCAGTATAAATACAGAAGTGCCAGTTCCAAGTAACTCCACATTGTCCCTTGATGTAGCAGATGCGCTGTCTATAACAGAGTCTTCTATCGATGATGAGGTTAATGTGGATTCTACATCTGTGGTAGCAGAAATGGGTCAAACAATTGTACCAAGTGCTATTCCAGAAGCTGAAACTATACAAGTCGTTGTGGTCAGTGGTGAAGATGCTGGAACAGAAGCTTTGCCTGCTGATGGCTTGCCAGCTACCCAGGAGGCAGCTCCAAGTGGTACAGAATTTCTTATTACAGAAGTGGTGCCTACAGAAGTGGTGCCTACAGAAGTGGTGCCTACAGAAGTGGTGCCTACAGAAGTGGTGCCTACAGAAGTGGTGCCTACAGAAGTGGTGCCTACAGAAGTGGTGCCTACAGAAGTGGTGCCTACAGAAGTGGTGCCTACAGAAGTGGTGCCTACAGAAGTGGTGCCTGCTGAGGAAAATATTGAGGTTGTAGAAGGTTCCTCTACACTCGCACCAGCAGAAGGTATGTTCGTTTAAGTTTATTATGTAGGGTTTTTGGTGGCAAGTGTTCATAGTAGCTCAACAGTTGCATGCATAAATGCAACAAAAAGTAAAGACTTCATATGTATTGGTGGTAAATAAAACGTTTCAGCACATATATTGCACATAACGTGCTAGATTGGTGCCCTCTTTGCATGCAAATATTAATTACTGCTGCCTAGATTGCCAAGTTAGTTTACCTAAGTATGCCTCTTTTCTCCGGTTATCGCAACAGAAGGAAGGACTGCTCCATTAATCTGCTATACAAGTAAATTTTCTAAAGCAATATTGCTTAGATGCAGTAAGGAGGAAAACTTATTGACTGAGTTTACCCCCAGAATAAGTATATATACATTCTCAACAGTTACTAATCTGGCTGCAACCAACGAAGCTTTACCAGTCACAGAAGTGAATGGAGAAGTCTTATTACTTGCCAAGCGTCAGGCTGATGGGCCATTTGTTGGGTGCCTGCTGTATAGATATGGAACATTTGCCAGTGACCTGGAGATTGTCTGTAAGTATCTAGAGTAACAGGAGGCATGTGACTGTGTCCCTTCTACCCAACTAATGTGCTTAACATAACTCTTGCAGCTGGTATTGAAAGTGTACAGATTGTGCAAGTGGAGCCAATTGTAGCTGCTGGACTTGAAAATACTGTGGATCTCACAGTTACATGCCAAGGAAGGTAAGTCATGGCGAGCAGCATGAAGGGCATTGTGTTTCAATTATTGCAGACAAAGTGGTAGAGTTGCCCATGGTAACTATTTCCAGTACAGATTGGGAATGAGTGATTGCTATAGATGGCTACAGAACTGGTCTTTATACATGAGGCCTAAAGGGGAAGCCATTCCCCAAACATGTCTAGGTCCCAGTATCTGAAGTTAAGCTTCCAGAGTCAATGCACCTTAACTCTTCGTACCCAATTTAGATGACCCCTAACAATACTTGGGACCCTCAACCAAATCTATGCTGGGGGGTGGGTCAGTCAAAACACCTGCCATAGCACCAAATAACTTGCTTAGACACTGCCCATTCATGATTGAAATGCTGCCCAGGGTGTAGTTTACTTTCCATGGAATGAAGACCACTAGTGCTTGTTTCCATACACTTAAATGGGTTTGATATTTGTCCTTTTCATTGCAGTGTACCAAGTCAAGTATGTACAATAATTTCTGACTCAAACTGTGAGAATCCACAGCAGACTGTCTGCAACCCAGTGGAACCCTCATCTAACTGCCAATTAGTACTGCGGCAAGTCTTCAATGATACTGGAGTCTACTGTGTTAATGTGTCTCTGACCGATGACGTCAGCTTGGCTGTTGCAAGTGCACAAGTTAGCATATCCTCAGGTAAGTTGATAAAATACAAGCTGGATTGCTCTGCAGTTTCACATCTGGCCAGTAAAGATCGGTGCAACCGTTCAAGGGAGAATATGGTGCCTCACTGAAGCCGCCTGGCAGCACTGTTTTGACTTGTGTGAGCCCTAGTGCTTAAAATTGGCCTGGTGTTTATACATATTCCACAGAATTCATGTTAATACGTGATTGAATAAATCCACAGGGGTACACTGGCCTTACCGAAGATGAAACCTCGTCTATGGTTCCAATGTTGGTGGGATGAGTGTCCTGTTGAGACATTCAGACAGTGTAACTATCTTAACACTACTGCAAATGCTTGCCGATGTTCACTAACTCAATGTGACATCTATGGCTCTATTAACATGTAAAGTGTTTAATGCATTTTGGGCAGTCCAGCCACAGTTTATGTAACAATCTGCATGTATGAATGCAGCCTTAAACATGACAGAATAGGCCTGAAATTATTATAAGTGTCACCGGTATACTCCGTATTTCTCTAGTCCAAAGATTACCCCAATAGGTCAAATATTTTAAGCCGTAACTTGCCTTTCAATAAATGGGGGTTATTGAAGTGAATGTATACAGCATAGTTTTGTGGTCTGCTATATAAATGATGCCGAATTGTACATCTCTATACTTTAGGTGCAGCATCTTCAATCAGTGGACTTGCTGTAACAGTTGGCGTACTCTTGGTTGCTCTGGCTGTAGCTACTGTGGCTTACACATACAGGTGAGAGGCTATGTATATTTATCCCACTGTTCAGAGTAATGCATGTTTTATCTCCTATAGTCACAAGTTTGCCATGTTAGTTTTGTCTAATTCTATGGCTGAGAAGTGCTATATAAAAATACTATTCCCAAGTGTGCCAAGTGCTCTGCACTCCATCTCCAGTTAGTAAAAATTACTCTTAAGTGGGCAAGTGTTATATTTATCTATTTTTATATTTAAAACCTTAGACGCCTGAAGACTTACACACCTCTCAGAACAGAACGCTCATCTGTCAACTGGTTCCCTGATCGTCCATCGCTTCGCCTCTTTATTCAAAATGCCCTTGGACGCTCCTTGAGTGGTGAAAGTAGCCCCCTCTTAAATGGTCGAGTGGTGTGATTCAAAGATGTCGCATGCTGTTACTGAAGGTTGTACAAAGAATGAAGGCCAGCAGTCCTTTTTTTTTTTTTTTTTTTTTTTAAAGACCCCCTTTGACTGTCAAACCATGTGAGGTCCAAGGAATTTCAAGCACATATGTACATTTTCTTAAGAGCTATTGCAATCTTCGTGTTTTTGCCAATAAACATATTAAAACCCAAATAGTGTACAGTGCACTTCTGCCTACATAGTGTGATTGGCACAAACGTTATTAACCAACAATCTAAGCAAACAAACCTTTCCTTCCATGGTGGTCTTACAAATGTAATGTCTGTAGATTTCAAGATCATGTAGAAAAACTACACCGGTATAACCATATTGTGAGAACTTGAGGTGCCAATACAAATTTGAAGACTTCGGCAGGACCATTCTCACTGCCACTCGATAGCAGCTCTCTACTGGTTACACATGCACTCAGCTGAGTGTATTGTGGTGGGGGAAAATCATCAGGAGGAATAGTTTACTTTACTACTGGTAAACTGCTCCATCTTCTGTAGGCTTTATGTACCAAGCAATTTTTATAAGCAATTGCAGTGTTCTATGGAAAGGTCATAAGCTAAAGGCCATCGTGATATGACAGGCCAAAAAAAATGCTCTATTGTGGGTATAGGCTAAACTACTAGTAAATATTTTACATTTATTTTTTCCTCCCTTTGAATAACAAAGTTAACGGCAGTCATGTCCATGTTGGATGAAGCAGCCCATAGGCCCTGACCTGTCGCCCCCCCCCCCCCCCCCAAAAAAAAAGAAAACGAAACAAGTTGCTTCCCGGCCACCCAAACATTTGTAATAACACAAAACAAACCAGAGAATCGGCAGGGCCAATGAACATCTCTCTAACACCTTGTATCACATGACCCACTAAATAAATGTAGAAGATGACCATGTGAAGCCCATAGGAAGACACCTATCAAAGTAGTACTTGTTCGCTTTAAAAGCCTAAAGAATTAACACTCTCGGTCAGCTGGCAGCAAACGGGAGACTTAGGCTGGGTTCACACGACCTATTTTCAGACGTAAACGAGGCGTATTATGCCTGGTTTTACGTCTAAAAATAGGGCTGCAATACGTCGGCAAACATCTGCCCATTCATTTGAATGGGTTTGCCGACGTACTGCGCAGACAACCTGTAGTTTACGCGTCGTCGTTTGACAGCTGTCAAACGACGACGCGTAAATAGACTGCCTCGGCAAAGAAGTGCATGAATCATCCATGCATTAAAATAACTCCTAGCACACAGACCCATTGATTTCAATGTGGCTATTCAGGCGTGCGTGAGTTTTCACACAGCATGTGTCCGTTGTGTGACAGTCACTGCGTGTCCTATATTGGTACGTTTTTGCACACCTAGTCACCCATTGAAGTCTATGGGTGTGTGAACCAGACAGCACACAGATGACATCCTTGTTCTGTCCGTGTTTTACGCATCACTTGCAGAGAAATGGAAAAGTGCGTGCACAGGTGTGAACATACAAGCCACACGCAATGCACACTAATGCCAATATGCAACAGACATGGAATGTAGGAAACACTGCGTTTTCTACACATGCAAACCTGACACGCTCGTATGAATGTAGCCTTAAAGAGACTGTCACCACATTATAAGTGCCCTGTCTCCTACATAAGGAGATCGGCGCTGTAATGTAGGTGACAGTAATGCTTTTTATTTAAAAAAACTGATCTTTTTTCACAAAGTTAGGAGCGATTTAAGTTTATGCTAATGAGCTTTCTTAATGCCCAAGTGGGCGTACTTTTACTTTCGACCAAGTGGGCGTTGTACAGAGGAGTGCATGACGCTGACCAATCGGCATCATGCACTCCTCTCCATTCATTTACACTGCACTAGCGATATAGTTATATCACTAACATTATATCACTAACATTACTACAGTGTCCTGATAATGAATACACATGACCATCCAGCCTGGACGTCATGTGTACTCAGAATCCTGACACTTCTGAATCTTTTCTGTGAGATTCCAGCAACGGATACGAAATCTCGCGAGATCTCGGAGCTAAACGAGATTTGGTGTCACTTGCCGGAATCTCACAAAAAAGATTCAGAAGTGTCAGGATTCTGAGTACACATGACGTCCAGGCTGGATGGTCATGTGTATTCATTATCAGGACACTGTAGTAATGTTAGGGCTTGTGTATGTAGCTGCACATAGTGATATAACTATATCGCTAGTGCAGTGTAAATGAATGGAGAGGAGTGCATGATGCTGATTGGTCAGCGTCATGCACTCCTCTGTACAACGCCCACTTGGTCGAAAGTAAAAGTACGCCCACTTGGGCATTAAAGCTCATTAGCATAAACTAACTTTGTGAAAAAAGATCGTTTTTTAAATAAAAAGCATTACTGTCACCTACATTACAGCGCCCATCTCCTTTATATAGGAGATAGGGCACTTATAATGTGGTGACAGTCTCTTTAATATCAGCCTTAGGCCAGATTCCCACAGATCAGATACACTGCAGAAAACCTGCACAGCGTATCCAACCTGGGACCCAGAGTCTCATACTTGCCTCCTGTCTCCTCTGCGTGTACTCTGGCCTTATTTGATGACGTTGCAGGCTATGTAACGCTGCAGCCTGTGATTGGCTGCAATGGTCATATTGGATGAAACTTCATCCCAGGAGGCCAGGCTACAGGAGGGAGAGCATTCTGGGTTTATATATATATATTTTAATTTGGGCAGCATAATCTCTGCAATTAGGTCATGTAAGTTGCAATACTTGGCTTTCTGTCAGGTTTTGCATCCCCCATTGACTTTTATGGGGAAAACCCGCAACAGAAAATCAACGAACGCACCATAAATTGACATTAAATGCCGCACCGCAGGCCAATTTAAGGTTTCTGCTTTATTTTTAGTCTCCCCACACGAGGTTTTCTAAGTCATCTGCTTTGCTGCTACTGTAAGTGCTGCAGAATTTCCGCACACTTCCATTCCGCTACGTGGGAACCTGGCCGCCTTAAACAAGGCCCTATAACTGAATCTTACAAAGTACTGGTTAGGAGGTGAATTCACTCGAAGAGAAACTTCAATTTACAAACTAATTTTTTTTCTCCGCATACTACACTAAGAATTAATAGGATCTTTTCTGTGGACTAGACCCCCCAAAGGAGACCAACTAAAATTTATCATGTGGACAGGGATCTTGCCATCCTGTAATTTAAGTGCCACACAGTATAATGCCCCCTGTAGTGCCCCTATACAGTATGATGTCCACTTAGTGTCTTCCACACTGTATAATGCCTCCTCCCCTGGCTGCCACACAGCCCCCCATGTAGATAGAGCCCCCCATGTAGATAGAGCCCCCTGTAATTTGTGCCATGTAGTATCCCTGTAGACAGTGCCATAATCCCCCACCTCCACCTTGTAGACAGTGCCCCTCCCCCCCCCAAAAAAAATTGTACTTGCCTAGGCCCTGCTCCCACGACTGAGCTGCTCCACGATGGGATCCTTGTGTGATCCTGTAGCAGTAGTTTCCCAACCTTTTCAGGCTTGAGACACCCCTGGAAAATTTCCTCAGGGCACCCCAACCAAAAATGAGACCTCCCCAACGTTAAAAACCAGCACTACTCTTAGGGTATGCTCATTGTTTTTTGTAAGGCAGAAAAAATATCCGCCTCCAGTTCCATCAGGAATATGAAGCCAGACTTTGAATTGGATGTGCTATTTGACTTTTTTTGAGCCGTTGAAGCTAATGCAAAAGATGCAGGCACCAAACGAGCGCCGCGGGTATTTTCTGCTTCATTCATTTCAATTGGAGGTCAGAGGTGGCAACCACTTTGCAGACCATCAGCCCCCCACTCACAGTAAAATGACAATTGACCCACCGCTCACAAATTCTCCTTGTAGGGAGAGCTACACAGCCCCCTTGTAGGAAGTACCCCCCCCCCCCTCTTCCTATAGACAGCACCACTAGCTCCCTGAAGGTAGCTGGAATCCCCCTGTGGCCAGGGATTCCACCCCTGGTCTGAGTGCTTGATGTCTGTCCATATATGGACCGTGACATCTGGGGAAACTCAAGATGCAGAATCCCCGTCCACAGTGTTGCCTACACTGTGACTGGGAATTCCACTCTAAAAGAAGCCCCTGATGTCTCTGTTTATGGGCTTCTCCTGGAGTGGAATCCCTGTTCACAGCGTCTGCAACGCTGTGGGCGGGGATTCTGCATCAGGAGTTGCCCCTGATTTCACTGTCCATATATGGACCGACCTCCCCGGCCACACGGGGATTCAGCTGCTTTAGGGAGCTAAAGTAGCGCTAGTAGAGCAGTCTGATATAGTGTTCAATAGTATCTGCATCGTAAGGATGGTGCCACCCGCCATGAAGGGGCCCGTCCCGCTATGGCTGCTATCGATGTAGCAGCCATAACACTGAAGCGCCTGGGGGGTGTTGAGTTGCTGGGAGTTTCTGAAACAATTGGGAAGGGAGCCAGAGCAGTGCCCCCTTCCATCTGCTGGAGTGATGCACCCTGTGCTATGGCACAGGTCACACACCCCTAACGCAAGCCCTGCATGTATGTCATGGGAAGGGTCACCGTGGGAACTCAGTTGTGACTAACAGCTGGGATTCCGCTTCAATAGCCAGAATCGGGGAATCCTGGCCATTTAACCCCCTTAAATGCAGTGGTCGATAGCAGCATTTAAGTGGTTTGACAGGGAGGGCCACCCTATGGCGGCCCGCGATTACTCGCCGCCAATGGTTTACCATGACTATATACCTATTAGGCTGGATTCACACGAGCATGTTCGGTCCGTAAAGGACGGAAAGTATTAAGGCCGCAAGTCCCGGACCGAACACACTGCAGGGAGCCGGGCTCCTAGCATCAGTTTTGTATGACGCTAGGAGTCCCTGCCTCTCTGTGGAACTACTGTCCCGTACTGAAAACATGATTACAGTACGGGACAGTTGTCCCGCAGCGAGGCAGGGCCTCCTAGCGTCGTACATAACTATGATGCTAGGAGCCCGGCTCCCTGCACTGTTTGGTCCGGGACTTGCGGCCGATATACGTTCCGTCCTTTACGGACTGAACATGCTCGCGTGAATCCAGCCTTAGGAATGCGGCGATGAAAAAAAATAATACTTTTTGGTTGTGTTTTATTGTGCAAAAGTAGTGAAACATTTCTTTTTAAAACCCCTATACATATTTTGGTACTGCTGTAAGCGTACCGACCAATAGAAATAAGGTAACATTTATGTTAACGCCGCATACAGAACGGTATCCATTTCAAACGTGACAAATGATACTAAAATAGCTGTTTTTCTTCAGTTCCCTACAAAAAAAATAAATGGTAATATATTGGATCTACACAAAAATGGTGTAATTAAAAAATTCAAATTCTGCAAAAAAAAGAAGAAAAAAAGTCACCATATTTCTGTCAATGAAAGAGAGCCTGGTCATTAAGGGGTTAAAGACCCTTCACTGCAGGGCATCAATGCTGACCATTGTGCTCGGAGACCTGAACGGATAATTACAGGAGGCCATTGTCACCTTACTGCATGATGTCACAATGAAATGGGTTCAGGCGGCAACGGCTTAGTCCAAGAGATGAAGATGAGGAGAGCAGACACAGATACAGAATACTCCACCATGAGGATATCAAAGAATGGTGGAAACTTCTGCTGTTTGTGAGGTCACCAGACGGAATCTGGAAACTGAGAACTTCATGGACTAGATGTGTGGCAGGGGCAAGTACAAAATGGGCACTTTGGGCTGTGGCTTGTACACATGGTAATAGGAGGTTCTCATTTATTTTCAGGTTTTGGAGCTAGTAAGAAAACCGTAATGTAGAGAAAAATCTTCTGCCAACAATTTACAAGCATGGAAGGTATGCGTATACTTTGTTTATTTTATTTGTAAAATAAGGATAAGTGGGTTGTTATACATTAAGGCTCACATTATTTATTTGCATAAAAAAAAATATGTAAAAATTGTGATATTTTCATTATTATTTTATTCCCGGAAGAAGATCTGGACGGGCGGCTGGATTTGAGGACAAGAACTGGAAGGTTGATCATAATAGTATGTAACGGGGTACTTACATTTGTGTCCTAGTGGGAAGAGTGAGAACTCAGAGAGAGAACCTCAATTGTGATTCTGAAAAGTAGATTGTGTCAAAAATGCCTAACAGAGCAAAGTCCTAATCTCTGGCCTCCTGGGGTTGGCTAGTTGCTTTTTGCCACATTAAGGACCTGTTAGACCTTATTCACATGACAGGGTTTCCCGGCCGTGTGATGGCCGTTGATAAAACGGCTGTCGCACGGCCGCAGTAGGAACAATAGACCCCTAATGGGGCTATTCACACAACTGATTTTTTTTTTTTGACGGCCCAGAAAACCCAGCCGTCCAAAAAATGGGACATTCCCTATTTTCAGCCGTTCTCCCGGCCCCCATGGAAGTCTATGGGGCCGGGTAATACACGGCGATCACTGGAATGTGTACCGAGTGACTGCCATGTCTTCCGTCGTTAGCTCTCTCTCCTTCTCCTCCTCACAGTTTGAAGTGCATATGAGGTGGAGGAGGGTATTTTTTTGCTCCCTGTAGGAGCGGAATCTCCGGCCACAGCATATATGGACACAGTGACGTCAGGCACTTCAGAAGAGAAATCCCCGACCCTGTGGTCGGTGTTTCCGCTCCAGTAGAAGTTCCTGACGTCACTGTGTCCATATATGGACATTGAAGTAATGGACTTCTCCTGGAAAGGTAGCGATAGCTACAGACAGGTAGGGGGGGTGCCATCTATGGGGGGGGTGCTGTGTGGCATTACCTACGGGGGTGGCTGTGTGGCATTGGCTACGGGGGGTGGCTGTGTGGCATTACCTACGGGGGGGGGGGCTGTGTGCCACTACCTACGGGGGAGGGGGGGCTGTGTTTCACTACCTACGGGGGGCTGTGTGCGCCGTTATCTACAGGGGGAGGTGTGCGGCAAAATCTACAGGGGGCTGTGTGCCACAAAATCTACAGAGGGAAGTGTGTGGCAAAAAATTTAGAAATGAAATTCATCCGATTTTAAAACGGACAGGGGAAAAAAAAAGCAAACCGGGTCAAAATCAGTCGTTAAAAACGCCAAAACGGCCCGGAACTCCTGTTTCATTTCTTTCTCTTTCTCCAGCAGAGTTGACCGTATTCGTGCTGGGATTTCCAGAGTCCGATCAGTGAAGAAGCAGCCTACATGATACCTGGACATCGTAGAGAACAACCGGGACTAGACCACATCATAGTGGTCAATGGTATGTTTTTAGTCAGTTGCATGTACAGCTTTGATCCTGGGTTCTCAGACTGATCACTCGGGGTCAACAAGGAATTTTTTCCCTAGTGCACAAATTGGCCAAAAAATGTGCAGGGTTTTTGCCTTCTTCTGGATCAACAGCTTAGAGTAGGAATTGTATTTATGTATGTATCATGATTAAAAATAGAGCTTTGTCTCCTCCTCATTTCTCAATATTATCTAGCAGTCATGTATTCGTTTATATTATGGGAGGTTATTATGGTTATTTTGCTTCTAATTATCCAATATGGCTGTATTAATGATGCATTAGATAATATACACATGCAGAAAGATAAAAAAAAAGATAATTAAAAGTAAAAAATACATAAAAAATAAAAACAGAGAAATTCTTGTGAGTTGTAGATCAGCTATATTCCCCCTCCTCCTCACCGGCTGTATATAGATACTGGCTATAGAATGAGCCTCCCAACACTGATCTGTTTGCAATATTAATTAATTCCCTCACCATTTTCATGGCCATAAATGATCTAAACAGGATTATGATATTTGTCACTATCGAATTTGCTGGTCTTAAAGGGCCATACCCTACAAGATATCTGCCCCAATGGGAATTAAGTTGCTTATAGAAAATCATTCCTACATTTTCAGAATGGGAATGGACTGTTTAGTAAAAATATTCCCCTAATCTTAAAGGGGTCATCAAAGGGGTCATTAAAAGAAAAGGTCTGGTTTTTTTTCTCAGAAATAGTGTCTCTTTTGTCCATGATCTATGTCTGCTATTGCAGCTTTTCCATTCACTTGGTTGGGGATATGAGCTGCAATACCAGACACGCCCTATGGACAAGAGAGGCGCTTTTTCTGAAAGAAAACAAAAGAAATGTCTGCTTTTTTTCCAATAACAGCGCCACCCTTGTCTATGCACAGTGTATGGCACCGCAGCTCAGCTAATTCATGATGCAATACCGAACAAAGCCTAAGGACAAGAGTGGTGTTGTTACTGGAGGAAAGAAGCCATGTTTTTTAATCTCATACAACCCTTTAAATATGATGGTTGAATTCCAAACATTCTAGTGTAAAAGCTTGCTAATTTTTTCTCCACTAGATGGGGTTGATGCTCTGCAGCGGAATACAATATACTGAATGGAGTCAGCGCAGAAGAAAGAAATAACATTTGTGAGATTTATAGATTCCTTGGTCCTCAGCTTGATCCAGAACGTCTCTGTAGTAATTACGATTTGTTGCGCTTGTAATGATATGGGTTGATCCACCACCGCCCAACCACGTCGTGTCTATACTGAACACCACCTTTCTGTGCTAGCATGGACAGCTGGGAGTTAGCTCTTTGACAAGTGGAATGGTGTGTCCCTACATACTGACAGTCTCCAATCTCCGCTGCCAGTATCACACTGTGTAGGGACACATCCTCCTGACAACGGGAATGGTAATACTCCGTTGTCTATTAGTCCTAGGGTACACAGAGAATTTTAGTAAAATGCAAGGATTTCTTATAACACACGTCAGGAGAGGCGATAGCTCCTCAATAAATCCAGCAACAACAGGAGACGTTTTCTCTGATTGTAGCCGTTCTTTCCTTTTCTTCTCCGTCCGGCTCAGACCACCTGACCACTGCAGTTTCCTGATAAGACATCTTTGTCCCCTCATATCTGTAACCATTCCCAGACTCTATAGCAACACATAAGTTCAGATCCCACACTAGACCCCAAAATTATTCCAGTCTACAGACTAAACCCCTAAATGAATAAAAGACTTTAGACCAGAACTCTCTAAATACAGACCCCAGACCAGACCTCAGAAACCTATAGAGCCCCTATATACAAACCTCAGACCCCCTAAATTAAAACAGACCCTAGACAAGACCCCCTAAAATAATACAGACCCCAGACCAGACTCCATAAACTTAAACAGATGTCAGACCAGACCCCTTAAATACAGTCCCTCTAAACCAGGGGTCTGAAACATGTAGTCCCCGTGGGGCACCGAAGCCAGCCAGCCACACGCACACACACACGTTATGTGTGGCTCTATCTACAGCGGGCACTCTGGCATTATCTAGGGAGGGGGTGTGGCACTATCTACAGATGGCTCTGTGGTACAATCTAAGATGGGGCTTCCCTGTCTTGATATTCTTGTGTCTGCTAAACGCTGACAATTGAGCAGCCAGACTGCATTTAACAATAGAGTAATGTGCTGCAACAATTTGGGGAGCCATGGACCCCCCCCCCAATGTCCCGGTGGTAATCCGCCACTGGCAGTAATGTATGTTGTGCCAGATTTATCAAATTCAGCACCTGCAGTCACAAATCTGTCACCATATGTAAAAGTAGTCTAGCTTTAACTTAAATTGCGCCACTTTTGATATATGTGCTAGACTAGGAGTGGTTACAACTTTTTCAGTATGTGATCTACTTTTTGTGGAGCCTGAGTTGATCTACTAGGACAGCTGTCAGGACCAGTGGCTTTGCTACCAGTGGGCATCCAGGGCAGAAGCACAGTTGTTGACCCAGGTCCCCAGGCAACTTTCACATTAAATTTTATCTGCGTCCTCAGGACACAGATACAATCGAATATTATGATGGAGCAGGGAGCTATCAGCTCCATACTTCACCACCCACTAGGGTGCAGGCCACGTTAGGCCTGCAGCCTAAGACGCTGGGACGTTGCGCTGTCCGTCTCGGTGTATCATAGGCTGCAGGGTTGAGGAGGCTGAGAATCTGTAACGCCGTTCGTTGTGGGAATGAGGCTAGGTGAGTACAAGCTTGTTTTATTTGGTTAGGGGGGGGGGACTATCTACATTGGGCAGGGGTGTGGCACTATCTAAAAGGTGCAATGTGTAGCATTGTCTACAGGGGACACTGCGTGTCTCTCTCTACAGGGGACAGATAAGCCTCAGAGTTTTGCCGCAGATCCACAGTTGGAATTGCGTATGGCAAATCCGACCTGTACGATAATAAACTTAGGCCCAATTTAGATGACAGGGATAATCGGCCATCACACAGCTGCATTAAAATTAATGCATGTCTATTGGACTAGTCACACGGCCTTTATTTTTATTTTTTAATGGACCGCGTGAACAGCACAAGAAAAAATAGGACACGTCTCCTGTACTAGGAGAACACTACTGCAATGCTGCCCCCCACATGTTTCCTTGAGTCAAATCTTTCCATATTGAAAAACTAAAGTTCAAGCAACCTTTATACCCAGTGTAATGATGGAACGATATTTCTACTCATTTAGAATTGCACAATAAAATTTATTTCCTATAAAGTAAACATCTCTCAGGCCATTGAACTGTACAATCAAATGTTGGAGGTGGCGGTTTTATTGCAAAGTAGTGTATAAGTACCTCAAGATAAATTGACCATTTACACATCATGTAGCTTAATATTGGTCCAAAATCTACATACATAGCCTAAAATGTTGTTGGATGAAAACACTTTTCTATAGCACAGAAAAGCTGAATGTGTTTCTCAATGTTATCAATAACAGTTCTGCAACAATCTACCACATGTGATACATCCATAGGCTCTGTTCACATAGAGCTTTTTGGCGCTGATTTTGATGTGGAAACCACGTCAGAATCCGCTCCAAAAAATCCCCGAAACCGCCTTTCATTGATTTCAATGGGAGGTGGAGGTGGTGCTTTTCCCCTCACGGTTTTAGCCGCTTGCGGGGCAAAAAAAGTGACATGCTCTTTCTTCTTGCAGTTCTGTCTCTGACCTCCCAATGAAATCAATGGGAGGCAGAGAAAGGGGTTTTTGCTGCGTTTTTTTGCCCGTGGCCCCCTCAAACTTACACAGGCTGCGGCCGAAAAACTCAGCGAAAAACGCCGCTAAAACCGAAGAAGGTGCAGGCAGGTCAAAATCTGCCTCAAAATTCCTAAAAAAAAACAGGGCCTTAGGCTTCGGCCTTAGGCTGCATGCACATGTTGCATAATTTAAAGGTCGAAACTGCACTTAATATTGCAGGGATTTTATGCATTTTAGACTAAAAAGCAAGAAAAATTGACATGCTGCGGATTTTAAAATACTTAAAGGAAAAATTGGCAAATGCCATCCAAAAATTTTTTAACAATCATTTTATAAGAAACCACAGAAGGTGTACACCCCCAGTTAATAGAGCGTAAACTGGAGGGGGGAGGGAAAAGATAGGACATTGTGTGGTTGTGTTCCCATTGCTGTTAAAATATCTTTATTAACTGTTGATAATATTTAAAAAAATCAATAGTCGGTAAAAATGTGACGAATGTGAGACCCGTATTTCTGCATTCTTAAGGGACAATTAGCCCCAATATCCAATATGTGCCCAACCATGTTATTCTGTAGTTGTCACGTTATATTAACCATAAATGATGTAGGTGCCTTTTATGACGGATTGTAAATATCGTACTTGTCCACACCTGGATTGAGATTGAAGCACCTATATCTGCACCTCAGGGGCTTTGCTAGGGTCTTAAAAGATCAGGGGCACAAACCCAGAAACATATGCAAAGCACACTGATGCAAAATGCAACGCATGTAAATCTGTCACGCTCATGTGAAGGTAGCCTTAGATACAGGGCTCCAGCAGTAAGTATCCTTGTACTAAGCCTCTGGGGCAAATTTGGCATTTCTGGGGCCTCAAGCAAAGTTATGTCCCGGCGCTCTAATCAAAGACACCTGTAGAGCGTTCCCCACACAATGCCCCCTGTATATAGCATCACAACCCCCCTGTATGGTTCCAAACACATTACACCTGCCATACATTTCCCTTGTAGACAGTGCCATGCAGTCCCCTGTAGGTAGTCCCACATATGCTCCTTGTCTCAGCAGACAGTATCACACAAGATAGGCTTAGATACAGAACTATGATTAAGAACTGAAAAGTTCGAAACGCATAGGCGTTCTCTCCCAGGATTTTTTAATTTCTTGTTTTAATTTTGACTTAAAGAGGCTCTGTCACCAGATTTTGCAACCCCTATCTGCTATTGCAGCAGATAGGCGCTGCAATGTAGATTACAGTAACGTTTTTATTTTTAAAAAACGAGCATTTTTGGCCAAGTTATGACCATTTTTGTATTTATGCAAATGAGGCTTACAAAAGTCCAACTGGGCGTGTTGAAAAGTAAAAGTACAACTGGGCGTGTATTATGTGCGTACATCGGGGCGTGTTTACTACTTTTACTAGCTGGGCGTTCTGATGAGAAGTATCATCCACTTCTCTTCAGAACGCCCAGCTTCTGGCAGTGCAGATCTGTGACGTCACATCGTGTAACGTCAGATCGTGTCGGCCACATCGGCACCAGAGGCTACAGTTGATTCTGCAGCAGCATCAGCGTTTGCAGGTAAGTAGCTACAATCGATTTACCTGCAAACGTCGATGCTGCTGCAGACTCATCTGTAGCCTCTGGTGCCGATGTGTCCTCGCTCGTCTGACACGATGCAGGACCTGGGGAAGTGACGTCACAGCGTGATCTCTCGAGAACACGGCTGTGTCTGCACTGCCAGAAGCTGGGCATTCTGAAGAGAAGTGGATGATACTTCTCGTCAGAACGCCCAGCTAGTAAAAGTAGTAAACACGCCCCGATGTACGCACATAATACACGCCCAGTTGTACTTTTACTTTTCAACACGCCCAGTTGTACTTTTGCAAGACTCATTTGCATAAATACAAAAATGGTCATAACTTGGCCAAAAATGCTCGTTTTTTAAAAATAAAAACGTTACTGTAATCTCCATTGCAGCGCCTATCTGCTGCAATAGCAGATAGGGGTTGCAAAATCTGGTGACAGAGCCTCTTTAAACAGTTTTGTATTTTTTCACATCATATCGAGTGCTGGACCTCTACATTTTTTCCTTGGATTTCTACCTACTCCCGACGTAGCTCTCTTGCCCGTACACCGAATAATCATGGAATGTGGTGTCTTTACTTCGAATGAGTGGTGAGTGAACCAATTTTTCTTGTATATTTTTTACTTAGATACAGTGCCCCAGCACTAACACCCCCCCAAAAAAATTTGTGTGTATATGTATGGGCGCGTGTGTGTGTGTGTGTGTATGTGTGTGTGTGTGTGTGTATATATATATATATATATATATATATATATGAGGCAGCATATCTGTAGCACTCTGACCCTATAGCTATGGGTACGATTAGACATAGTGGCTCAGCAGATAGTATCACACATGATATTAGATATAGTGGCTTAGCAGACGGTATCACACATGATAGGATTAGATATAGGGCCCAGCTTGCTGATATTGCGGCTTCAGCGCTGGACCCAGGAAAGGTAAGAATAATAATTGCTTTGCTTTTGCATGTGTTACTAATTGTTTTTGTGTGTTTGTGTGTTTTTTACGGGTTTGATCGTTGGACTACGTTGGATTTGAGGACTACTTCGATGACAGCTTTTTTTATTCACAATAAAATGGTTACTGAGGGTTGTTTTTTTTAATAAAAAATACAATAAAAATTTTTATGTCCTTGTATTTTTTTTAACTTTATTACTACTGCCATATTAATAATAGCTGCTGGCTGATTGACAGCGTCGATTACTAAGGTGGGGCTTAGTGTTAGCCTGTGCAGAGGCTAACACTAACCCCCATTATTACCTTGGTACCCTAGAAAAAGCCGGAAATGCCAGCGAAACGCACGTTGGGCGTTCAAGTTTTTTTAAATAGTCAATGTTGGTATCCAGCCCTATAACCTACCAAGACCATGCTGATATCGTGTCTCTCTCTAGTCCTGGTCTGGCTTGCTTCTCACTCTAGCCACCTTGCTGCCTCCACTCTGTACACGAGCGGAGTTGCTACAGAGCAAGGTAGCAGTGCTCATTGCTTGCACATACTCTGTATCCAGCCTCCTCTTCCCTGCTCTCGCTTCTCCTGTTCAGCACACCAGCGTAGTTACAACAGTGCTGGGGAATAGTGCTTAGCCCTCCAGCATACAATCAGAGCGCTTTTCACAGCACTAATACACCAGGGACAGAGGCTCATGGATGTAACCGCAATTCTGTTTGCCTAGACCAATAAATAAAGCACCTACAGCAGAACTAGCTGTGGGTGCCAAGTTAAAGCAAAGCACTTTCAGCTGCCTTGCTGACTCCACTCTGCACACGAGCGGAACTGCTATGCTCTTCCCTGGCACTTTCTTCCTCGGTTCATCACATGAGCAGAGTTATTATAGTACAGAAGAGGCCGTACTGCAGACAAAAAATAGAATAAGGGGAGGCTTCCAGGACTAAAATAGATGGGAGGGGTAACAAGTTGGTTGGCCTATGGGAGTTTAGGATTGGGTCAGAAGGAGGGCTAGTAGGGTAAGGGGTGGGGTGTGTAGGGGCATGTACCTTCTCCTTGTGTTTTCTCTCCCTCTCTTCGCCAGGACGCTGAACCAGGAACATGTCCTTCCTCTCCTCTTCATCCATGGCATCTGATGAGGATCTTCTGCAGCAGCTGCTGACCGCTGCTGCGTCCAGGGACCCTGGATGGCTCAGTGCGCAGGTAGCGGCGCCCGGCTTCCTCTCAAAGCCAGGAGTCATCGGAGGTTCAGGGCGCAGGCCTGGAGCGCTCCCCCGCTGCGTCGGCTCCATCTCTGCCAGTTCAGCCAGAGGTAAGAGCACGGCGCTCCCGGGAGACAGGTGTCAGGTGGAGAGAGCCTGTCTCCCCGGTGACGCCAGATGCGGCCGGCACTTTCGCTGCGACGCGCACCTAGAGGCGCTCGCGAGCTCCTGTCCGGCTGAGTCCAGAAGTGATCCCGCGGGCACGGCGCTGCACGCGTAGCCCCTCTGTGGACCCTTGAGGCCGGGCTGCAGGGCGGACGACTGCTGCTCTACGATCCGGTCCTGGGAGGAATCGCAGAACGCGGCGGCACCCGGCGGCTAGACCACAATGATGCAGCCTTCACTTCTGGCCACCCCCCTCCTTCCATCCGGGGTGGAAGTTTGTCGGTGGCCCTGCATGGCGAGGTTCCAGCCAGAGGGCCAGCTGGGCTAGAGGCGGAGATGTCGATCGGTGATGGTGTCAGTGGAGGACGCAGACTGCGGTCGGTGGTGTGGGTGCCAGGCAACAAGCAGAAGGTGACTGGTGCTTCAGGCTAGCGGAGGAGCGAGGCGAGCCGCCAGGATGATGTGATGTCTTTTTCCCAAGTCCCATCCAGGAGCTGGAATTCCCCGTGCACACATTGCCAATGCGGACAACGCCACAGCGGGAACGGAGCAATGGATGATGGTGAGCTGCGGACCTCTATGCGTGGACACACGGGTCCAGCTGACGGGATCACAGCCCCTGGGCAGCCTGGTGAGTTTGACGCCTACTTTACCTTTTCTTGCTTTATTGATGTCGGGTGTCGGTTCGAATTTAGTCGTGTCGGGGGTGGTTGCCGTGGGGTCCGGGGTACCCGCGTCGCAAGCGCATGGGGTCTGGATAATCTGGCGGATTTAGTGGGTTGCTTAAAAGAGTTAGTGAGGCGGCTGGGGGGGTCCCCATCCCCAGGGCAGGCAGTCGCGTCACCAGTTGCAGTTTGGGCGGGTTCTCACCTTAGTGCCCCGGTTCTTAGTGTCTGGGTAGTGACACGCTGTGGCGGTTTTGGTGCAGACGGAGTTGCCGAAGGAGGTAGACCGGGTGCGTTTGGATGATCGTGCGTGGGGAGAGGTTTATGTATGTTATGAGGGCTCGTTAGGGGCCCATTTAAAACAGGAATTTAGGGAGCGTATTTGGAAGGATGAATACGTTGAAATATTTTCTCTTCTGCCTTAGGAGAAATTTAATTTGGATAAGGTTAAGCGTGATGAAACTAATAAAGACGAGGAGGAAAAAAGGAGGTACCGGTTGATCCCAAAAATATCCGTTAATTGGTTGCAGGCTTTTGCTATATTGGCGTGTGTTATTGGGGAAAAGGCCCCGGACAATTGCTGGGCTCTCTTTTGTTATTTGGACGCAGTGGGGGAGGTGCACATGGCTTATGGGGGTCAGACGTGGCTCCAGTATGACGAACAATTTAGTCAGATAAAAGCGGTGCGGCCAAACATACGGTAGGACCATAAGGATATAGCCTTGTGGTTAAAGGTGACGGCGCTGTTTAAACAGGGTCAGTCCTTTCCCCGGAGCGGGAACGTGGCGGTAACTTCCAGTCAGGCAGGTCAGGCCTCGGGTTCCAAGCTTGGAACGTGTTGGCAGTTTAATGAGGGACAATGTAAATTTGGAGGCACTTGCAAATTTAAGCATGTCTGTTCGCACTGTAACGGTCAGTCGCATGGGGCTTCCAAATGTTTTAAAAAAGGGTGACGACAGGGGGAAGCCAGTGTTTCCTCTGGTCATGGGGGAGACGCCAGTGAGGCTCACAAAGATGGCCCCCTTTCTAAGTAGATACCCCGATAGGGAAGGAGCTCTGCTGATTAGTTCGGGTTTTGGTTCAGGTTTTATTATTCCGCCTCCGCCTCATGTGGTTCCTTTTACACAGCGCAACCTTCGGTCTGCCTATCAGCATGCAGTGGTGGTGTCGGAAAAACCTCAGAAGGAGGTTGAGCTGGGTAGAATGTCAGGCCCTTCCACGACTGTTCCAGTGCCGGGTTTGGTAGCATCGCCCCTGGGTGTGGTTCCGAAACGGGAACTGAACAAGTTCCGTCTTATACACCATTTGTCGTTTCCTAAAGGGGCGTCGGTTAATGATGGTATAGATCCGGATTTGTGTTCCATCGTCTATATGTCACTTGATGCTGCGGTAGCACTGATGTGCGGTTACGGAAAAGGGGCTTTGATGGCAAAGACCGACATCGAGGCCACTTTTAGTTTACTGCCGGTGCACCTGGACAGCCAGCGGCTGTTGGCGTGTTACTGGAACTGGGGAGGGGTATTTTGTTGATCGTTGCCTACCTATGGGCTGTTCTCTGTCGTGTGCGTACTTTGAAGTTTTTAGTTGTCGCTGGGGTGGATTCGGTTATTCTCTATCTCGACTATTTTTTGTGCGTCTGTCCGGCGGGTTCTGGTGTATGCGCAAACTTGCTGGAGATGGTTACATGGGTGTCACGGGAGTTTGGTGTCCCATTGGCGGTGGAAAAGACTGAGGGCCCTGCGACGTCCATTTGTTTTTTGGATATTTCAATTGACTCGGTGGCGATGGAGTGTAGATTGCCAGATGATAAGCTGGTTGCTTTGCGTTCTGAAGTTGACAGAGCTTGTCATCTTAAGAAAATCACGCTACGTGAGTTGCAGTCGCTGCTAGGGAAGTTAAATTTTGCTTGCCGCATCATGCTGATGGGTAGGGTGTTTTGCCGTCGGTTATCGGCTTGCCATGGCGGGAGTTAGGGAGCCACATCATTTTATTAGTTTAGTCGCTGATCACAGGGAGGACTTGCGAGTGTATCGCTGATGCGCTTTCTCGCTCACAGTGGGATCATTTTCGTCAGCTAGTTCCGGACGCGGAATAAACTGGTGTGGACTGTCCCAGTCATCTTTGGGAGCTGGTATCCGGGCTGCAGGTACCTTAATCGAGCGATCGCTGGCCAGCTCGACGTGGGCGGCGTATTCTGCCGGATGGCGTCAATGGGAAGAGTGGATTGGGTCTCTGGGGGATATGGTGTCTGATGATGACAGGATACTTGCTTTGTTGTTTTGGTTGGGGGATGCTTTTTCTGCTGGTTGCACGGTTGCCAAGGTCAATCGCTTTGTGGCGGCCATTGCTTTCGGTTTTAAGCTCCGGGGGTTAGTGGACGTCACAAAGCATTTCTTGGTGAGCCAGGCATTGCGGGGACTGAGAAAAGGTGTGCTTGTGAGGGATCAGAGGCGTCCAGTGTCATTCCAACTGCTTTGTGAAATGGGAGAGGTGGTGTGGCAGGTGTGTAGATCGCCATATGAGAGCAAGCTGTTTCGATTGTCCTTCTCGCTGGCTTTCTTTGGAGCTTTTCGGGTTGTGGAATTGGTGTCGCCTAGTTCGGCTAGACCGGGGGGTTTGATGGAGGATGATGATGATTTGTATGAAGATAGGGTGGAGATAGTTCTCCGTTGTTCAAAGACTGAACAAATAGGTAGGGGAAGACGGGTAATGTTGTTCGCATTGCCGGGAAATGCGGTATGTCCAGTTTTCTGCCTCAAGGAGTTTTTAGCGTGTAGAGGTCTCTCGGATTCCCCGTTACTTAGGCATTCGGACGGTACTTTTTTGTCTAGTTTTCAGTTTGTCTCGGTGTTTAGGAAATGCCTGGTGGGGTGTCATGTGTGGGCAGACCAGTACTCTGTCCCCTCAAGTAGGTTGAAAAAAGTGGTGGTGGGGGGGGAATGCATCACGGGATGCATCCCCCAATTAGTTGGAAATCTGCTTCTTAGGGTGTTACCACTTTTGAAGGCTGTGAGATATATGGTGGAGGTCATCTACAAAAAGGTAATCGGTGCCCCCGAGCCGGGTTACGGCTGGGGGTAAGGTATTGGTGGGCAGATGACCAGTAAATAAAATATTGGTGGCTTCAAGGACTTGTCCCTGTCATTCTTTTTGGTTTGTTATGACCCTGATAGGGTCACAGGGTGTTATTTATGTTATGATGAATTCCTCTGTGGGAATTCAAAAGTTATGTTATTTTGTTATTTAAAATTCATTGTTATTTAAGATAATAAACGGCTGCTGTGGCCATTAAAATCCAACTCTGTTTCGGTGTCTGCTTTATTAAAAGGTAAGGGGAATATAGGGGTACATGACTCTACTTATTTGAGTCATGGGGAACAGCGCTTAGTGCTCCAGCAAACAGTCAGAGCACTTTCTACAACACAGATACAACAGGGACAGAGGCTCTAGGATACAATTGCAATTCTGTTTGCCTTGTTTAACCCCTTGAGTACCCAGCTCATTTTGGCCTTGAGGACCAGACCCATTTTTTCAAATCGGACGTGTCACTTTATGTGGTAATAACTCTAGAATGCTTTTACCTATCCAATTGATTCTGAGATTGTTTTCTCGTGACATATTGTACTTTATGTTAGTGAAAAAATTTGGTCGATAAATTCATTGCTTATTTGTGAAAAACACGAAAATTTAGAGAAAATTTGAAGAAATTATGATTTTTCCAATTTTAAATGTATCTGCTTGTAAAACAGATAGTAATACCACACAAAATAGTTACTAATTAACATTTCCCATATGTCTACTTTATGTTTGCATCGTTTTTTGAACATCCTTTTATTTTACTAGGACGTTACAAGGCTTAGAACTTTAGCAGCAATTTCTCATATTTTTAAAAAAAATTTCAAAAAGCTATTTTTTTCAGGGACGAGTTCAGTTCTGAAGTGGTTTTGAGTGCCCTATATATTAGAAACCCCCATAAAATACCCCATTTTGAAAACTGCACCTCTCAAAGTATCCAAAACAGCATTCAGAAAGTGTTTCAACCCTTTAGGCGTTTTACAGGAATTGAAGGAAAGTAGAGCTAAAATTTTCAAATTTCATTTTTTTTTTACAAAATTCCTATGTAATAATTTTTTTTCTGTACCACAGAAGGTTTTACCTGAGAAACGCATCTCAAATTTTAGAAATCTCCCACATGTGGCCCTAGTGTGCTAATGGACTGAAACACAGGCCTCAGAACCAAAGGGAGAGGTTTATGTATGTTATGAGGACCCGTTAGGGGCCCATTTAAAACAGGAATTTAGGGAGCGTATTTGGAAGGATGAATACGTTGAAATATTTTCTCTTCTGCCTTAGGAGAAATTTAATTTGGATAAGGTTAAGCGTGATGAAACTAATAAAGACGAGGAGGAAAAAAGGAGGTAAATGTGAAAATGAAAATCTACTTTTTTTCTGGAAAAACGTAAAAATTTCTAATTTTTGCAAGAAATAAAGGAGAGAAAGCACCCCAGCATTTGTAAAGCAATTTCTCCCGACTACGGAAATACCCCATATGTGGTAATAAACTGCTGTTTGGACCCACAGCGGGGCTCAGAAGGGAAGGAGCGCCATTTGGATTCTGGAGCTCTGATTTTACTGGAATGGTTTTCAGTGCCGTGTCACATTTGCAACGCCCTGGAGGGAAAGGGACCTAAACAGTGGAATCCCCCCAAAAGTGACCCCATTTTGGAAACTATACCCCTCAAGGAATTTTTCTAGTGGTATAGTTAGCATTTTGACCTCACAGGTTTTTTGCTGAATTTATTGGAATTAGTCTGTGAAGATGAAAAGATACTTTTTTTCGGGAAAAAAAACTGAATTTTCTAATTTTTATAAGGAATAAAGGAGAAAAAGCACCTCAACATTTGTAAAGCAATTTCTCCTGATTACGGTAATACCCCATATGTGGTAATAAACTGTTGTTTGGACCCACGGCAGGGCTCAGAAGGGACGGAGCACCATTTGGATTTTGCTGCTCAGATTTTGCTGAATTGGTTTCTGGGGGCCATGTCGCATTTGCAGAGTCCCTGAAGTACCAGTACAGTAGAAATTCCCCAGGTGTGATCCCAATTTGGAGACTATACCCCTGAAAGAATTAAATTAGAGGTCTAGTGAGCATTTTGAGCCCTCAGGTGTTTTATAGATTTTATTAGAATTGGTCCGTGAAAATGAAAACATTTATTTTTTCCAATAACCTGTAGATTTAGCTCATAATTTTTCATTTCCACAAGGAATACAGGAGAAAAGACACCCCAAAATGTGTTACACAATTTCTCCTGAGTAGGTAAATACCCCATATGTGGTTGTAAACGGCTATTTGGACATACGGCATGGGTCTAAACGGAAAAAGTGCAATTTCGTTTTTGGAGTGGAGATTTTACAAAATTTGTTTTTGACTCCATGTTGAATTGCGCTGAGGTACCAGTACAGTGAAAACTCCCGAGAACTGACCCCATTTAGGAAACTACACCCCTCGAGGAATTCATCTAGAAGTGTAGTGAGCATTTTGACCCCCAAAGGTTTTGCAGAAATTAGTGCACAGTGGATGTTGCAGATTAAAAATTGCCATTTTCCACAGATATGCTATTTCAGTGCCCAATGTGTTGGGCCCAGCTTGTACCACTGGAGACATACGCCCCATAAATTGTTAAGCGGTTCTGCAGAGTACGCTAATACCCCATATGTGGTCATAAACTGCTGTTTGGGCACACTGCCAGGCCCAGGAGGAGTGCCATTTGGCTTTTGGAGCGCAGATTTTGCTTGGTAGTAGTTTTGTTTAGTGTTTTACTGGTGTTTCAGTTTATAATGTGGGGGCATATGTAAGCTGGGCGGAGTGCATCAGGGTATATGTTAGCTGGGTGGAGTACATCAGGGTATATGTAAGCTAGGTGGAGTACATCAGGGTATATGTAAGCTGGGCGGAGTGCAACAGGTCATACATAATAGGATGATGTAATAATGGGGAGAATGAATAATAAAATTAATTATCCATGGATAGTGACGTACGCTTTGAACCAATCCTTTATGCACAGGCCGGATTATTGGGTGTAGGAGTCGCACTTCTAAAGGGTTGTCTGTGGTGTTGTACAAAACATCCGCACTCCAGTATTGCCTAATCTTTGACTTCTTCACTAGCCCCATACGTAGCACAGACCCCAAAATGTCAGTTTCCGCTGCATTTACAGGGTCTACTAGTGGGGGCTGCAAATAATCACGTGGAGTTCTAGCTGAAGAACTGCTACGCATATAAATTAGTTTGGGCCGTCGTTTTGCATTATTGCGTTCCAAGAGTCATAACTTTTTATTTTTCCGTTGACGAGCTATGTGAGTGCTTGATTTTCATGGGATGAGCTGTCGTTTTTATTAGTATAATTTTGGGGTACATGCGATAATTTGATCAGTTTTTACTCCATTTTTTGTGAAGTGAGGAGACCAAAAAACAGAAATTCTTTCACTGTTTTTTTTATAATTTTTTAACGCCGTTCTCTGTGCAGTATAAACAACATGTTTACTTTATTCTGCGGTTCGATACGATTATGGCAATACCAAATTTATATAGTTTTTATATGTTTTACTACTTTTACCAACTAAAAACACTTTTTTCTAAATAAAATGTTTGTGTCACCATATCCTGAGAGCCATAACTTTTTTATCTTTTTGTCGACGGAGTTTTGTGAGGGCTTGTTCTTTGCGTGACACACTGTAGTTTTTATTGGTACCATGTTTGGCTTCGCACGACTTTTTGATCACTTTTTATTCCATTTTTTTGGAAACAAACGAGACCAAAAAAGGAAATTCTGCCATTGTTTTTTATTGTATTTTTTTTACGGTGTTCACCGTACAGAATAAATAATATGATATTTTTTTAGGTCAGGCCAATACGAACGCGGCATTACCTATTATGTCTAGTTTTTGTCTTTTTTTCATTTTTTTCTAATTATAAACGGCTTGATCAGGGAAACACGGCGATTATTGTTTTTATTACGTAAAACTTTTATTTATTTATCTAAAACTTTTTTTCACTTTTTATTTTACACATACTAGGGGACTGGAAGATCTGATCTTCTGATCCCCTGTACAATACACTGCACTACTGTATGTACTTGTGTAGTGCAGTGTATTGTAACTGTCACTTTACAATTGACAGTTGAGCCTATTACGTCCTGCCTTGGGCAGGACCTAATAGGCTCCCGTACCTGGCAACCAGGAAGCCGTTGCTAGGCGTGGGGGGGGGCAATGGGGTGCAGAGGGAGCCCCCTCCCTCTGTATCAATCACTTAAATGCCGCTGTCGCTATTGACAGCGGCATTTAAGGGGTTAAATTACAGCGATCGGAGAGGACAGTGATCGCTGTAGTTGCAGTGGGATGTCGGCTGTATATTACAGCCGACAACCGATGAAGATGGAGCGAACACAGCTCCTGTGCCCGCTTCATCCTCTGGGCGTTACTATACGCCCATTTTCGGGAAGGGGTTAATAAAAAGTGTTATTTTTTTTTTTTTTACACCGCTTTCTCTGATCTCCTCACGGATCTCACAGAAATGAGGAGATCAGAGAAAGTGACCGGAGCTTTCTCCTGTAGACGACGTCAGACGGCTGTGTTTGGTCAGTCTTCAGAGACTGACCAATCACAGCAATCGCCGGCATTGGGGACTGCTAATTGGTCCCCAGGCCGGTAACAGAGACGGTTAGCTGTCAATGACAGCTGCCGCCGCTGTTATATCACTATGTGATTTCACATAGTGACAGTTTATTCCTTCTCCGCAATAGTACGGCGAAGGTCTGCTGCAATGAGCGCCCTGCGACGTACTATTGCGGAGAAGGTACGCAAGGGGTTAATAAAGGGAACCTGTCACCAGCATTTCACCTATTGAACTTTACTTATCCCTCACTGGCCGCTGCTATCAAAAGTTCATTACCGTTATCCCCTCTCCTAAACTCCTCCTCCGACTGTAAATAAAGGTCTGCAAACATTTTGCGCCTTTTATCGTAATAATCCAGTGTCCCATTGTGCGCACGCACCAGAAGAGGACATCAATGTGCAAGCGCAGGATTTTGTGTGCTGGGGGAAGGCGTGGAGCTGTCAATTAAATCTAAGGAGGCGGGGTAAACTCGGAAAGGCTTGAGGAATGAAGATATGACTCTTTTATGCTCATTAGCATACGTGTGGGAACACTAAATAACTGAATACTAAAGCTACAGAGCCGACTTAGAAGACAATTATAGGTTAAATAGAAATTATTTTTCACCCACTTTCACCAGGTATTGCTGGTTTAATAGGTGAAATGCTGGTGACAGGTTCCCTTTAACCCCTTAACGCCGAAGGACGGATATATCCGTCTTCTGCAGCTGCTAGTTCGCGCAGGAGGACGGATATATCCGTCCAAATGATGGCGCGGGTACTGACACTGTACCCACGCGATCAGCGGCAGGAGCACGGCTGTTATACACAGCCTGGCTCCTGCTGCAACTGCCGGAATCGAAGCGCGCTCCGATTCCGGCAGTTTAACCCATTAAATGCCGCTGTCAATAGTGACAGCGACATCTACTGTGTTTGACAGAGGGAGGGAGCTCCCTCTGTCACCCCATCGGCACCCCCGCAAAGAAATCGCAGGTCGCCGTTGGATTTCCATGGCAGCCGGGGGCCTAACACAGACCCCCAGGTCTGCCTTCAGCAAATGCCTATTAGGCCATGCCGGAGGCATGACCTAACAGATTGCCTGTCAGTTTTACGCTGACAGGCAATAATGCTTTGGTATACTAAGTATACCAAAGCATTATATATGCGATCAGCAGATCGCATAGTGAAGTCCCCTGGTGGGACTAAAAAAAAAAATGTCAATCAGTTAAATAAAGTTAGTTAAAAAAAAAAAAAAAAAAGTTTGTCAAAATCAAATCAAACTTTTTTTTTTTGTAAAAGTGTCAAAACAAATAACACATGCATATCATAACGACTTGAACAATAAAATTAACACATTAAACCGCCGGATGAACGGCGTCCAAAAAAACCGCAAAAAACAACGGCAAAATTCTCTTTTCTCCCATTCCCCCCATAAAAAAATTAAATAAAAGTTAATCTATAAGTCCTATGTACCCCAAAATAGTACTAATGAAAACTACACATTGGCCCGCAAAAATCAAGCCCACATACGGCCACATTGACGAAAAATAAAAAAATTACGTCTCTTGGAATGTGGCAATGCAAAAACAAGTAATTTTTTTCTAAAAGGCTTTTTATTGTGCAAATGCAGGAAAACCTATAAAACCTTTACATATTTGGTATCCCCATAATCGTGCCGACCCATAGAATAAAGTTATGTTATTTACGCTGCATAGTAAACGGCGTAAATTTATAACGTGAAAATCAATGCTGGAATAGCTGCTTATTTTCAATTCTCTCCTAAAATAAAGTTAATAAAAGTTAATCAATATATTATAAGCATCTAAAAATGGTACAATTACAAAATACAACTCGTCCCGCAAAAAACAAGCCCTTATACGGCTATGTCGACGGAATAAAAAAATAAATTACGACTCTTGGAATGCGACCATGAAAAAACAAAAAATAATCCTTGGTCATTAACGTGCAAAATCGCCTGGTCATTAAGGGGTTAATACATGTTCAAAAACAATGCACCTACAGCAGAACCAGCTGTGGGGGCTAAGGCCTCATGCACACTTCAGTTTTTTCCTTCAGGGTGCTATCCGTTTTTGTCACAGATAGCACCCTGAACCCATTAATTTCAATGGGGCCATGCACACTTCAGTTTTTTTGACGGTCCGTTGCTCCTTTCCGATCCAAAGTAGAGCATGTCCTACTTTGGTCCGGGATTCCGTGACCGTGAGGCCCATGCAAGTCAATGGGGCCGTCAAAAAAACTGAAGGCACACGGAAGGCATCCGTGTGCCGTCCATGTGTGACGGAGCCGTTGCCTAGCAACCGCCAGGCGGGCAGAAAGACATTAGAAAAATATTACACTAATCGGCAGCCATTTGTCTCTATCAATAACTGATAGAGAAAAGAGGCTGCTGATTAAAAATAAAATAAAAAGCATTTCATACGTACCCGGTCGTTGTCTTGGTGACGAGTCCCTCTTCTTCCTCCAGTCCGACCTTCTTTTGTGACGCGGCAGCCTGTGATTGGCTGCCGAGGCAGCCTGTGATTGGCTGCCGAGGCCGCGGCGACATGGATTGAACGTCATCGCTGGAGGCCGGACAGGAGGAATGTAAGTATGAACTTTTTTTTTATTACATTAAAATTGTATTTTCCGCGCGCCGAGCATGGTACTGTCCAGGGTGCTGAAAGAGTTACCGCCGATCAGTGCAGCTCATGCACTCTGGACAGTACCATTCTCGGTGCACGGAAACGGAAACATGGAGTGCACATGGCCGCTAAAACGGGTTCACGGACCCATCAAAAGCGGCCGTGAAAACGGTGACGTAAGTGTGCATGAGGCCTAAGTTAAACTAAAGCACCCATTCTGCATCAAACCTTTACTTCCTCAACACACCTAAGCCCTTTATAGTGATAAGAATATCTTCACAACAAAAGCAGATGTAGTAATCAGGTCTCTCTTGATACTGCATAAGTATTCTACTAACACTATAGTGTTTTGAATATGATTATTATTCTCATATAATCAGAGAGCAATGCTCTCACATATAATTATAACATAGGATGCTTACATCAGGGCAAATAGCAGCAACAGGTTAAATAGCCAACTCACCTCCAAACAAACCACCGATCCACAATTCGCACATGGCAGTATCAGGCATGGATAAGTCCAGAGCAGGACACACACAGGGATAGGAGAAATTCCAGCGATACAAATCCACGGCAATGTAATAAAATCTTTTCTTCTTTATTCTAACATTTAAAACATCCACAGCATTACCAAGGAACACAGGTTTCACTTACGCGTTTCGGATAAACATCCTTAGTCATAGCTAACCTCTGATGGAAGCTGGAAGCTTTATAAGAGTGTGCTAATGAACACCTGTTAAAAACAGCCTGTTCTAGTGTCTCATCGTATTCCCAGCAGTTCATACTGGAATGAAATTCCATTCTTTCAGACTGCTCAATCAAGCTAATGCGGCTGATTGTTAACCCCTTAAAGGAACAGTGTCACCAAATTATTTTTTTTAATATGTTAAAGAGGCTCTGTCACCAGATTTTGCAACCCCTATCTGCTATTGCAGCAGATAGGCGCTGCAATGTAGCTTACAGTAACGTTTTTATTTGTAAAAAACGAGCATTTTTGGCCAAGTTATGGCCATTTTTGTATTTATGCAAATGAGGCTTGCAAAAGTACAACTGGGCGTGTTGAAAAGTAAAAGTACAACTGGGCGTGTATTAGGTGCGTACATCGGGGCGTGTTTACTACTTTTACTAGCTGGGCGTTCTGATGAGAAGTATCATCCACTTCTCTTCAGAACGCCCAGCTTCTGGCAGTGCAGATCTGTGACGTCACTCACAGGTCCTGCATCGTGTCGGCCACATCGGCACCAGAGGCTACAGTTGATTCTGCAGCAGCATCAGCGTTTGCAGGTAAGTTGCTACATCGATTTACCTGCAAACGCTGATGCTGCTGCAGAATCATCTGTAGCCTCTGGTGCCGATGTGTCCTCGCTCGTCTGACACGATGCAGGACCTGGGGAAGTGACGTCACAGCGTGATCTCTCGAGAACACGGCTGTGTCTGCACTGCCAGAAGCTGGGCGTTGTGAAGAGAAGTGGATGATACTTCTATACACAACGCCCAGCTAGTAAAAGTAGTAAACACGCCACGATGTACGCACATAATACACACCCAGTTGTACTTTTACTTTTCAACACGCCCAGTTGTACTTTTGCAAGCCTCATTTGCATAAATACAAAAATGGCCATAACTTGGCCAAAAATGCTCGTTTTTTAAAAATAAAAACGTTACTGTAATCTACATTGCAGCGCCGATCTGCTGCAATAGCAGATAGGGGTTGCAAAATCTGGTGACAGAGCCTCTTTAAAGATGTTAGTGCTTTATTAAAAACGTTTGGATTAATTTGTGTGTTTGTGTGTTACTTTTTTTTATTTTTACACTTTTTCTTCCCTATGGGGGCTGCCATTTTTTTTTCCATTTCTGTATGTGTTGATTAACGACACATACAGACATGGAATACGGCAGCTCCAGTCCCATAGGGACTGCGAACGGGGCCCGTTCCATCCACTTTCGTGTACGCCGCTGTGTGGGAACAGCACATACACCGCACCCACACAGTTCAATTTGAAATGCGCGCCGTCCGGCGCCATTTTCCTGTGGACCGGAAGTCGCGGCCGGACAGTAAGATTACTACTTCTGGTCGCGGCTTCCGGACTTGTGCACATGGAGCAGCGGCAGCAGACGGAGCGGATGGACCGGAGGGAGCGGCGGTGACTGGAGCAGGTAAGTTATTTCTATGTATGTTCGTGTTTCAGTGTGTTTACTACTGTATGTTAACCTTCTACACTGTGTGTTAGCTCAAAAAATGGCGACACACAGTGTAGGAGGTTAGACCGTTCAAACCCCTCGTTTATCCCGGCACTAGCCAGGATAAAGGAGGGGGGGATTCGGAGAGCTCACTAGAGCGAGGGATTTTTACCCAATTTTGCAGCATAAAGCAATGTGGTTGCTTTACCACATGCAATGCTGCAATTTTGGGAATGGCTCCATCTAGTGACCAGTGCTGGGAAATATTATAAATTGAATCCAATTTATAATATTTCCTGACTCGTGAAAAAAAAAAAAAAAAAAATTAGAACAATGTTTAATCACCTATACACTAACTGTTTAATTAAAAAAAAAAAACATGTTTTGCTGGCAACACATTCCCTTTAAGGACGCAGCCACTTTTGGACCAAATGACACAGCCTCATTTTTTAAATCTGTCACTTTATGTGGTAATAACTCCGGAATGCTTTTACCTATCCAAGTGATTCTGAGATTGTTTTCTCGTGACATATTGTACTTTATGTTAGTGAAAAAATTTGGTCGATAAATTCAATATTTTTTGTGAAAAACACCACAATTTAGAGAAAATTTGCAAAAATTAGCATTTTTCTAAATTCAAATGTATCTGCTTGTAAGACAGATAGTTATACCACACAAAATAGAGACTAGTTAACAGCATTGTAATAGTGCCAATAGGGAAATCAATAAGAGAAAACCGAGATTTACCTTTACTTTCCAATTTAGCCCTTTTGAATCTGTCATTAGATCATCTATCTATAAAATCTGGCATATTATAGAGAGAGATCCTGATTTGAGAGACTTGGCTTTGAATAAACCACTGATTAGCTTCAGACGTAGTAAAAACATCAAGGACAATGTTGGTAAGCAGTACATTTAACCCCTTCCCGCACCTTGACGTTAATGCACGTCAATGTGTGCAGTCACTTTGCGCACCTTGACGTGCACTAACGTCAGTGCTTTGACAGTTAACCGCCGCGCGGCGCTACACCGCAGCGGCGGTTAACTGTGCAGGGTGTCAGCCCTGCTCTCCCCGTTGCCGATCAGCGGCATTTCGCCGCTGAAATCGGCAATTAACCCCTTCGATGCGGTGGTCGATTGCGATCACCACATTGAAGAGGTTTACAGAGGATCGGCAGCTCCCCACATGTATTTGCAGGGGCTGGCGATCCTTCTCACGGCAACCAGAGGCCAGACAATGACCTCCGGGTTGCCATGTACGGAAGCCTCGGAGGATCAGCCTCCGGCTGGTCCTCCGATGCTTCCTGTCAGTGTGACAGTTACATCACAATGACAGTTAGAACACATTACACTACGTGTGTAGTGTAATGTGTTCCAGCAGCGATCAGAGCAACAAGTCTAAGTGTCCCCGAGTGGGACAAGTAAAAAAAGTAAAAAAAAGATAAAAATGTTTTTAAAAAGTGTAAAAATAAAAGTTAGAAGTGACATAAACAAAGAATGCTTTTTTTCCTATAATAAGTCTATTATAGGAAAAAAATTAACACGTTAAAAAAAGTACACATATTTGGTATCACCGCGTTCGTAACGACCCCAACTATAAAACTGTAATATTATTTTTCCCGCACGGTGAACACCGCGAAAAAAATAAACGAAAAACAGTGCCGGAATCACAATTTTTTGGTCACCACCCCTCCCAAAATATAAAATAAAAAGTGATCAAAAAGTCGCATGTACGCCAAAATGGTACCAATACAAACTACAACCCATCCCGCAAAAAACAAGCCCTTACACCGCGTTTTTGACTGAAAAATAAAAGTTATCGCTCTCAGAATATGGTGACACAAAAAATAATTTATTTTATAAATAAGTGATTTTATTGCACAAACGCAGCAAAACATAAAAAAAATTATATACATATGGTATCGCCGTAATCGTACCGACCCGCATTATAAAATATAATGGTAATTTATAGCCCAGGGTGAACGCCATAAAAAAAAAAGAATAAAAAACATTGTCAGAATTGATGGTTTTTGGTCACCTTGCTTGCCAAAAAATGGAATAAAACGTGATCAAAAAAAATTCTGGTACCCCAAAATGGTACCAATGAAAACTACAGATTGTCCCGCAAAGAATAAACCCTCACACAGCTCCGGTGGAGAAAAAAGAAAACAGTTCTGGCTCCCAGAATATGGCGATGCAAAATGTGCAGAGTGTCCAAAAGCGGATAAGATTGGGCGCCATTTATCAGTGCGATACCGGCCACATATCTGCGGATTATTATTTATTTACTGCATTATTATACCCTGTTATTATACCCTGATGTACCCCGCACAGATAACATGTACCCTGATGTACTCCGCACAGATAACATATGCCCCCACATTATAAACTGAAACACCAGTAAAACCCCAAACAGAACTACTACCAAGCTACATCTGCGCCCCAAAAGCCAAATGCCGCTCCCTCCCTTCTGAGCCCTGCAACATGCCCAAACACCAGTTTACGTCCATAGATATGGCATTGCCATACCCGGGAGAACCCGGTTAATATTTTCTGAGGTATTTGTCTTCAGTGGCACAAACTGGGCATAACATGTAGTGCACTAAAATGGCATATCAGTGGAAAATTGTAATTTTCACTCTGCACCATCCGCTGCTCATTAACCCCTTCGCGCACCATGACATAGCATGTCGTAGTGTGGGGGGTGATGTATGGAGCGTCTCATGTGAAAAATAAAGCATTTAAAACGGCAAAATCACTGTTTTTTGGTCACCTTGGCTCTACCTAAAAATGTAATAAAAAGTGCTCAAAAAGTTGCATGTACCAAAAAATGGTACCAATAAAAACGACCGCTCTTCCCTCAATAAATAAGCCCTCATACCGCTCTATTGACTGAAAAATAAAAAAGTTGTGGCTCTTGGAACGCGGGGAGGAAAAAACTAAAAAGGAAAAGAAAAAAATGGATTAGTCCAGAAAGGGTTAATTACTTTCTAATGAAAAACCATTTATGACCACACGTGGGATATTGCCATACTCGGGAGAAATTGCTTTACAAATGTTGGGCAGCTTTTACCCCCTTTATCCTTTGTGAAATTGAAAAAATGCAACATTTTAGTGGAAGAAATGTAGATATTCATTTTCACGGCCTAATTCTAATAAATCCTGCAAAAGACTTGTGGGGTCTAAATGCCCACTATATCCCTAGATAGATTCTTTAAGTGGTGTAATTTCCACTTTTGGGGGCTTTCCACTGTTTTGGCCTCTCAGGGGCTTTGCAAATGCGACATGGCACCCAAAAATCATTTCAGCTAAATTTGAGCTCCAAAAGACAAATAGCGCTCCTTCCCTTCTAAGCCCTGCTGTGGGTCCAAACAGCAGTTTATTACCACATATGGTATATTTCCGTAATCGGGAGAAATTGTTATACAAATGTTGGGGTGCTTTTTCTCCTTTATTCCTTGTAAAAATTAAAAATGGCTACCTTTTTTCAGAAAAAAAGTAGATTTTTACCTTTACAGAATAATTCCAATGAATTCAGCAAAACAACTGTGGGGTCAAAATGCTAACTTTACCCCTAGAAAAATTCCTTGATGAGTGTAGTTTCCAAAATGGGGTCACTTTCCAGGGGTTTCCACTATTTTGGTCCCTCCAGTGCATTTCAAACGCGACATGGCACTGAAAACTATTCCAGCAAAATCAGAATTTCAAAATCCAAATGGTGCTCCTTCCCTTCTGAGTCCTGCTGTGGGTCCAAACAGCAGTTTATTACCACATATGGGGTATTGCTATAATCGGGAGAAATTGCTTTACATATGTTGGGGTGTTTTTTTTTCTTTTATTCCTTGAAAAAATTAAAAATTTCTAGGTTTTTTCAGAAAAAAAGTAGATTTTCATCTTCACATACTAATTCAAATAAATTTAGCAAAAAAACTGTGGGTTCAAAATGCTAACTATACCCCTAGATAAATTCCCTGAGGGGTGTAGTTTCCAAAATGAGGTCACTTGTTTTTTTTTATTGTTTTGGCCCCACAAGACCTCTTCAAACCTGACATGGTAAAATAAAGGAGGCCCCAAAATCCACTAAGTGCTCCTTTGCTTCTGAGGCCTGTGTTTCAGTCCATTAGCACGCTAGGGCCACATGTGGGATATTTCTAAAAACTGCAGAATCTGGGCAATAAATAATAAGTTACATTTCTCGGGTAAAACCTTCTGTGGTATAGAATTTTTTTTATTACAAATGAATTTTGTAAAAAAAAAATGACATTTGTAACTTTCACCTCTACTTTGCTTTAATTCCTGTGAAACGCCTAAAGGGTTAAAACACTTTCTGAATGCTGTTTTGAATACTTTGAGGGGGTGCAGTTTTTAAAATGGGGTGATTTATGGGGACTTTCTAATATATAAGGCCCTCAAAGCCACTTCAGAACTGAACTGGTCCTTGTAAAAATCGCCTTTTGAAATTTTCTTGAAAATATGAGAAATCGCTGCTAAAGTTCTAAGTCTTGTAATGTCCTAGAAAAATAAAAGAGTGTTCAAGAAACGATGCCAAACTAAAGTAGACATATGGGAAATGTTAACTAGTAACTATTTTGTGTGGTATTACTATCTGTTTTACAAACAGATACATTTAAATTTAGAAAAATGCAAATTTTTGCAAATTTTCTTCAAATCTTGGTGTTTTTACAAATAAATATTACATTTATCGACCAAATTTTTTGCCTAACATAACGTACAATATGTCACGAGAAAACAATCTCAGAATCGCTTGGATAGGCAAAAGCATTCCGGAGTTATTACCACAAAAAGGGACACATGTCAGATTTGAAAAATCGGCTTCGTCCTGAAGGCCAAAACAGGCTTAGTCCTGAAGGGGTTAAATATAACAACGTAAATTGGCTAGATAAATCTATCCCAAAAGGGAATTATAAATGTGGCCACTGTAATCATTGTCGCTTCCTTCTGAAGTCTAGATGTTTAAAAATAGGTGGTATAACTGTCAGGGTGCGCCAATTCATTAATTGCAAAAGCAAATTTGTGGTGTATGTCATTTTCTGCCCATGTGGTCATTTTTATATTGACAAGACAATACACTGCCTACATGTGAGGTTCCGGGAACACTGCAATTCTATTGTAACGGGTGTGGGAGCCCAAAAATTGATAGAACATATTAGGAGCACTCACGCAGGCAGATCAGATGTCCTTACATTTGCAGGGATATAAATGGTTAATCCACCACCAGCAGGTGGTGACCGCAATAGATTGTTACTTCAGAGAGAGGCCAGGTGGATTATAAAAACAAATGCACTAGGTAACCTTGGCCTCAATGACCGCAATGATTTAGGTGTGTTTTTATAACTTTTGTCTTTTTTAACTTGTGCCGTGTTTTATGTTTATATGTTTCTATGACAACCCACGTAACTCACGCATATAAGGGCGTGTAGGCGTGTGATGTCAGCAGAAGGCTTGAGAAAGCGTGTCTACGCGCAACAGCAGTTGCCTGTAATCTGTGTACTCAGTCTCTCCCCCCACTTCATTTTTTGAGCAATAAAGCATTTGAAAACATCTAATACGGTGAGTGCGGCTCTATTTCCTTCTTTATACATTGAGTGACTAGTTAACATTTCCCATATGTCTACTTTATGTTTGCATCATTTTTTGAACATCCTTTTATTTTTCTGGGACGTTACAAGGCTTATAAATTTAGCAGCAATTTCTCACATTTTCAAGAAAATTTCGAAAGACTATTTTTTTAGGGAACAGTTAAGATCTGAAGTAGCTTTGAGGGTCTTATATATTAGGAACCCCCACAAATCATCCCATTTTAAAAACTGCACCCTTAATGTATTCAAAACAGCATTTAGAAAGTTTCTTAACCCTTTATGCGTTTCACAGGAATTAAAGCAAAGTGGAAGGGAAATTTGAAAATTTCATTTTTTTTGCAGAAATTCAATTTTAATCCATTTTTCCTGTAATAGTGAAGGTTTTTACCAGAGAAACACAACTGAATATGTATTGCCCTGATTCTGCAGTTTTTAGAAATATCCCACATGTGGCCCCAGTGTGCTACAGGCCTGAAACAAAGGCCCCTGAAGCAAAGGAGCACCTAGTGGTTTTTTCGGCCTTCCTTTTCTTAAATTATATTTCAGGCACCATGTCAGGTTAGAAGAGGTCTTGTGGTACAAAAACAAAGGAAACCCCCTAAAAGTGACTCCATTTCGGAAACTACACCCCTAGAGGAATTCATCTAGGGGTGTATTGAGGATTTTGACCACACAGGTATTTCATAGATTTCATTAGAATTGGGCAGTGAAAATGAAAAATTACATTATTTTCCAATAAGACGTAGCTTTACCTCAGAATTTTAAATTTTTTCAACAAATAAATGATGAAAAGCACCCCAACATTTGTAAAGCAACTTCTTCAGAGTACGGAAATACCCAACATGTTGTCATAAACTGCTGTTTGGGCAGAAGGGAAGGCACGCCATTTAGCTTTTGGAGTACAGATTTTGCTGGTTTGATTTCTCGGCAGAGTAGGGAAATACCCCACACGTGGTCATTAAAGAGGCTCTGTCACCAGATTTTGCAACCCCTATCTGCTATTGCAGCAGATAGGCGCTGCAATGTAGATTACAGTAACGTTTTTATTTTTAAAAAACGAGCATTTTTGGCCAAGTTATGACCATTTTCGTATTTATGCAAATGAGGCTTGCAAAAGTACAACTGGGCGTGTTGAAAAGTAAAAGTACAACTGGGCGTGTATTATGTGCGTACATCGGGGCGTGTTTACTACTTTTACTTGCTGGGCTTTCTGATGAGAAGTATCATCCACTTCTCTTCAGAACGCCCAGCTTCTGGCAGTGCAGATCTGTGACGTCACTCACAGGTCCTGCATCGTGTCGGCACCAGAGGCTACAGATGATTCTGCAGCAGCATCAGCATTTGCAGGTAAGAGATCCCGCCGTCAGAAATGATGGATAACCCAGTCATGAATATATCCAGTTATAAACTAACAGAACAACAGATATCCCTGTTATCCAAGGGGATGGGATTTGCTCTTACCAATGACTATGACGTATACAACACCTTACTGGACGTTAACAGATTTGCCATATCTCGGACAGTCAAACTGCATTTTTCTCTTATGAAAGCTCAACAATCAGATGAAACCACAGACAATACAACTGGCAACGGTGACACCACAGCTATCTCCAGCGCATCCAATACCATCAATACGTCATTCATGGAACAATATAACATCCTTTTGTTGCGACAGTTGCAGGGCGAATCCATCAATGGCAGCAATAATCTGAATAATACCTTCATGACGCCCAATCCAGATTTCTACCCTGTCCAGTCATGTCCTTCGGTCCTGGATAAATTCCAGGAGATTGTAGTAGCAGAACTTGTCAAATTAAAACAGAAACAAACAGAAATAAACAAACCTGCGTCCAATCTCAGCCTACGTTTCCAGAAAAGCGCCCTCCATCACTTCGTTACTTTCCCCCAGCCTCTTTTCTAGTGACCCTAATATTAAACCACAAAAAACCTGGCTCACTACAACTGGCTTTTATGGCTGTGGACACAAAAAATTTATTACATGCAGACATGCCCACAAATCGCGGGAATTCAAATCCACTTCCAATGACAGAGTTTACCAGATCAAAAGTCATATTAACTGCAATACCAGCCATACAGTCTATCTGATCACATGTAAATTATCTCATATCCAGTATGTAGGCTACACAGCAGGTGCCTTGAAAATTCGTATCAGGAGACACCTGTCTGATACCACGAACAGACAGGTCACGTCACTTTGCTGATGTCCATTCTGGTGATGTTGCAGCTTTTTTATTTCATGGCATTAAAAGGGTTACTAAGCCAGTGAGAGGTGGAGATCATAGGCAAATGCTTCTGAGCAGGGAAACTTTCTGGATCTTTATGCTTGAAACCAGAAATCCCAAGGGTATGAACAAAAGACAGTATTTAATATATTGATTATGTATAGATCATTCATATGTTATTCCATGTGTACTATGATTGGGAATTTCTATAGAGGTTAACCCCATCATTGCACTAATGTCTCTGTGCAATTACCTGAGACACTAGAATAGGCTGTTTTTGACAGGTGTTCATTAACACACTCTTATAAAGCTTCCAGCTTCCTTCAGTGGTTAGCTATGACTAAGGATGTTTATCCAAAACTCGTAAGCAAAACCTGTGTTCCTTGCTAATGCTGTGGATGTTTTAAATGTTGAAATAAAGAAGTAAAGATTTTATTACATTGCCGTGGATTTGTATTGCTGGAATTTTTCCCTCTATCAGGGCAAATAGCCCACATTCTACATAATAAGGTGCAGATCATGAAAATTTACTCACCAAAATTGTTATTTCCTGGAGTCCGTTGGAAGCACAACACATATAGGTTTTAGTCCCCCAGGGGTACAATTAAGCAGAGACAGGTTAATTCACAATAAGCATTAAGCAATTAAGGACTTCCCCTATAAGTATGTACCGGTAACCGGGCCCCAGCGTATTTTTACGAAGCAATAGACATAAGTTCTGCCAGGGAGGGAAGCTTGTGCTGCCTACGGACTCCAGGAAATAAAAATTTCGGTGACTACATTTTGGTTTTCCTGATTGTCCTTGGCAGCACAACACATATGGGACTTGCCAAGCAATAGCTATATGGGCGGGATAGCAGATGCCATTTCAAGCACTCTTTTGCCAAATAGAGAACCCTCTGATGCCAGTGAGTCGAGCCAGTAGTGTTTGACAAAGGCTGATGTGGATCTGATCCAGGAGAATATGTCCGAATTCTGCCCATGAGGTAGCTGTAGAGCATGTGGAATGTGCCCTGATCTGCAGAGGAGATTGAAGGCCACTGAGATGATAGCATTTTTCAATAGTTGACCTAATCCACCTGGCTAGGATGGCTTTACTTGCTTTTTGCCCCTTATTAGGACCGGCATGTTGAAGGAACAGTTTTTCTGCTTTCCTAAAAGCCTTTGTCCTTTGAATATAGGTGAGTGCTGCTCTTCTCACGTCCAGTGTATGCCAGTATTCCTGATCTTCACCTTGGGGATGTGGGAAAAGAACTGGCAATAATATTTATTGATTTATATTCCTAAAGGAAGGAACTTTAGGCAAGAACCCAGGCCTACGAACCCTGGTACGTAGTAGAAGACAATCTCCCAGGTCCCTCAAATAGGGTTCTTTGAAGGAGGGTGCCTGAAGCTCGCTTATGCAGCCTGGACTACGTGATTGCCATTAGAAAGAAGGCCTTGAAGGAGAGAAATATGATGGACGACTCTTACGTGGGTTCAAACGGTGGCTTTGTTAGAGCCGATACCACTACTGAAATGTCCCAGAAAGGAGATGGTACCTGAGAGACTGGGCTAAGGTTGCTTAAAGGGAACTTGTCACCAGCATTTTAGCTATAAAGCCAGCAATACCTGGTGAAAGTGGGTGAAAATTCATTGTCATCTAAGCTATAAATATGTTCTAAGTAAGCTCTGTAGCTTTAGTATTCCGTTTTTCAGTGGTCCCACGCCGTATGCAAATGAGCAGAAAAGAGTCAAATCTTCATCTGAAAAGAGTCAGGTTTTCATTCCTCCAGCATCTCAGAGTGGACTCCACCTCCTTTTTGATTGACAACTCCTTAGCCAGTCAGGGCCGGACAGGTGGTGGCAGTGGGCGTGGTTAAGAAGCTCCGTCCCAGAGGGAGAAATAATTACCATAAAAGGCGGGAAAAGTGTAAACGACTATATTTACCGACAGAGGAGGACTTCAGGAAAGAAGAGAACAGGAACGAACTCTGGACAGCTGCGGCCATTGAGGGGTCAGGCTAGTTTAACAGGTAAGATGTTGATGACAGGATCCCTTTAAAGCCTTGAAGAAGGTTTTCACCAACTGCTGGTTGGAGAAACGATTTTGCAATTGGGCATTGATTGCCGTGAACTGCACCTTAAAGGCAATGTGTTGCCAGAAAAACATGTTGTTTTTTTTTAATTAAACATTTAGTGTGTAGGTGATTAAACATTGTTCAAATTTTTTTTATTTTTTTCACGAGTCAGGAAATATTATAAATTAATTCTAATTTATAATATTTCCCATTGCTGGTCACTAGATGGAGCTATTCCCAAAATTGCAGCATTGCAAAATTGGGTAAAAAGCCCTCACTCTAGTGAGCTCTCAGCATCCCCCCCTCCTTTATCCTGGCTAGTGCCGGGATAAACGAGGGGTTTGAACGGTCTACACTGTGTGTCGCCATTTTTTGAGCTAACACACAGTGTAGTAGGTTTACATACAGTAGTAAACGTACACAAACACGAACATACATAGAAATCTCTTACCTGCTCCTGCCGCCGCGGCTCCCTCGGGCCCGTCCGCTCCGTCTGCTGCCGCTGGTCCAAGTGCACAAGTCCGGAAGCCGCGACCGGAAGTAGTAATCTTACTGTCTGGCCGCGACTTCCGGTCCACAGGAAAATGGCGCCGGACGGCGCGCATTTCAAATTGGACTGTGTGGGAGCGGCGCATGCGCAGTTCCCACACAGACGGCGTACATTGAAGTGGATGGGACGGGAGCCGTTCGCAGTCCCTATGGGACTGTGGCTGCCGTATTCCATGTCTGTATGTGTCGTTAATCGACACATACAGAAATGGAAAAAAAAAGCCAGCCCCCATAGGGAAGAAAAAGTGTAAAAATAAGAAAAAGTAAAACACAAACACACAAATAAATATAAACATTTTTAATAAAGCACTAATATCGTTAACATATTAAAAAAAAAATTGTGATGACACTGTTCCTTTAAGGGTATTTAACTTCAACCCTTTATTGAAGCCCTCCTGAAGAAATTGCAGGATAGTATTAAGAGAGACTGTGTTTGCTGTATTCCTAGAGCACCAGGTGGTGAACAGGGTCCAGACTCTGTTATATACTTTGACTGTTGAGGGGTGTCTGGCTGACAGAAATGTGTTAATGACTTCAGACGAGAGCCCCATTTCCGTCAGATTCTGCCGGTCAGTCTCCAGGCCGTGAGATGTAGACTGCAAGGGTTCGGGTGATATACCCCTCTCTGGGACAGGAGGTCCAGTGATACCGGCAGTTTCAGAAACCTGCCTTTCGAGAGAGACAATGCTAGGGAGAACCAGGCCCTGCGGGGCCAAAATGGCAGGATTGCAATGGCTTCCGCTCTTTTGTCCCAAACTTTTCTCAATACCCTGAGTATTAAGGGGAGGGGAGGCAAAATATAGATTCATTTTTCCCTCCAGCTGACAGACAGGCCATCTACTGCTACTGCGGTGTGGGTGGTACAGAAAACAGAAGCCCGAGGACCTTGTTGTTCTCTTCCGATGCCATCACATCCAGGTCAGGCATTCCCCATGTGGCAGCTAAGCTGCTGAAGACCTGAGGGTTGAGACTCCACTCCCCCGGATGGAGGATATTGTGGCTGAGGCAATCTGCAGTGTGGTTCAAGGAGCCCTTGATGTGAACTGCTGAAATTCCTAACGAGTGTTGTTCTGCCCAACTCATAAGTCGTCTGTAGTCGGCCGACATTGAGGCACCCCTCGTCCCTCCTTGCTTGTTTATATAGAAAACAGTTGCCAGGTTGTCCGACTGGACCAGGATATTTCCTAGATGAGATTGAAAGGACATTAGCGCCAGTCTCACTGCTCTGAGTTCCTTCATGTTGGAGGATATTGACACTTCCTTCTGACTCCATCTGTTCTGAAACCATAGGTGATCTACATGGGCACCGCAGCCCCAGGAGGAGGCATCCGTTGTGAGGACTTTCTGTGGTGGGGGAACAAGGTACTTGCCGGACCGGAGAGTGTCCGGGATTAACCACCAGTTGAGGTCTTGAAGGGTGAAGTTGGAGACTTTGAAGAAAGCATCCAGGTTCCTGAAATTTTTGTCCCAAGATCTGAGGATATCTAGCTGTAGTGATCTAATGTGGGCTTTGGCCCAGGGGACCACATCCATAGATGAGGTCATCAGACCTAGGACTTTCATAGCTCCTCGAACAGATATATTCAGATGGCAAATAAGGTGTTTTATTGAACCCTGAATTGCCATAATTCTCTCCGGAGACAACTTAACTGTCATCGACCGGGAAATCACCATGAATCCTAAGAGTTTCAGATTATGTGATGGCGAGAGCTGTGACTTTCTGAAGTTCACAAGGAACCCGTGAAAAGTGAAGAAATTCCAATGTAGTTTGAAGATGTTCTTGGAGCAGGGTCTTTGATGGCGATTTTATTAGCCAGTCGTCCAAGTAAGGGACCAGACATATCCCCTTCAGCCTCAGCGCTGCGGTTAGGACCACCACAATTTTCGTGAACACACGAGGTGCCGAAGGGCAGGCAGGTGAACTGGAAGTGTTGTATTCCATCCTGCGTTTGGACCGCAAGTTGAAGGAACTTCTTGTGAACAGCCAGAATAGGTAGTATGCGTCTGTAAGGTCGATCGTTGCAAGAACATCGTTCCTCTCCAGAAGGTTCATCACCGACCGGATAGTCTCCATCTTGAGGGTTCTCCTCACCTGATATTGATTGAGGAAGATCAGGTCTATAACCAGTCTCCAACTGCCATCTGCATTGAGCACCGGAAACACCCTGGAGTAAACTCCTTGCCCCCTTTCTGAGACTGGAACATCTTCCAGGGCTGCTTTATGGAGAAATACCAGTAGAAGCTGATGGACTATCGGATTGTGATGCCTGTTGAGGACAAAGTGGTATGGGGGAAGCTTTTTGAACTCCAACGAGTACCCCCTCTTGATGGTTGTCGTCACCCACTCGTCGGATGAGGTCACCGACCGAGAGGAGAATCTCTTAAGCCTTGCTCCTACTTGAAGGATCAGCTTGGCGTCATAAATGGTTTGGATTATTGGGGTTTTCCCGCTTCGTTTTAAATGTGCGCTGACAGTCTGGAACCCTTCTTTTGAACTTTGGGGACCTTTTTTTATCCCGAATTTAATGCCTGGTATCCCTCCTTTTAGGTTCGGGAAACCTGGCCCCTTTGCCTTCCCCCATGGAATTCAAGATATCCGTAAGTTGGGGACCAAACAGGGATTCTGGCTGGAAAGGGAGGCTACAAAAATAATTTTTGGTGAGATTATCCCCTGACCATAATTTCAGCCAATGAGCCCTTCTGGCCGCATTCGACAGGGACAAGGCCCTAGATGCATATTTGACGTTATCCAGCTGGGAGTCACAGCAGAACTCTGAAGCGGACTTCATTACTGGGAGGGACTGGAGAATTTCTGCCCTTGAGAGTCCTTCCTCTAGATCCCTCGATAGGTGGCTCAGCCAGACCCGGAGTGCTCTAGCCACCAGCACTGAAGACAAGGACGCTTTGCACGAGCCCACTGCTGAAGTATACACCTTCTTCAAAAGGGAGTCCGCTTTGCAGTCCATAGGGTCTTTCAGCAGAGCTGATTCATCGGATGGAAAAACAGCTTTCTTTGCCAATTTAACCACTGGCAAATCCACTTTTGGTACATTTTCCTATTCTTGGGAGCCAGATTTATTCAGCCTATAGAGGTTCGTGAACCAAGAGCCCAGTTCAGACTTCCTTTCAGGCTTATTCCAATCCCGTTTCATCCATTCCGTTAGGACAGGATGGCTGGGAAAATTTTTCCCTTTGGAAATAGGGAAATAGAACAATCTGTCCTTTTTAGGCTTGTGCTCAACCTCTTTCCCCGTCTCCAATGTATCCTTCACCAATCTGAGGAGATCATGGAGCTTATCCTTACTCAGGATATAACATTCTTCAGGGTCATCAGAGTCTAGGCAGTCAGAGACCACCTCTAAATCTGAACCTCCTGCTGGTATTGAGGAGGTGAAGAGGAAGACCGCCTGGCCCTTTTAGCATGGTGTGCTGTTTTGACATCTTCAAAAGCTACAGATGACTTTTTTTTGAACCATTGCATAAATCCCCTAGAATCCTCCCTGGGAGGGGAGCCGACTGGGGTGGAGCATGATACACATAGATCTGACACAGTGTCATCAGTCAGAGGCTCGAGGCATTCCCTGCAAAGCCTGTGCCTGGATTTGTGGGTCCTTTTCCTACCTTCTCTTCTGGCAGACATCTAGAGAAGAGTAGAGACAAATGTATGGTAGGAAATGTGCATAGCCATCAGCATCAAGACACATCAGGACCCATCAAGGTAAACAGCCGTACTGACCTTAGCAAGCAGAGGGCTGTCCAGAGGCAGAGCGCGCAATGATTCAAATGAGACGCCGGTATTATGAGCCCGCTGCGTCAGCACGTCACATCCGGGGGCGGGGCAGCTGACATCTTTTCCGCCCCCATCCATGCCTCGGTCCGGCAATTCACCTCGGACCCAGACGAACAGGGGATGCTCCAACCCCTGCTACCGTTACCTGGATGAGGTAAGGTGCCCCGTCGCCGTGTACCAAGACTATGTCAGCCATCTTGGTACACCTTCGCGGCTGAGGGACAGAGGCGCAGCCTTGTATGCAGCCCGGAATAAATCTTGTCCTCAGTGGTAGGAAAGGGAACCGTCTACGAACTGATCCTAGAGAGAAAAATACGCTGGGGCCCAGTTACCAGTATGTACTTATAGAGGGAAGTCCTTAATTGCTTAATGCTTATTGCTAATTAACCTGTCTCTGCTTAATTGTACCTAGGGGACTAAAACCCACATGTGTTGTGCTGCCAAGGACGATCAGGAAATAGGTGCCTCAATCTCAATCCAGGTGTGGACAAGTATGATATTTACAATCCATCATAAAAGGCACCTACATCATTTATGGTCAATATAACATGACAACTACAGTATAACACGGTTGGGTACATTTTGGATATTTGGGCTAATTGTCCCTTAAGAATGCAGAAATAGGGGTCTCTACATTCTCATTTTTACCAACTATGGATTAAAATACGCACCGCAGGTCAATTTACGTGTGTGAAAAATTCTGTGAGTGGAGAGATTACTTGAAATCTAATTTTCTTTGATCATACTGTATTATGCTGCGGGTTTGCAGCAGGAAAATTAGCGCTGCAAATCTGTGCATAAAATGCATTGTGTGCATGTGGTCTTAAAGTATATTACCATGCACATGTGCTAATTTTATCCAGCCCAATAGTCTCTTTGTATTCACGCGTAATTATAGTGTGTTTTTACCATTAGATTTTACGTTGTTTTTTTTGCCCATGTGGTAATTACAGGTAAAACACATGTCAAAGTGCAGCCAAGACCATCAGTAATTATAGGAGTATCTTAAACACTTACAGCATGTCCTCAGGATATTTTAAATGGCTAATAGGTGGGGTTTCGAAGTGAGAGATATATACACACACACACACACACACACACACACACACACACACACAGGTATGTGGTACTGTTCAGTTTCACAGCAGCTGCGTTACCCATAGAATTAAATAGAGAGACGTTCATATGCAACCACCTAAGTTCTCGTGAATCACCTATCTGGCATTTATGGCAAATCCTGTGGATATGCTATAAATGTTTAAGATACCGCTTACCTGTAAAAACATACTAGCAGCACGTACCGGCATGTGTGAACATATTCACCTACTTTGAACAAGCAACCAAACACCAGTGAGATATATATGTCCCCACTAAACAGCATCCAATAACTATAGCAGTATTGCTGATACTATTCACTCAACTTGAACATTAAAGTTTAAAAAATAAATAAAATAAAACTGAAGCTGAAAGGTTTTACAATCAAACACAAGTAGATGAATTGGGGAGGGTAATGTAATGCACTGGACAAGGCATTTATTACAACTACCAATCACCGGCATATATTTTATTTCCTACTGCTTACATGATTCTCTAAATCAAATTTGGCAATGTTCATATTCATTCTCAATATAAGCATCATAAGTTAAAAAATATAAATAAAAACAGTGCAATGTGATCTGTTATCCCAAGTTTGTGGTTCGTACCTGTTTCAACTGCAATAAAAGCCAGGACGTGGACAGTCTCCATTTTATCCTGCTGTATCCTACACATGTTGGAAAGTTCATATATGATATGTTATTTCCTACGCATAAAGCTTTTTTTTGTATTCTAAAAATATATTGTAAACATACGTACAATCTGTATGGAATTTTTTGTCCTGGAACAAAGCAGTGAAAAATATCTTATCCTAAAATTTGTACTATGAGATTATCAGTACTGTATAATAGCATTTAAGGGTAAGCTAAATAGGAAAAGGAACATGCTCAAGGGGCATCTAGAGCATAATCGAAATATGTTGTGTATTTTCATTCATACAGTATATAGTGCTCCTATGATAGAGAATTATTATTTCTCTGATGCTCTGTTCAAACATGATCTTTGACAGTTCAGCTGGTAAACAAGATGGTCAGAAGCATTGGTGATAGCAAGGAGGCCAACCCTACAGTTTGGTTATAAGAAGAATCTGAGGGTACAAGGTTAAGCTCGTGGTCCATGGACACTTGGTTCCTTACAGTAGAAGAAGAGTCCATCATCGATCAATAGATATTTAGTCCCACAGCCTTATCTGCTATTTAAGAGAAAAAAAACTTGAGGAACGAGGTGGAGGGGCTAACATCATCGGTGCCTGGTTCTTGTGGGTGATCTTAATCTAGAAGACAAGATGTAATATGTCAGGACAACTAATAAATTGCACAAAAAAAAAATAAAAATGCAGAGCCATGTGTATGAGCCCTAAGGCCCATTTACACGAGCAGATATTCGTATTTACCAATCTTTAATACAATCGAATAACTATTATAGACAAATATTTCCACTCAACATTATCGTCTCAATAATCATTAAATGTATTGTTTGGTCACCTATTTAACAGTATCGCATGTCAGCTGTCAATGAAAAATTCAGATTTACGTCCCACTAATGTTGGCATAAATTATTTGCAGAAGTGTTTTACCGCTAGTCATTCAGCTGCTACACTTTACATTAAGTGATCATCGTATTCGAATCTGAATGATTCTCTGCTCGTGTAAATAGCTCTAAAAGGCGGTCATATGACGGACCTTATTGATTTATAATGGGGTCCCTGATGAGGTTTTCTTCATTTTGACGGCAAAAATAGCACTGTTTGCTGCGCTATTATTGCCGTCAAAATTAATGAAACCCCTGCTGGAGACTTTTATTGCCAATGTGAATAAAGCCTTGATTGCAAAGAAACAGGAACATCCCTTAAGTTGTGCAATATAACGTGATATAAGATGCTCTTTCTATTTAGTGCAAAATTTTAGCACATTGGGTGGAATTTACGGAACAATTTTCTGGCAAAGAAAAGTTACGTTTTGTGCAAAAATGTAGCGCCTTTTCTAGTTTTATGCTGCTCACGACACTTTTGAAACAAATGTTGGCAGGGCTTAGCGGAATGGGCGGGGCGACACACGGCCAAACAATTGCTACAATTTACGCCAGAAACTGGTGTAAATTATAGCGGAAATAGACACCAGCTCCTAGTGAGGATTATGTAACAAATTCATTAAGAGACGTCCGCTTCTTACTAACTTAGCCGAATCTTACTCCTGCGGGCTTCATACTTTGGCTGGGTTCTCATGTCATGGTGAAAATTCATTTTTGACGCTAACTGCAGGAAAAAATGCATTTTGACCACAACGTGAGAACCCAGTCTAAGACTGATGTATGAAACTCCAATCTTAGTATATTTGCCCCATTGAATGGAGAATTTTGTGCTCCTATGTAGGTTGCACGAATATGTATGTTTTTGCTAAAGTTTTTTTTAGCTGTGGTGTCCTTTCAATTAAACACCTAAGTATAGTCATCTCAAATCGGATTTATTTTATTGGGTTAAATGGATGAATCTTCTGGGACAGAACTATTGGCATCAAGAGAAAAATCATTTTCTCAACCATATTTTATACTGATTCTAAGGTAACAATTCTATGCCATATGGTCATGTGGATATCTAATCTTCATACAGGCCAGCCTAAAATGGCTAAAATGTGCCTATAATCAACAAAAGATAAAATAAATATTGCAGTGTTTGACCAGCTTAAAGGGGATTCCTCACCTTATTAAATTATAGTATATCATTAAGTAACTAAGAACAAAGGGTGGTGCAGAACCTTTGGCACTTTCTCTGCATAACACCACTCCCAGCCACGTGCTGTGCACAGTTTGGAGAAGTGCTGAGCTTAAAGAGGCTCTGTCACCAGTTTATAAGTGCCCTAGCTCCTACCTAATCTGATAGGCGCTGTAATGTAGATAAGTGGTTTTTATTTTGAAAAATTATAATTTTTGAGCAAGTTATGAACAATTTTAGATTTATGATAATTAGTTCTTAATGACCAACTGTGCGTTTTTGAACTTTTTACAAAGTGGGCGTTGTAAACAGAAGTGTATGACGCTGACCAATCAGCGTCATACACTTCTCTTCATTCCAGTCCAGCTTGTTTCACTGCACAGCGTGATCTTGCGAGATCACGCTGTGATGGGACTTTCTCCCACAGGTCCTTCACCGGAGTGATGGAAGAGTCAACAGACATCGCCTCCCGCCATGCCAGGACGTTTATCCAAATCTGCAGTGGCTGGAGGCGAGGTCTGTTCAGTCATCCATGGCTCCAATGAAGAACCTGTGGGAGGAAGTCCCGTCACAGCATGATCTCGCGAGATCACGCTGTGCAGTGAAACAAGCTGGGCATGAGTGAAGAGAAGTGTATGACGCTGATTGGTCAGCGTGATACACTTCTTTACAACTCCCACTTGGTAAAAAGTTAAAAAAACGCCTAGTTGGTCATTAAGAACTAGTCAGCATAGATCTATAATTGTTCATAACTTGCTCAAAAATGATCGTTTTTCAAAATAAATATCACTTATCTACATTACAGAACAGATTAGGTAGGTGATAGGGCACTTATAAACTGGTGACAGAGCCTCTTTAAATATTGCTGATGTTCCTTCGTTGGTCAGGCCCCACTGATCAGTAAGTTATGGAATAACTTAGTAATGGAAGAATCCCTTTAACATTGAGATACTTAAGAATGTTGGCCCATGATTATTATGTAGCTTATGCCAGGTTTTGGCGTAAACTGTTCCAAAAAAGAGACGCAAACGATGACGTTCAACAAATTTGTAGCAAAATTAGCGATATTTTCCATAGACAAGCGTGCATTCTTACTGTGCATGGTGGCTGCATCCATGGCTCCCCATCAATCTGCATTGGAAGCGGTTTTGTGGTTCTATGGAAAGTATAACACTTTTAGGTACAGCATAGTACAGGATACATGTAATAAAAATAATAATACATTTTATATAGCGCCAACATATTCCGCAGCACTTTACAATTCAGAGGGAACATCTGCAGACAATATCAGGCATTACATTACACTAAATTACAAAATCACACAAGAGAAGTGAAGACTCTGCTCACAAGAGCTTACAATCTATGAGGAAATAGATGGGGGAATATTTAAAATAAAATAATTATATTTTACAAAATGTAAAGTGCTTGTTCAGTGCTTATGCAATGGTCCAGCCATCTTTTATAAACATAGGGTAGTACACATAGAGCTGCATGAGCCAGTCACCAGCTAGTGTCTGTGTATGACAGACATGAAGTGCATTAGAATGCAAGGAGTGTGGGGGGATACTGCTGACTGAGGGGTCAGGCTCTGATGACTGTGATGGGTGGCAAAGGAAAGGAGTCCGATTAGGGAATGTTATAGGCCTCTCTAAAAAGAGGTGTTTTTGGGGCACACTTAAAACTGTGGTTGTATATACACTACCGTTCAAAAGTTTAGGGTCACTTAGAAATTTCCTTATTTTTGAAAGAAAAGCACAGTTTTTTTCAATGAAGATAACATTAAATTAAATCAGAAATACACTCTATACATTGTTAATGTGCTAAATGACTATTCTAGCTGCAAACGTCTGGTTTTTAATGCAATATCTACATAGGTGTATAGAGGCCCATTTCCAGCAACCATCACTCCAGTGTTCTAATGGTACATTGTGTTTGCGAACTGTGTTAGAAGGCTAATGGATGATTAGAAAACACTTGAAAACCCTTGTGCAATTATGTTAGCACCGCTGTAAACAGTTTTGCTGTTTAGAGGAGCTATAAAACTGACCTTTCTTTGAGCTAGTTGAGAATCTGGAGCATTACATTTGTGGGTTCGATTAAACTCTCAAAATGGCTAGAAAAAGAGAGCTTTCATGTGAAACTCGACAGCCTATTCTTGTTCTTAGAAATGAAGGCTATTCCATGCGAGAAATTGCCAAGAAACTGAAGATTTCCTACAACGGCACAGTGTGTACTACTCCCTTCAGAGGACAGCAACAAGACAAGTATATTAGAGTCTCTAGTTTGAGGGGGCGTGGCCTAGCAGCGCATGTGAGAAGAAGCAGGATCCGGAGCTCCCGCTGCCATTATCCTTAAACTATATCCTGCAGTTGTTAATTTGAACGGTGAATCACGTAACACGAGAGGAGAAGTGGTGGAGAACCCGGGGACGATATTTTGGAACAAAACCGACGCTCATAATGACCCGATCCCGGAAGTCAAAGGCGGCAGAGGACGAGGAGCTGAAGAAGCAAGATGGCGCCGACGTGGGCTCCTTCACGGAGCGTAGAGATGTGAGAGGGGCGGCAGCATCGAGGTTAGAGCGCTTCGCCCGGCACGCACCTACGAAGCCGGCTGTAATCAGGGGGCAGATGAGTAGTAGGGAGAGGATGGCGGAGGGTTCAGGCTCCGGGTCCCGGTTTGAGCCACTGAGGACGCAGATGGAGTCGGATGATGAGGAAAATGGAGAAGGGGTGCCGGATAACCACGCAGACGGATCGGAAGGAGGCATACATGACAAGGCAGTGCCTGGACCCACCTTGGCAGACGTTTTTTTTGGCGGTAAGCCAGTGCAATTCCACTCTAGCCAAACTTACCTGTCAGGTGGGGGGGATCAAAGAGGACATTTCTATTATACGACATGACCTGCAGAAGGTGTCTGAACGTACAACGGCGGTGGAGGGTCGGGTCAGTGAGCTGGAAGACAGAATGCTGCCCATGCGGAGAGATGTGAATGCAACGGCTGTGGATGTAAATTACCTTTTTTCCAAAACGGACGACTTGGAGAACCGTTTGCGCCTAAATAATGTGAGGATGGTGGGGATCCCGGAGAAAGTGGAAGGGGCCCATCCAGATTCTTATTTTGAAAAATGACTGCTAGAAGTGTTTGGCAAAGAATCCTTGACGCCATTGTTTGCAGTGGAAAGAGCACATAGAGTTCCCACTCGACCTGGCCCACCTGGAAGGCTGCCCAGGCCAGTTTTGGTGAAATTGCTCCATTACAAAGACCGAGATCTGATTCTTAGGCAAGCCCGGGAAAGCCAAGATATTAGTGTGAACGGGGCGAAAGTCTCCTTTTATCCAGATTTCTCAGCTGAGATTCAGAAGCGACGACTACAGTTCCTGGATATAAAAAAAACGGCTGAGGAGTCTTCGGGTCCAATACTCCATGTTGTATCCAGCGAAGCTGCGGGTGGTGGCGCTGGGGACTGTCCAATTCTTTGAAAGCCCAAAAGATGTGCTCAGATGGCTGGACAGCCATGAGAATCGTCTTAGTCAGGAGAGGGAAGAAGCTGCTGTGCGCACCTGAGATGGAAGGTTCCTGATGGGACTGTTGCTGGTGGGGGGAGAGGAGAAAGAAATGCGGTTGTGCGTTGAAATGTTGAGTTGTTGGAGGGGTGTTGAAATCCTTTTCTTTTAGAAATGGGGAAGGAAGGGGGGGGGGGATACTGGAAGGTTGACCGTGATATGATTATTTGAAATGTGAAGATAACATGTATATGCTGTATTCTGGTGGCGGGAGGATCGGAGCTTCTGAAGTACAATGCATAGAATATTTTACATGTATTTATACATTGTGAATAAGGTGCTGAAATGTCCTGATAAGGGCGAATTGTTCGCCTGCCCTGGCCCTCTTAGGAGGGTAAGTTTATGGCAAGGTGGGGAGTTGAGGGATATAAAAGGGGGGAAGGGGATGTGTTGCGGGGGGGTGGGGGGTGGGAGGTTAAAGCGTGCCGTATTCAGAAGTGTATTATACTATATGGTATATCTCAATGTCAAATCCAAGCCTTGATTAGATGGGGGGGAAGGGTAAATTTTATGTCCTGGAATGTCAGGGGTATGGGGGAGGCTACAAAACGCAGGGCTATTTTTGATTCATTGAAAAGACAGTCTGCTGGGGTGATGGGATTGCAGGAGACTCACCTGACCAAAGACACGGCCCATCAGGCGCATAGAACCTGGATTAGACACAGTTTCCACTCTTTTCATTCCACATACTCAAGAGGGGTTAGTCTCTTGATACATCGGAGCCTGCCGTTTAGTTGCCTGGACTCATTCAGTGATCGGGAAGGTAGATATGTAGGGGTACATTGTAAACTTTTTAACTGGGAATGTATTATAGTGATACTGTATGTGCCTCCCCCATACTCTGTGGTCCCCGTACGGGAAGTGTTAGAGAAATTGGCTGGCTGGCCGATGGTCCCCACTATACTAATGGGGGACTTTAACAATATAATGGATAAGGCGCGTGATAAGTTCCTGGGGAATGGAGGGGGAATGGAAGCCGGGTTGACATCGTTTGGAAAATATATGACGGAGGTGGGGTTTACGGATGTGTGGCGAGCTAAATGGCCATCTACTGTGCAATATTCCTGTGTCTCTTCTACATATGGATCACTGTCCAGGTTGGATTTGATATTCAGTAATAGTCTGGGAGTTATGTGTGTTGAAGAGGTGGAATACTTGCCGCGCTCGCTGTCGGATCACTCTCCAATGCTAATGAAAGTCAAAACCAGTCCTCAGGAGGGAGGACTTAGAATGCATTGGCGGCTAAATCCGTTCTGGATTCAATTGGTAGGGGGGGGGGGAAATAGCCTCGAGTTTACAGGAATATTTTGAATTTAATTCTGGCACGGTGCCTGTAGACGTCTTGTGGGATGCGATGAAGGCGTATATTAGAGGGGTATATATACACGAGAGATTACGGCCATTAAGAATAGGACTAAACAAATGGGTGTGGAATTGTCAAATAGGGTAACACTAACAGAGGAGAGACATGTTACACATTGCACGGCAGATACGCTTGCTCAGTGGAAGAATGCCCAGAAATTATTGAGGGAACATGTGATGGAACAGGCGGCTAATAAACGACTTTTTATGCAACAGAAATATTATGAGGAGGGGGAAATGACAGGTAGATTGTTGGCCACTATAGCTAGACCTGCACAAGATAGTACGTTTGTTCATTGCTTACAGGACGGGAAAGGGGGGGTGGCCAAAGACACAGGAGGTGTGCTGAAGGTGTTGAAATCTTACTATACTGAACTATATAGCTCTAAAGTTGACTATACGGGAGCGTTATTTGCAGACTATTTAGAGTGCATGACATGGGTCACACTGACGGCAGAGGATAGGGAGGGGCTGGAGGCACCACTAACTCTGGAGGAAATACAACAAGTGGTGAGTTCAATGGCAAATGAAAAGGCACCAGGGCTAGATGGCATACCAGTGGAGCTGTATAAAACCTGCGGTGATGTACTTTTGCCAGAGTTATTGACAGTGTTTCAGGATGGTTTTGAGAGGGGGTGTCTGCCCCGGTCAATGTCTGAGGCTGCCATAGTAGTTATTCCTAAGGAGGGGAAAGACAAGACTATGCCTGAATCTTATCGGCCAATCTCCCTGTTGACCTCGGATGTTAAAATTCTTGCAAAAATTCTTGCTAATAGGCTGGCGAAAGTAGTGACCACCATTGTTGGCCCAGACCAGTCGGGGTTTATGCCATCAAAATCTACGGCAGTTAATCTGAGAAGGTTGTTCCTGAATATTCAGGCAGATACTGAAGATGCTCGGTCTAGAGCAGTGTTATCCCTAGATGCTGCCAAGGCTTTTGATAGTGTAGAGTGGGGGTATATGTGGGCGGTGATGGAACGCATGGGGTTTGGGAACAACTTTATTACCTGGGTGCGACTGTTATACAAACAGCCAATGGCAAGAATTCGAGCTAATGGAAGGATGTCTGAGATCTTTGCTCTGGAAAGGGGGACGCGTCAGGGATGCCCGTTATCCCCGTTGTTATTTGCTTTAGCAATTGAGCCCTTAGCGAATGTTGTGAGGCAGCATCCGGATATTGAAGGATTTCGATATGGGGACTTAGAGGAACGTATAGCCTTATATGCGGATGATGTTTTGTTGTTTTTAAGGGGACTAGATCGGTCGTTGCCGGTAGTTATGAATGTGCTGGAAAGCTTTGGTAAATTCTCGGGGTTGAGAATCAACTGGAATAAGTCAGTGCTATTGCCGCTTACCCCTCTGAGTCTGCCGGTGGTGGTGAGAGGGGTGAATATACCCTGTGTGAAGGAATTTAAGTACCTGGGGATTACAATTTCGGCAAAGGTGCAGGACTTTGTTGCCCTAAACGTGAAACCCTTATTGGAGAAAATCCGAGATAGATCAAAAATCTGGTTGAATTTACCGCTCTCAGCACTGGGACGGGCGAATTTAATTAAAATGATTTTAATGCCCCAGATCCTTTATGTGGTGCATAACGCTCCAGTGTGGTTGCCTAAGTATTGGTTCAGGAGGATTCATAACCTGTTCAGGGACTTGGTGTGGAAAAGGGGGATTCCTCGAATTAAAATGGAAAAATTGCAGTTACCAAAGGAGCAAGGTGGGTTGGCTATCCCAAATGCGTGGGTATATTACTTGGCGGCGCAGTTGCAGCACTTTGCAGGATGGAAAGATAGAGAGGATTGGGATTCCAGGGGGAAGCTGCTATTCTACCTGGGGCAGCGCATGAGTATGCTAGAGGCCTTGGAATCCCATAAATTGAAGAGTCTCTAGTTTGAGAAATAGACGCCTCACAGGTCCTCAAGTGGCAGCTTCATTAAATAGTACCCGCAAAACGCCAGTGTCAACGTCTACAGTGATTAGGCGACTCCGGGATGCTGGGCTTCAGGGCAGAGTGGCAAAGAAAAAGCCATATCTGAGACTGGCTAATAAAAGTAAAAGATTAATATGGGCAAAAGCACACAGACATTGGACAGAGGAAGATTGGAAAAAAGTGTTATGGACAGACGAATCGAAGTTTGAGGTGTTTGGATCACACAGAAGAACATTTGTGAGACGCAGAACAACTGAAAAGATGCTGGAAGAGTGCCTGACGCCATCTGTCAAGCATGGTGGAGGTAATGTGATGGTCTGGGGTTGCATTGGTGCTGGTAAAGTGGGAGATTTGTACAAGGTAAAAGGGATTTTGAATAAGGAAGGCTATCACTCCATTTTGCAACGCCATGCCATACCCTGTGGACAGCGCTTGATTGGAGCCAATTTCATCATACATTAGGACAATGACCCAAAGCACACCTCCAAATTATGCAAGAACTATTTAGGGAAGAAGCAGGCAGCTGGTATTCTATCTGTAATGGAGTGGCCAGCGCAGTCACCAGATCTCAACCCCATAGACCTGTTGTGGGAGCAGCTTGACCGTATGGTGCGCAAGAAGTGCCCATCAAGCCAATCCAACTTGTGGGAGGGGCTTCTGGAAGCATGGGGTGAAATTTCTCCCGATTACCTCAGCAAATTAACAGCTAGAATGCCAAAGGTCTGCAATGCTGTAATTGCTGCAAATGGAGCATTCTTTGACGAAAGCAAAGTTTGAAGGAGAAAATTATTATTTCAAATAAAAATCATTATTTCTAACCTTGTCAATGTCTTGACTATATTTTCTAGTCATTTTGCAACTCATTTGATAAATATAAGTGTGAGTTTTCATGGAAAAACACAAAATTGTCTGGGTGACCCCAAACTTTTGAACAGTAGTGTAGATACATGACTAACATTTAAGTAGAACCCATCCAGGAAACCACCACATTTGGGATGGGATTCCATCGGGTGTTTTCCCCGCGTTTTTATAGCAGTTTTGTTGCGACTTTCATGTACTTCTTAATTGCTGTGAAAAATGCATTGTAAAAACCACATACGGTTTTTACCGCAAATCGCTGCAGTTTTGCAATGCGGTTTTCGACTGTACGGCTATTACAGACGAAGCACATGGCTTGAATGTGCTTCACCTGTGATAGCTGCACAGCCAAAGACCACATTAAAAAACGGTGTCAATTTGCAGTAAAACGGTTTCCACAGCAATTAGGAAGCACATAAAAACGGCAATAAAAACGCGGTTAAAACGCACTGTGGAAACCCAGCCTGAGGGCATCATGTATAAAACCACTTCAGGGGAAAAATGGTGTTTGTTGCCCTTAGGCCACTATTTTCTGGTTTGACACATGAGCACTTCAGAGTTTTATTTTGTCTACATAAATGTATAAATTAATATAGTTTAGCTGGTCACCTACCCGTGCCTTCCTCCTCGCTTGTGTTATGTACCACAAGATGGAAAGAAGGGAGAACTTATTGTTTATCCGATACATATTCTCCCACCTGAACCACTTAGTCTATTGACATAGCGAGCTTAATAGTTAGAACTATGTTATACCTTTTCTTCCTCTTAGGCCCCATGCACATGACAGTGCTTTTGCGGCCACAATTCCCCCGAAAATCTACGGGAGAATTGCGGTCCCATTCATTTCTATGGGCCCATGCAGACAACCGTGGTTTCCACGGTCCGTGCATGGCCCAGGAGCCTGGACCCCAAAAAGATAGGACATGTCTTATTACGGCCGTGTTCTGCGGTCCAGGCTCATAGAAATTAATGGACGCGGCCATGTGCACGGCCCGCGATTTTCGAGCGGCTCACGGATGGCACTCTGCGGCCGGCCGACCCGAAAATCACGGCCGTGCACATGGCTACGGCAATGTGCATGAGGCCTTACCCCCTTAATGACTCGATATCCAAAATGATAATGTTATATTTGTCTGACTTACATTGGAATGTAACTAATCTTTTTTTTTACAGCTCTATTTCCTTACATTCATACTTCCCCCATTCCCCTTCCCCCTTTTTATTTTCTGTACCCCTTATTGAAAAATGTTAATAAAACAGTTTGGAGAAACATTTTTTTAATATAATAAGTTATTTTTAATGATTACTTTCTACTGAGTGACACAAACGCCAATAACTTTGGAATAACTGATCTAAATTCTGCACACAATAAGATGAAGAACAATTTACATTGTAGGCATAAGCTGCATTTTTTAGTAGCTTTATAAGGGAGAAATAGTGTGAATAGGCAATATGAAATGTCGAATATAATTGAACATTTTTCAATACAATGTTTCTTAATGGCCAATACCCGCTAAAATATGTTCTGCATTCTACTTAGCTGAAAATATGCTGTGTCCAACTAAGAGGATGGTGTTACTGCTGCTCAAAGAACAATGGCACTACAATATAATAATAGCAACCATCACATATACACCATACAGCCATAACATTAAAGGGGTTTTCCCATCATGGACATTTATGACATATCCGCAGGACATGTCATAAATGTCAGATAGATGCAGGTCCCACCTCCGGGACCTGCACCTATCTCTAGAACGGGGCCCCCTAAACGCCGTTCTACAGCTGTGTTCCGGCTGATGTATGTGATTCCCGATCGGGAAGAACAAAACAACGTAGCTCGCTGAGCTATGCTGTTTTCGTAAGTTCAATAGAACTGAATGGTAGTTATGGAAACAGCGTAGCTCGCATGCTACGCTGATTCCGTAACTGCCATTCAATACTATGGGAGTTACGGTACCAGCGTATCTCAGCAAGCTACACTGTTTTCTTCTTCATGGTCGGAAATCACACGCTTCAGCCACAACACAGTCTGTCAACTACAATTACAGCAGTTCAAGCAAGGAAATATGCTCTTTTTAGGGGGCAAAGGACAGTCTGTGTATCTTTCTTTTGACTTTCTATATCCGACTTCACTAATAGATCTTTTACATTCTTAGCCCTCCGATACGACATAATGGGAGGTGCATTCAATGCAGCAATTCCACTGTGCCCCTTGGATACAATTGGCCAGTTTTTACGTAGAACATGTGAAATGCGACCACTTAGACGCCCAAAAGTGAATATAAAAGGTATCCTTTCCTGTCTGACCTTATATTTGATTTGTACTGTTTCAGTTTTAAGTCTTTCCTTATGTTTTTGTATAAGATGTCTGGGGTAACCCCTTTGTTTGAACTTCCCAGACATTTCCGTCAATCTGATCTATTTCTGTGTGTTTACAATGCGGTCAACCCTCAGGAGTTGGCTCCATGGGAGAGGTTCAACCATGTGTTTTGGATGATTACTATTTTTAAAAAAAAGCTAATTATTACGGTCCGTCGGTTTAACAAACAAATCCAATCGTTAATCTACCATCTTTCAATTGTACCAGTGTGTCCAGGAACTGCAGCTCACTCGTGGGAAAAACCATAGTGAACTGCAGCGCTGGGACACAGCTGTTGAGTACAAAAAGAAGATTATCCAAGGAGTCACTGTCACCATCCCAGATGACAAAGATATCATCAATATATCTCCACCGGCTTGGATGCGACCCATAAATGTAGATGTGTAGACGTATTCGTCCTTGAAGGAGGACATAAAGATGTTGGCATATGTGGGGGCCACATTGGACCCCTTCGCTGTCCCCCTACGCTGCTGGTAGAACCGGTCACTGAAGAGGAAATAATTCAATGCAAGTCATGTACACCTGTGTGAATTTCCCTATGACATACTGATGTCTCCATTGGATTAACTGTACCATGTGATGTTGTGTACTTACCTATTTAGGCCTTATTCACACGAGAGTGTTCGTTTTTCCTGTGTTGCAGTTCCGTGTGGCATACGTGTACGGTGCACGTCTGCATTTTTTACGTGTGTATGTCATCCGTATCTCACACGTTTTTTCCGTCAGCAAAAAAAACCGTAGGAGGTGTTATTCTTTTTCTCATAATTTCTTTAGCAACTGTTGCGTGAATCACGGACAGCACATGGATGTGCGTCCGTGTGTTGTCCGCGATTTTCACGCACCCATTGACTTCAATGGGTGCGTGATGCGCAAAAACGCACAAGTATAGGACATGCAGTGAGTTTCATGCAGCTGACACAAACTGCGTGAAAAACACAATGTCTGAATGGCCTCATTGAATTGCATATGTCCGTGTGACGTGCGTTTTTTTAATGTGCATAACACGGACGTGAAATACGCTTGTGTGAATAAGGCCTTAAACTCACACTGTTAGACGCATTGTTAGGCTTGAGAAAGACCCTTCACTTGTCACAGGACGAAACGTTGCCATTTTTTACTGGATGTTTGACCAATAAAAGAATCTATTGATTGAAAATGGGAGACGTGCGGCTGTTCAACTATGCTTTTTCTGAGGATATCCTGTGGATATGTCATAGATGTCCCTGATAGGATAACCCCTTTAATACCACCTGCCTAATATTGTGACATTTCCCCTTGTGTCACCAAAACAGCCCGGATCCGTTGAGGCATGGACTACACAAGACCTCTGAAGGTGTGCTGTGGTGTCTGGCACCAAGACGTTAGCAGCAGATCCTTTAAGTCATGTAAATTGCAGACTCCATAGATCAGACTTGTTTGCCCAGCACATTCCACAGATGCGGATTCGGATTGAGATGTAGGGCACAGCTTCTCAATCTTTTTTTACTGGGGCCTCACCATACAGAACATGGTGATGTCTTGGCTTCACCATTGGTCATAGTCCATGCCTTACCTCAATTTATCTTAGAATGTGTCTCCTAACCTCAGAAGAACTGTAACGGCCACGGTCACGGACCGCAGCTTCCACTTACCTGACGACCGCAGATCTCTCTTCCTGCCGACATCTCCCTCCATGGAAACGTCAGCACATGCGGCTGCCCTGCCCTGTAGTGTCCACTAGGGGCGCACGCGCGCTGATTCCCGGTCTTAAGGGGCCAGTACGCAAATATGTAATTAATTATCTCCAGATCACCTTGAACTATAAAAAGAGTTCTGCCCTTTCACTCCTTGCCTGAGCGTAGTTGTAGTCTTCCCATGTCTGTATCGAAAAAATTGTCCCTTAGTGCTATCCTGCTCCCGGTGTTCCCGTGCCCTGCTACCTGTATCCTTTATCCCATGCGGTGTTTTGTGCCTGAGCCTGTCTAGTGTTGGAGTCGTGTTGTGCTGCCTGCTGTCATCCGCCACGTATGGTGCAACATGCTAAGCCTACTGCTATACGCCATGTCTGGTGTCATCTGCCACTCCTGGTGGCATCCACCACGTCTGGCGCAACCTGCTACACCTACTACTTTACACCACGTCTGGTGTTATCTGTCACTCCTGGTCTCAGTTGCCATGTCTGGCGCAAACTGCCCCATCTGTGCTAAAGCCTCTGACAATGTCTGGACTATCTCAGGTACCCTTGTGCTACGAACTCTTTGTACAGACTTTTGCATTGACTGTAACTTGGCCAGCTGCTTCTCCGCTACGGCAGAGCGGCCTAGTGGGTCCACATACCCCTAGATCATGACAAGAGCATTGTAATAAGCACAAAAGAAGTCAGTTATGTAGCTAAACCAAATATTGGTGCAACCATAGAAAAGTCTGTGCAGCATCTAATGACTTCTGTCAAAATTGCCATACCAGCTGCGCCTCACCAACAACTGGGAGCGCCTCAAAGTTTGGGAAGCACTAATTTTGGGAATTTAGAGCGATCACCTTGAATTCTATGGCATGTTCCTCAAACCATTTCTAAACAATTTTTGCAGTGTGGGAGGGCACATTATCCTGTTCTAAGAGGCCACTGCCATTAGGGAATACTATTGCCATGAATGCCAGGACCCAAAATTCCCAGCAGAACATTGCACAGTGCATCGCACTGCATCTGCCAGCTTGTTTTTCCCCCCCATAGTGCATCCTGGTGACCTATTTTCCACAGGTAAACGACGCTCTCGCGCCCAGCAGTCCACACGATGTAAAAGAAAACGTGATTCATCCTACCAGGCCAACTTCTTCTATTGCTGCATGGTCCAGTTCTGATGCTTACGTGCCCCTTGTAGGCACTTTTTGGGGTGGACAAGAATCAAAATGGGCACTCGGACCGGTCTACGGCTATACCGCCTTACGCATGTTATGACGTCTTTCTATCATAGCCAGCAGTAACTTTTTCAGCAATTTCTGCTACAGTAGATCTTTGGGAGATAGAACCAGGCGGGCCAGCCTTCTCTCTCCATGAGCAAAAATGAACCTTTGGCACCCATGACCCTGTTGCCAGTTCACCGGTTGTCCTTCTTTGAACCACTATTGGTAGGTACTAACCAGTGCATACTGGGAACACATTAATTGAACACAGTAATTGGGGACCATTGTTTAGCACAGTTCATATTAGAAACTAAAATGCTACATGTGCTCAAATATTTAAAGATGCACTACAATTATTTCTCCCATGCATCTAAAACAAAAAGTGAATCTACTTTCCACATATTCTTGAAAAAAACAAAAAAAAACTACTGTTGTGTATACAGCTCACAGGTCTACATGATGGTTGTATACACACAAAAACTAAGATTTTCTTTAAAATTAGGACTATTTACAAAGTTGCTTCATTCTTTTTATTTGATATCTTGTACAAATGGATATAAAAGTGTTCATTGCCTAAGATCTTAAATAAAAACTGGTCATACAAAAAGAGGGAATATGAAACACGAACACAAACTTACCGAATTGTAAGCGCTGAGCATTTGGCCAGTCTCTTTCTTGCACTTTTCAATCCTGTATAAATTTGTCCCATCTCCATGGCTCCCTCCAAACCGACAACTTCTAACCTCTTATCACTAAGATCTGTCATAAGAGGAAAAACTTAGTGTAGCAAGCAGAAGCTATGATTTTTTTTAATGATAATAATAATTTGCTTTTCTCATATACTCAGGTTTTCATTAATGCCTGCCATGTAATACGGTTATACTTTACTCTTGCTTACCTTAACCAAAGATAATTCTTAGGTGGAAAATGACCATAGTAATTACGAAAGTTATGGCCACTTACAAACATATATTCCATAATGTTCCACAGTAGTGATCTGGTTAATTACAATAAAAACAAACAAAGGAAAAAGCAGGTATTAAAAAAGGGCACTCACCTCCACTTCAATTAAAGAGGACATTTCACTAGGTCATACAAGTTCAACTGGTTTACTGACCTGAATAGTGTGGTTTCCCTAATTCCAGTACGGTTATTTTTTTCCTGGACCCCTCCATTCCAGAGAAAAGGCCCACTGTTGTGTTGGTTCCCTATATGCGAATTTGCTGTAGTTAGCTTCCCTGCCTCTGATGCTAACCAATCTGTGCGAGGCATCTTGAGGGTAGTTCACGCCCTTTTGGCTAACTATAGCAAATTAGCATATTTGGAGCGAACACAACAGTGGGCCATATCTCTAGAACGGGGTCAGGAAAAAACCAAAAAAACTGGAACCAAGAAGACATTGCTATTCAGGTTAGTAAACCAGTTACATTGTGTAGCGGATACGGGCTCAGATGCGGAGCCCACACCATCACCAATGGGTGTCAGGTGTATATTACAGCGGACACCCGGCTGCATGGCCAGGACCGGAGCTAGTCTCCAATCTGGCCGATTAACCCTTTAGATGCAGCACTCAAAAGAAAACGCTGCACCTATGGTATTTCCTAGCAGATCGGAACTCAACAATGCAATTGCGGGGTTCCGATGACTGCTCTGGCCGGCCGGAGGCCTAACAATGGCCTCCTGTCTCTCAAGTATGGAACCCTGCTAGGTCCCGCTCAGAGGTGGGGAGTAAAAGGCTTCTGGCCGCAAAAGAAAGATGGAGCTGGCTCAGGAGCTGAGCCTGCGACATCAGCTGCGGGTGTCAGCTGTATGTTACCCCCTTAGATGCCGCGAACAAAAGCGGTCACGGCATCTTAGTGGTTTGTAGCGATCGGCATCGACACGATGTGATCGTGAGGATGACGCTTGTTACTATGGCAACCAGAGGCCTAACAATGGCCTCCTGGTCTGCCACATACGACAGCCTATTAAGCCCCGTCCAGAGACGGGACCGAACGGCTTGCTGTCAGTGAATGACTGACATCTCTAATGCATTGCACTATGTGGGTAGTGCAAAGCATTCGAGTAAATAACAGAGGTGCAGGCCCACAAATCCCCTAGTGGGACAAAAAAAATTTATTTGAAAAAAGTTAATAAAAAAGTTGAATAAAAAAGTGTAAAAATAAAAGTTTCACGTTAATAAAAACAAACAATGCCTTTTTTTCCTATAATAAGCCTTTTATTATAGGGAAAATATAAAAACGTTTAAAAAAGTACACATATTTTGTATCGCCACGTCTGTAACGACCCAAACGATAAAACTATAATGTTATTTTTCCTGCACGGTGAACATCGCAAAAAAATAAATAAAATAAAAATCAATTCCAGAATCACTACTTTTTTTATCACGACCTCTCCCAAAACATGGAATAAAAAGTGATCAAAAATTTGCACGTACCCCAAAACAATACCAATAAAAACTACAACCGGTTCCCCAAACAACAAGCCCTTACACAGCTTTTTTGACTGAAAAATAAAAGTTATGGCTCAAAGAATATAGTGAGGAAAAAAATAAAAAAAAAGCGATTTTATTGTGCAAACGTTGCAAAACGTAAAAAAAGAAAGATATACATTTGGTATCGCCGTAATCGTATCGACTCGCAGAATAAAGTAAAATGTCATTTAAATTGCATGGTGAACGCTGCAAAAAAATGTAAGAATAAAAAAGTCAGAATTGCTGGTTTTTGGTCCCCTTGCTTGCCTAGAAATGGCATAGAATGTGATCAAAAAATCGCGCGTACCCCAAAATGGTACCAATGAAAACTACAGATAGTCCCGCAACAAATAAGCCCTCACACAGCTCCGGAAGAGAAAAAAATAAAAAAGTTATGGCTCTGAGAATATGAGAACACAAAATGTGCATATTGTTCCAAAAGAAGATAAGATTGGGCACAATTTATCAGTGCGAGACCGGCCACATATCTATGAATTATTATTTATTTACCGCATTATTATACTCTTATTTTTCCCTGATATAATCTGCACAGATTACATATGCCCCCAGATTATAAACTGAAATACCAGTAAAAGCCCAAACTGAACTACTACTGAGCAAAATCTGCTCTCCAAAAGCCAAATTTCGCTCTCTCCCTTCTGAACCCTGCAGCGTGCGCAAACAGAAATTTACGTCCATATATATGGCATCGCCATACCCGGGAGAACCCGCTTAACATTTTATGAGGTATTTGTCTTTGGTGGCACAAACTGGGCACAACATATTGTGCACTAAAATGGCATATCAGTGGAAAATTGCACCATCCGCGGCGCATTAATATCTAATGAAAACCACCTGTGGGGTCAAAATGCTGACTACACCCCTTAAAATGCCTTAAGAGATGTAGATTCCAAAATAGGTCGTCACTACTTGGAAGTTTGTTTTACTATTTGACTTCAGGGCCCTGCAATTGTGGGCCAATGCTGTGAAAATCACCAAAATAGACCTCAAATGCACATGGTGCTCTTCACTTCTGAGCCCTGTCATATGTCCAGGCAAATGATAAATACCTTGAGGGGTGTGGTTTCTAAAATGGGGTCACTTCTTGGGGACTTCCACTGTACTCTTACCTCAGGGTTTTGCAAATGCAACATGGCGCCCAAAAACCAAGCCAGCAAATTTGCATGCCAAATAGCACTCCTTCCTTTCTGAGCCCTGCCGTGTCTCCACACAGCAGTTTATGACTCCATATGGGGTATTGCCGTAATCGGGAGAAATTGCTTTTCAAATGTTGGGGTGCTTTTTCCTTTATTTCTTGTAAAAATGTCCACGTTTTGTCAGAAAAAAATAAAATTTTCAATTTCACAGAATAATTTGACTAAATTCAGCAAAAAGCCTGTGGTGTCAAAATGCTCAAAAAATTCTTGATAAATTCCTTTAGGGGTGTAGTTTCCCGAATGGGGTCACTTTTGTGGGGTTTCCACTGATTTGGTGGCAGGGGTTTTGCAAATGCGACATGGCGCCCAAAAACAATTCCAGCAAAATCTGCATGCCAAGCAGTGCTCCTGCCTTTCTGAGCCCTGCCGTGTATCCAAACAGCAGTTTATGACCACATGTAGGATATTGTCATACTCGGGAGAGATTGCTCTACAAATGTTGGGGTGCTTTTTCTCCTTTAACCCTTGTATAAATGAAAAATTTCAACATTTTTGTGGAAAAAATGTTGATATTTATTTTCACGGCCTAATTCCACAAAAAACCTGTGGGATTAAAATGGCCAATATACCCCTCGATAAATTCCTTCAGGGGTGTAGTTTCCCATATGGGGTCATTTTTGGATGGTTTCCACTGATTTGGCCCCTCAGGGGCTTTACAAATGTGACATAGCGCCGCAAACCAATCCAGCAAAACTTGAGCTCCAAAAGCCAAACGGTGCTCCTTCCCTTCTAAGCCCTGCTGTGTGTCCAAACAGCAGTTTATCACCACATATGAGGTATTTGCGTGCTCAGCAGAGTTTATGTTACAAATGTTGGGGTGCTTTTTTCTCCCTTATCTATTGTGAAAATCTAAGCTAAAACTACATTTTATTCGAAAAAAAACAGATTTTCATTTTCACGGCCTAATTCCTCTAATTTCAGCAACAAACCTGTGGGGCCAAAATGCTCACTATACCCCTCAATTAATTCCCTCGGGGGTGTAGCTTCCAAAATGGGGTCACTTTTAGGGGGTCCCCACTGTTTTGGTCCCGCAGGGGCTTTGCAAATGTGACATGGCACACAAAAACCATTCCAGCTAAATTTGAGCTCCAAAAGTCAAATGGTGCTCCTTCCCTTCTGAGCCGTGCTGTGGGTCCAAACAGCAGGTTATTATCCCATATGGGGTATTTCCGTAATTGGGAGAAATTGCTTTTAAAATGTTGGGTTGGTTTTTCACCTTTATGCCTTGTAAATAATGAAGATTTCTACATTTTATTGGACAAAATTTAGATTTTAATTTTTACATCCTAATTCCACTAAATTCAGCAAAAAAACTGTGGGGTTAAAATGCTCACTATACCCCTTGATAAATTTATTGATGGGTGTAGTTTGCCAAATTGCATCTTTTTGGGGGGATTCCACTGTTTTGGCACCACAAAACCTCTTCAAACCGGACAGGTGCCTAAAATATATTCTAATAAAATTGAGGCCTCAAAATCCACTAGGTACGCCTTTGCTTCTGAGGTCTGTGTTTCAGTCCAGTAGCATACTAGGGCCACATGTGGGATATTTCGAAAAACTGCAGAATCTGGGCAATAAATGTGGAGTTGCGTTTTTCTGGTAAAACCTTCTGTGTTACAGAAAAAAAAATGAAAACAGATTTTCTGCAAAAAAAAAAACCCGCCGACACTGAACCTGTCAGGTCCACGGGACTGACAAATTCAGTGTAAAGCGAATGATACAGCTGCTCTGTTCAGAGAATACAGAACAGCTGTACCTCCAAAAGTAAAAGGAATTTTTAAAAACGGTTAACAAAGTTACACTAATCACATGGACTAATCTGTTTATTAATAAAAAAATAAAAAAGCCCTCAAAAGGTTTACAAAGTCTTTAAATCACATAGAAGCTGCCATTTGTGTGGGGCTCATTCCCACTTGGTCAAACAATCCCCCCTTATATTATTTTCTATATTTAGTGATTATTGGGGTACAATAAAGATTTTGCTATTTAATTGAAGTGGAGGCGAGTGCCTTTTTGTCTGCCCCTTTTCCTTTGTCTGTTTCTATTGCATATTTTAGGCATTTACATGCGCACCCCTTCTAGTGTTATTTTCACCAATATTCAGGATGGTGCCAACCATTTCTAGTATATAGTAAATATTTACCAGAAATGGTCAATAAAAAGTTATTTTTGCTGTTATTTTTAGAACCATGATTGTCCCTTACCTTCCTAGCATACATATTATATGTTATATCACGTTTATTACTCTCACCTTGAACACATGACTTTAGCGTTTCCGGATCAGTGATAGCTTCAGGCAGATTCTGACATGAAGCCTTTCGAGGTTCACCCAAATGTTTCTTTGTTTCTCCCCACAGATTGGAGCCACCATGCATGCTGGGAATATTAATAACAGCAATGCCTTCAAGAGACACTGAGCTAAGATCCAAGTGAGATCCACAACACTGTGGCAGATACAAGAACAATTACAGTATTATTGATGGCTAAAGATAAAGGTTTACTCTACATCACGGTATATAGAAAGCTTTAAAAACAGGACAGTTAGGGGTTCATACACAAGGCATTGCTGCATGCACAGATCCTGTATAATGGCACACAGAGTCTGTGCATTTATATTAGGCCCTCTCCTTTCCGGTGGAAAACCTGCATAATATCGGCATGTGTTTGAACACGGATTCATTATACGGCCATGTGCATGAGCCCTAAATCAGTATAAGATGGTAATAAAATGTCATTTAATGCCATTTCTACACACACTATATTCCTTTATAAAAATGATTACAAGTCAATTAACCTGTTCGCACAAATGGGTGTACCATTACGTCCTAATTATGGTTTATTGATCCCAATAGGGCTCAATGGTACGCCCAGTGGATGGCACGGGCACAGGAGCTGTGCCAGTGCCACCCGCAGCAGGTGCTGGTTGTAATATACAGCCGACAGCCCGCTGTAACAGTTGGGATCAGAGTTACATCCGATCATAGGCAATTAACCCCTAAGATGCTAAGTAGCTATAGAGGGAGTGGGATCACTCTGTTGACCCATCGATGGGTTGCCATGGCAACTGACCGGGCTTGTCATGGCTATATGCCTATTAGGCCTCGCCAAAGGAACAGCTTAATGGATTACCTGTCAGTTTTTTTTTTTTTAAACTTTCATTTTTATTTGCCTTTTTTCAATTTTACATAATAACATTTCAATACAACATTGAACTTTGAAAAACAATTTAACATTTGCCAAAATGTATCGACATCGTTACCTTCACAAAATATTACACAGTAGAACGTCCATACAAGAAAGAGTTTAGAGTTTACAATTAATTCCAACACATAGCCAACCCTCCCATTCCACCTCCAGTACCTGTCAGTTTTACACTGACAGGCAATAATGTATTGGTAAACGTTGTATGCAAAAGCATTATGTAAGCGATCAGTAAATTGCATTTTGAAGTCCACTAGTGGGACTAAAATAAAAAATTGGAATAATAGTTTATCAAAGTTTATTAGAGAAAAAAAGAACAGTTAAAATAAAGCCATTTTTTTTTCTTAAAAAGTGGTATTTAGCAAAGGTATTAAACAAATAGACATATATAGTATCACCTCGCTCGTAACAAACCCATGTAATAAAGTTAACACATTCAAATTATAAGACGAACGGCCTAAACAAAAATGCAAAAAGGAATGGCTTTTTTTTCCATCTCCCCCAAAAAAAGTTAATAAAAGTTAAATTAATAATTTATATGTACCCCAAAATGGTTCTATTTAAAAATATGACTCGTATTGTAAAAAACAAGCCCACATACAGCTACATTAAAGGAAAAATAAAAAAGTAAAGATTTTATTTCCATGAAATGTGCCAATATTGTGCAAAAGTAGTAAAACATAAAAAAGCTATACATATTTGGTACTGTAAGTGTAATGAAAGTAACATGTTATTTATGCTGCATGGTTAACGGCATACATTTTAAATGCTAAAAATTATAGTGAAATTGCTGTTTTTAACCTTTCCTCAAAAAAAGATAAGTGATAATCAATAAGCTATATATACCCAAAATTGGAACCATTTAGAAATATGACTTGTCCTGCAAAAAACAAGCCCTCAAACAGCTCCGTTGATGGTAAAATGAAAAAAAGTTATGGCTCTCAGAATGCCACACAAAAACAATAGAATTTTAAAATAAATCATTTTTAATGTGCAAAAGTAGTAAAACATAGAAAAAACTATATCAATTTGGTATCGCTCTAAATCGTAATGACCCAAAGAATAAAGTTAACATGTCATTATTACTGCACGGAGAACAATGGCGGAATTGCTGTTTTATTTTCATTCCCCTCCAAAAAAAGATAAAAGTTTTTTTTTAATACATTATATGTACCCCACAATGGTGCCATTATTAAATACAACTTGTCTCGCAAAAAACAAGCCCTCATATGGCTACGTTGATATAAAATTTAGAGAGTTCTAGTCCTTGGAACGCAGTAATGAAAAAAATTGCTGCGTCCTAAAGGCCAAAAAGAGCTGCGTCCTGTAGGGGTGAAGAAACTCGGCAGATTCTAAATTGTATTTTACGTCAGACGTTCTTGTCACAATTCTAGTGAGATTATCATTAGAGAATACAAAAAGGACAGTAATGCTTATTATTTATAGTGATATATATGATATATATATATAGATTTTTATTTTTTATAGAACAAGTTTTACGTTTTACCAGTAGTTTTCATTGATACTTCGTGAACAAACTAGCTAAACTAAAGCTTAAAGGAGCATTCCTATCTCTAACCTTGTGGTAGATTCACAAGATGTGCCATAAATGCATGATAGGTGAGAGTACCACCTCTGGGTCTCCCACCTATCAGGGTAACAGGGGTCACACGACCCCCATTCAAGTTTCACCTTAGCATCTTTTCCCATAAAAGTGATTGTAGAATTACAATAATATGATCCTAACAAAACAAAAACGTGGAATTACACTCCAATACAATATTCAACCTATATAGAGCTTCTATAGGGGTATACAGACCACAAAAATATTATTTTTTTTTGTAATAAATCAAAAAGTAAAATTTTATTAAATACATTTAAAAACAACAAAATCATAAACAGATAGATACATACATAAAACCGCTGGGTGCCGGTAGGTATCAGAATGAATAACAATGTGGCAACGGTAAATGAGAGGACACCAAAATTTAGAGTAAGAAGTATATCCTATATAACACAGCCTCTCATCCACAGCTGCCTGGTGAGCCCAAGAAAAAGTAACAGTCAACAAAGCGAATATTAATTACAGTGAAATGCTCACCTAAACACACAAGGGAACCTAGTTTACACCCAGCCACCTCGACACACGTTTCGAAAATGATCTTCCTCCACAGAAGTGCTCACCAGGCAGCTGTGGATGAGTGGCTGTGTTATATAGGCTATACTTCTTACTCTAAATTTTTGTGTCCTCTCATTTACTGTTGCCACATTGTTATTCATTCTGATACCTAAAAGGCACCCAGCGTTTTTATGTATGTATCCATATGTCTGTTTATGATTATGTTGTTTTTAAATGTATTTAATAAAATGTACTTTTTAATTAATTTATTACAAAAAAAATGTTTGTGGTCTGTATACTCCTATAGAAGCACTATATAGGTTGAATAGAAGTTATTGTAGTCTATGGAAGTTACAGAACGAGACGCAGCCAATCGAGGAAAAACGTCCTCAAAACAGTGAATGCTAACCTCAATAGTTACATACTCCTTTAATTTTTTGCATGTAGAGAACACAGTTTCTGATGTAGCAAACTCAAAATACCAGAGTTTATTCTTCATCCTGTTAAGAGAAAGCACATCACACCAACAGGTTATATAGTAACATTATATGCAAAAGTTCTATTTTATGGGTCTCTGGTGTTAAAGGAAAAATACCAGAATATAGAAAAAACCCTATAAAATAGATTGCAAATCTCAAAGTAGTTTCAACAGCTTACTTCCATGATGAGTTATCAGTGCTTGAAATTTCCCAACTCAGGGACGCACACCTATCTCTAGAACGGGGCCCCCCCTAAACCCCCTTCTACCTTTCTTGGCTCCCGCTGCCTCCCGGCCACTTTCTGATTAGATGGTCAGGAGTTACGAAAACAGAGTAACTTGCTGATCTACGCTGTTTCCGTAACTCCAATACTAGTGAATGGCAGTTACGGAAACAGTGTGGCCTGCTTCCTTAAAGGGAATGTGTCGCTAGAATTTTTTTTTTTTTTTTTTTTTTAGTTAAACAGTTAGGATATAAATGGTTATACATTGTTCTAATTTTTTCACAAGTCAGGAAATATTATAAATTAGATTCTAATTTATAACATTTCCCTGTGCTGGTCACTAGAGGGAGCAATTCCCAAAATTGCAGCATTGGCATGTGGTAAAGCAACCACATTGCTTTATGCTGCAAAATTTGAGAAGACACACTCACTCTAGCGTCCTCAAACAATCCCCCCTCCTTTATCCTGGCTAGTGCCAGGAGAAAGGAGGGGATTGAATGTTCAAACCTCCTACACTGTGTGCCGCCATTTTTTGAGCGAATACACAGTGTAGTAGGCTTACAAACAGTGGTAATCACACACTAAAACACGAACATACACAGACATAACTTACCTGCTCCTGCCGTCGCCGCTGCCCCCTCCGGTCCGTCCGCTCGCTTCAGAACACATGTCCGGAAGCCGTGACCGGAAGTAGTCATCTTACTGTCCGGCCGCGGCTTCCGGTCCACAAGAAAATGGCGCCGGATGTCTCTCGACCGAAGACTTTCCATTTGGACTGTGTGGGAGCGGCGCATGCGCCGTTCCCACACAGACGGCGTACACCATAGTGAATGCGAACGCCACCCGTTCGCATTCTCTATGGGGATGTATGTGCTGTATTCCATCTCTGTATGTGTCGTTAATCGACACATACAGAGATGAAAAAAAAAATAGCAGCCCCCATAGTGAAGTAAAAGTTAGAAAAAAAAAAAAAGTAAAACACAAACACACAAATAAATAAAATGTATTTTAATAAAACACTAAAAGCAAATGGATGTAAAAAATTTTTTTTTTGCGACACACGTCCTTTAACTGCCATTCACTTTTATGGGAGTTAGCTCAGCGAGCCATGCTATTTTCGTAACTCCCAACCATCTAATCAGAAAGTGCCCGGGAGGCAGTGGGAGCTGAGAAAGGTGGAAGGGGGTTTAGGGGGGCCCCGTTCTAGAGATAGGTGTGGGACCCGCATCTATCTGACATTTATGGCATATCCTGTGGATATGCCATAAATGTCCCTGATGGGCAAACCCCTTTAATACATGTGGGCCATTGTGTTTATTTAAATCACCATCCACATCCAACTGGCTTGAATAGCGGCAGATTTGTTTGTATAATACAGGATCATCACAAATATACCTGTAAAATATGACATCATATTTACCTGCTGTTGAATTTCTCAGGATATTTCTCCCTCATAACATGAAAACGGTGAGCGATGGAAGCGTCCTGCAGAAAGAAGACATCAGACATATTTACTAGTGGGACTCAAGTGTGTGATGGAATTCCCCAAGACTGTCCATGACTGATAAGGAACATGGCACAGCTACAGAACCATGTTGTGCCTGAAATTATTCAGAAACATTTTCTGGAAATCTTTAGTAAATCAGTCACAGACTACAACTTAAATGTTATGGTCATTTGTCTGATACAAACAAAAATGCCATTTGTGTTTCAGAAAGCATTGTGGTGGGCTTTACATGTAGTAAATTCGCATAATTGCATTCATAAATCGCCCCTTTTTTAGGAGCTTTCCATGCTTAGTATTGGATTTAACTTTAAAAAGAACCTGTCACATTGAAAATGCAGTCTACTCTGCATCATGTTATAGAGCAGGAGGAGCAGAGTAGATGGATATACAGTTTTTGGGGAAAAGATTGAGGATAACTTGTAATTTGTATTCATTCAAACCTCTGCTCATTCTGGGCATAGGAGTCCAGTGGGCGGTTCTACTCAGTGATTGTCTATTTATTCACACTTAAACAGGGAAGACTGACTATCAATTTTTGAGTCTGCCCACTGGACTCCTAAGCCCAGAATGAGCAGAGGTGTGTATAAATAACAAGCAGGGCTGACCTTAGGATAGATTCCACCTCGTGCAAAGTTTTCTTTTGGCGCCCCACCCCCATCATTAAAAAAAATGCCCCATAAAAAAGTATAATGCACTTTTTAGTGCCCCCACACAGTATATTGCCCCATAAGTTCTACACACAGTATATTTTCCCCTGTAGGGCCCCTGCATAGTATAATACCCCCTTAGTGGCCCCCACACAGTATAAGATGATCCCCCCTTCATGCCACACACAGCCACCCCTTGTAAATAGTGCCCCCTGTAAATTGTGCCATACAACCCCCAAGTAGATTCTGCCATACAGCCACCCACCTTCCCCCTCCCCCTCGTAGACAGCGCCCACCACCTCCTTTGTAGATAGTGCCATACAGCCCCCATCTTCCACTTGTAAACAGTAGCCCCCCCCAAACAAATAAAACAAAAAAAAATTGTACTCACCTAGGTCCTTTTCCAGCGACTAACAGAGCTGCTCCACAACGCTAACGGGATCCTTGCGTAGGCCAGCATGATCCAGTAGACTAGTAGACTGTAGACTAGTAAATGGCAGAGCAGGGAGATACCTCCCTACTCTGTCATAGGATTCATTGGTATCTGCGTCCTAGAGATGCAGATACTATTGAATGCAGCATCGCTACCACTGTAGTAAACATAGCGCTTTATAGCAGGGCCACCGGGCATGGGGGGGGGGGGGGAGCGTCCTGTTGGGCGGCACAGGCACCCTCATGCCCGGTGGTGCCGCTAGCAGCCGCTATGACTGATACAGTGGTAGTTACACCACTGAGCAGAAAAGGAGCGCAGCTTCACAAACACAAACCGGGGAAGGGAGCCAACGCAGCACCCCCTTCCACCTACTGGAGTGAGGCGCCCTGTGAGATGGCACAGGTCACACACCCCAGAGGCCGACCCGGATTACAAGTTATACTGAATCTTTTCAGACAAAACTGTATATCAATCTATTCAGATCCTCCTGCTCTATAACATGATGTCTGCATTTTCAACGTTGGAGATTCTGTTTATATAGTGTTAGTTTTGCAATAACAATATTGCAAAGTGTATGTCCGAATTATTCAACATGGCAAAAAAGTTTCTATTCAATTCTAAATCATTTTAATTTCTGACTCCACCTTTGAGCTACTTTAATATAATATTTAACTGCCTAAATAGCAATATGATAATATAATATTACGGAAACCAATATTATTATTCACGGCCTAAGAAAAAACTACTGCCTTCCCAACCGCACAAAACAGACTGCCTGGCAGCCTGTACATACTCTTTTGTATTTGCCTGTAGTTTGCAGACAGAAGATAATCTGTTGGGAATTTGATGTTTTCCCTGCAGGGAATTAATATATTTCTCGTCAATCATTGAGAGACAGAACAATGGATATATGCTCCTGCCACTAGGAGGCAACACTAGGAAGGAAAGAGTTTTTAGCCTAGTGTCATAGGAGCCAGATATGCCCTAAAACTCAGGTCTGCTGCTTTTTTTTAATTTTAGTTTTATTTCTTTTCTTTCCTTAGCTGCAGATGGGTTTTAAACTCGTTTACAGTCAACCCCCTGCAGATGCCAGGAAACCAGGCAGTCCTCTGCTCTGTTTCTTCCCCTCCACCGGTCATCTAACTTGTTTTTTCTGCTTCCGCAGACAGAGTGTTAGGTATATCATCAGCCATTTCCACCTCCAGCCACAAGAGGCCACTATAACCCATTAAACTTGCCATTTTCCAAGATGGCCAGTTTTACCTCGGAAGAATCCATCTTGGTTACCGTTTCCTGTTTGGGCCTATAAATCGGTACATCCTGATATAGCCTTTGCTTGAGTATCTGTTTGCTCTGCTCCTGCTGCTTGCACTTGCTCCTGTTGGAACATTTACCTGCTTGTGTACCGACCCGTCTTCATCTGACTACCTGCTTGTGTACCGACCCGGCTTCATCTGACTACCTGCTTGTATACCGAACCAGCTTCATCTGATGACCTGCTATATCTGTATGTTTGCTCTTCAGCTAAAAAGGACCCAGCTTAAAGGGAAGGTGTCACGGAATTTTTTTTTTTTTATATGTTATTGCTTTTAGTATGTCATTAAAATTAATTTTATTTATTTGTGTTTTTGTGTTGTACTTTTTTCTTTCTTTTACTTCTCTATGGGGGCTGCCATTTTTTTTTCATCTCTGTATGTGTCGATTAACGACACATACAGGGATGGAATACGGCACATATATCCCCATAGAGAATGCGAACGGGAGCCGTTCCATTCACTATAGTGTACGCCGTCTGTGTGGGAATGGCACATGCGCCGCTCCCACACAGACCAAAAGGAAGGTCTTTGGCAGAGCGACATCCGCGCCATTTTCATGTGGACCAGAAGTTGCGGCCGGACAGTAAGATGACTAATTCCGGTCGCGGCTTCCGGCCATATGTTCAGACGCAAGCACTAGGAACGGAGGCGGCAGCGACAGCAGGAGCAGGTAAGTTATGTTTGTGTATGTATGTTCGTGTTATACTGTCTGATTACCACTGTATCTAATCCTCCTACACTGTGCATTCGCTCAAAAAATGGCGGCACACAGTGTAGGAGGTTTGAACATTCAACCCCCTCCTTTCTCCTGGCACTAGCCAGGATAAAGGAGGGGGGATTGTGTGAGGACACTAGAGCGAGTGTGTCTTCTCCAATTTTGCAGCATAAAGCAATGAGGTTGCTCCCTCTTGTGACCAGCACATGGAAAGGTTATAAATTAGAATCTAATTTATAATATTTCCTGACTTGTGAAAAAATTAAAAAAATTAGAACAATGTGTAATCATTTATATACTAACGGTTTAACTAAAAAAATTAATAAATTATTTTCTAGTGACACATTCCCTTTAATACACCAGTATCGTGACACAAAGTATCAGTGCTCCACTATACAGTGCATTCGGAAAGTCTTCAGACCCTTTCACTTTTTTCACATTTTGTTATATGGAGGCCTTGAGATAAATAAAAAAAAATGTCACGTTTTTCCCCACCATTCTGCACTCAATACTCTCCATAATGACAAAGTGAAATTTTTTTACATTTTTGCAAATTTATTAAAAATGAAAAATTTCGCATGGACGTTAGTATTCAGACTATTTACTATGACATTTGAAATTTAGCTCTGGGGCCTCCCATTTCTCTACATTACCTTTGAAATGTTTCTACACCTTGATTGGAGTCCACCTGTGGTAAATTCATTTGATTGGACATGATTTAGAAAGACACACTCCTGTCATATAGGTTGATAATGCATATCAGAGCAAAAATCAAGCCATGAGGAGTAAAGGGCTGCCTATAGAGCTCAGAGACAGGATTGTGTGGAGGAACAGATCTGGAGAAGGGTACTAAAAAATTCTGCTGCACTGAAAGTTCCCAAGAGCACAGTGATCTCCATAATTCTTAAATGGAAGAGGTTTGGAACAACCAGGACTCTTCCTTCAGCTGGCTGCCCTACCAAACTAAGTAATTGGGGGAGAAAGGCCTTGGTAAGAGAGAGGTGACCAAGAACCCAATAGTCACTTTGGCTGAACTTATGGCAGAGTGGCCAGAAAGAAGCTTCTCCTCAGTAAATGGTACATGAAAGCCCACCTGGAATTTGCAAAAAAGCACCTAAAGGACTCTCAGACTGAGAAACAGGATTCTGTGGTCTGATGAAACCAAGATTTAACTTTTTGGCCTCAATTCTAAGCGTTGTGTCTGGAGGAAACCAGGCACTGCTAATCACCTGCCCAATACCATCCCTACAGTGAAGCATGGTGGTGGCAGAATCATGCTGTGGGGTGTATTTCAGTGGCTGGGACAGAAGACTGGCCAGGGTTGAGGGAAAGATGAATGGAGCAAAGTCCAGAGATATTCTTAATGAAAACCTGATACAGAGTGTCTGGACCTCAGACTGGGCTAAAGGTTTACCTTTCAACAAGACAATGACCCTAAGCACACAGCCAAGACAACACAGGAGTGGCTTAGGGACTACTCTGTGAATGTCCTTGAGTGGCCCAGTCAGAGCCCTGACTTGAACCCAATCGAACATCTCTGAGCTTGAGAGGATCTGCAGAGAAGAGTGGCAGAAAATCCCCCAATCCAGGTGTGCAAACCTTGTGACATTATACCCAAGAAGACTGGAGGCGGTTATCGCTGCCAAAGGTGCTTCATCTAAGTACTGAGTAAAGGGTCTGAATACTTATGTCAATGCAATATTTTAGTTTTAGCTTTTCAATAAATTAGCGAAGATTATGAACATTCTGTATTCATTTTATCATTATGGGGTATTAAGTACAGAGTGATGGGGAAAAACTTTTTTTTATTTTATTACAAGGCCTCAACCTAACAAAATGTGAAAAAATGTAAAGGGTCTGAAAACTTTCCAAATGCATTATATGTGTGAGGGTTACTGAGGACGTGAGACTGCGTGCACCCAAAGAAGTCTGAGGATAAGTATATTTCTATTCCTCCTCTGTTTCTTCTGCTGTCTGCGACAGTGCTGTGAGTCCCTTCTCTAGGGGCTGTTTTTTTTTTGTTATTGGGAAGCGATTCCTTCCGTAGGTGTGTTTCTACAGGTTAAGTCCTTACTTACCTTTGTAGCTTTGTTTCTGGTCCCTTACAGGACGGTCGCTGTTCTCGCTCCTTGTCCCGATGTCGCTGAGTTCTGTTAGATGGGCCGCATGTGTGTACTTTCAATTTGTTTTTTCCCAACTCTGGGACTGCTTTAGGACATCCCTTGGTATTGTGTCCCCCAATGCTAAACGAGAAAACAAGATTTTTGTTCTCACCGTAAAATCTGTTTCTCGTTGAATCCATTTTGGGAGACACGGATCCCACCCTCTTATTTTTTGTAGTTATTCAAGGCCCGGGACCTGTAGTTTTGTTTTTGTTTTTCCCAGGACTGTGGACGTGTCTGTATTCTGTTTCCCTACAGCTTTTGTACAAACTGAATTAGCCAGTGCCTGTGGGAAGGGTATGGCTTGCCTTGGCGGAGACCAGACTCTTTCCTACCTAGTATCGCCTCCTAGTGGAAGGAGCATATACCCATAATGGATTCAACCAGAAAACGATTTTACGGTGAGTTCAAAAATCTTGTTTTATTGCTACTCACTAGAGAGATTCTTGAAGCAATTTGCTAATGTTTTCTGAAAAGTAGCTCAATTGGAGATATGCTTTAATAACATTATTTTATGTTCGTTTTTGTCCTATTGTTTAGAAAGTAAATCAGTAGTATATATATCCCCCAGCAAATCAGTAGTATATATCCCCAGATAAACCTAGATTCATGAATATAAAAAATATATATATGTAAATGATATAATAACGGTACAGTCCACTTCAGATATGTCTGGCAATCCGGTTTTGTTTCCCTCCAGTGGGGTACGGAAACGCTGGAGGGAAACTGATGCTAGAAATTATGCCATGCATTTCTATGGGAGCAGCTTTGAAATACGATGCATCAGTTGTGATGTCAGACGTCTCGCTGCACTGGACAGAAAAACACTACATGAAGCGTTTTTCTGTCCGGCTATGGAAGCTTTACCGGTGCCCAACTTTGTCATTAGTGGTGTCTGGCTCAATCATAAAACAACTGGCGGACGCAACGGATATATCTGAACCTAGCCTAACCAATCAAATGCTTAATTTCAGGAGTATAACCTGAATCTGCACTACTGCTGTCTTTCTCTGCAATATTGTTTGTCTCAGTGCTGGCTAGAGGAGCCACCAGTCCCTTAAAAAAAAAATGCTGACCAGTGCCAAATGCTCAGTACATACCACTCCGATGGAAAAGTAGTTATTGATTATCTCATATGGGACAGGGTCTCCTTTTTCCTCAGGGTTCTCTGGTATAACCTCAATGTTCCATCGGTCCATCAATAAAATTGAACTACTTTCAATATCTTTCAACACTTTGACTAGATTTTCGCCATCATATCCTGCAAAGAAAAACATACATATCTGAGACTCGACCAGCATAATACTCATTCATGCTTGTTAATTTCAGAAAACACAACTGCCTCCCTATAGTCAGCTCTAGTATTCAAGTCACTATCATTAAGGGTGCATATGAAGTACACATGTATCCCCCTAATCTATTATACCTATTATCGGATGTTTATTTACATTTCAGTTGTCCTTTTTTTAACCATTTACTTTTTTTCTCCCCAGTTCAGCCTCAAGTTAACATAAAACCCATTTCAAGTATCTTGAAATTAATTCTATGAAAACATAGAAAAAACCCACAATGGTATCCTATATACATTCGAAATACCCTGAGAAAAAAAAATTGCATTGTATTGAATGTGATAACATGTGAATACAAATCTGTATACCCTGATTGGCCTCTTTATTAGAGACACCTGCCCTTTCAAAATTGGATCTTATCTGTATGGAAATTAGACATGTGACTTCGGGGTGCAGCATAAAATCAAGTGAGCAGGTTTTCCGTGGATCAGTTTCAGTGTCAATCCACATTACAATGGGAAAAACGAGCAATCTGAGCAACTTTGAATGAAGCATGGTCGTCAGTACTAGACTAGCCAATGCCAATATTTTAAAAAACTGCCAACCTTGTGGGGTTTTCCTGTGTAATAGTGTTGATTGGAATCCGAAAATGTTGTAATTAACCCCTTCCCCTTTTGGCCACTTTTGACCTTCCTGACAGAGCCTCATTTTTGAAATATGAAATGTTTCACTTTATGTGGTAATAACTTCGGAATGCTTTTACCTATCCAAAATTGTTTTCTCGTGACACATTGAACTTTATGTTACTGGCAAGATTTGCTCAATACCTTCAGTATTTAATTGTGAAAAACAACAAAATTTAGCGAAAAATTGCAAAAATGAGTATTTTTCTGAATTTACATGTATCTTCTTGTAAGACAGGCAGTTATACCGCACAAAATAGTCTCTAATTAACATCCCCATATGTCTACTTTAGATTGGCATCATTTTTTGAACATCCTTTTATTTTTCTAGGATGTTACAAGACTGAACTTTAGCAGCAATTTCTCACATTTTCAAGAAAATGTCAAAAGGCTATTTTTACAGGGGCCAGTTCAGTTGTGAAGTGGCTTTGAGGGCCTTATATATTAGAAATCCCCAATAAAAGTCACCCCATTTTAAAAACTTCACCCCTCAGTATTCAAAACAGCATTTAGAAAGTTTCTTAATCCTTTAGACATTTCACAGGAATTAAAGCAAAGTAGAGGTGAAATTTACAAATTTCAGATTTTTTGCAGAATTAAATTTTTAATCCATTTTTTTTTTTTGTAACACAGAAAGTTTTACCAGAGAGATGCAACTCAATATTTATTGCCCAGGTTCTGCAGTTTTGGGAAATATCCCACATGTGGCCCTAGTGTGGTAATGTACTGAAGCACAGGCCTCAGAATCAAAGGAGCACCTAGTGGATTTTTATTAGAATATATTTTAGGCACCATGTCAGGTTTGAAGGGCTCTTGCGGTGGCAAAACAGTGGAAATCCCCCACACCAAAATTGACCCAATTTTGGAAACTACACACTTCAAGGAAAATATCTAGAGGTATAGTGAGCATTTTGACCTCACAGGTTTTTTGCAGAAATTATTGGAAGTAGGCCGTGAAAATTAAAATCTAACTTTTTTTCAAAGAAAATGTAGGTTTAGCGACTTTTTTCCTAATTTCCACAAAGACTAAAGGAGAAAAACCACCACAAAATTTGTAAAGCAATTTCTCCCGAGTAAAACAATACCACACATGTGGTAATAAACAGCTGTTTGGACACACGGCAGGGCTTAGAAGGGATAGAGCGCCATTTGGCTTTTGGAGCTCAAATTTAGCAGGAATAGTTTGCGGAGGCCATGTCACATTTACAAAGCCCCTGAGGGGACAAAACAGTGGAAATCCCCAAGTAACCCCATTTTGGAAACTACACCCATTGAGGAAATTATCTAGGGGTATAGTGAGCATTTTGATCCCACAGGTTTTTTGCAGAAATTATTGGAAGTAGGCCCTGAAAATGAAAATCTTTAGTTTAGTTAATTTCTTCTCAATTCCACAAGGACTGAAAGAGAAAAAGCACCAGAAAATTTGTAAAGCAATTTCTCCCAAGTAAAACAATACCCCACAAGTGGTCATAAACGGCTGTTTGGAAACACGGCAGGGTTCAGAAGGGAAAGAGCACTATTTGGGAGATCACATTTAGCAGGAATGGTTTGTGGAGGCCATGTCACATTTGCAAATCACCTGATGGGACAAAACAATGAAAACGCCCAAAAACTACACCCCTTGAGGAATTCATCTAGGGGTGTAGTAAGTATTTTGACCCCACAGGTATTTCATAGAATTTATAAGAATTGGGCAGTGAAAATAAAAACAAACCCTTTTCTTCAATAAGACATAGATTTAGTTAAAAAAATAAATCATTTTCTCAACAAATAAAGGAAAAAAAGAACCCAACATTTGTAAAGCAATTCCTCCAGAGTACAGCAATACACCATAAGTGGTCATAAACTGCTGTTTGGGCACACAGTAGGGCTCAGAAGGGAAGGAGCGGTATTTGACTTTTGGAGTGCAGATTTTGCTGGATTGGTTTCTGGGCGCCTGTGGGACCAAAACAGTGGAAACCCGCCAGAAGTGACCACCTTTTGGAAACTACACCCCTCAGTGCATTCACCTAGGGGTGTAGTGAGCATGTTAACCCCGCAGGTGTTTTGTAGAAATTAGTGTGCACTCAATATTGCAAAGTGAAAATGGGATTTTTTTCCATAGATATGCCAATATGTGGTGCCCAGTTTGTGCCATCATAACAAGACAGCTCTCTAATTACTATGCTGTGTTTCCCGGTTTTAGAAACACCCTACATGGGACCATAATATTTTGCCTGGACATTTGATAGAGCTCAGGAGTGAAAGAGTACCATGTAAAATTGAGGCCTAATTTGGCGATTTCCAAAGTATTGGTTAACAATTGCAGAGACTCAGATGTGAAATAATAAAAGAAATCCCTGAGAAGTGACCCGATTTTGGATAACTACACCCCTCAAGGCATTTATTAAGGGGTGTAGTGAGCATTTTCACCCCACAGGTCTTTTCCACAAATGAATGCGCTGCGGATGGTGCAAATTAAAAATTTATATTTTTCGCTAGATATGCCATTTCAGTGGCAAATATGTCATGCCCAGCTTGTGCCACTGGAGAGACACACCCCAAAAATTGTTAAAAGGGTTCTCCTGAGTATGGCGATGCCATATATGTGGAAATAAACTGCTGTTTGGGCACGCTGTAGGGTTCAGAGGGGAGGGAGCGCCATTTGGCATTTGAAGGGCAGATTTTGCTTGGTAGTAGTTTTGTTTGAGTATTGCTGTTTTTTTCATTTATAATGTGAAGGCACATGTAAGCTTGGCAGAGTATATAAGGGGCATAGTCAGGTGGTATAATAATGGGGTAAAAAAACAATAAAATGATCCATAGATGTGTGTTACGCTGTGAAGCAATCCTTTCTGCACAGGCTAGTGACACACTGATAAATGGTGTCCTTTCTTATCCCCCTTTTGGTCCACACTCCGCACCATTTCAGTTTGGGGAATTTTGCTGGGAAAGTGTTGTCCTGGTATAATACGGGCACCCTCGCTTCCAGCAGATATATTTTGGGCCTTACCCTTCCTGGTTCCCTAATTTTAGGGCCTTGATAAATCGCCTCTTGAAACAGAAGAAATGTTCCCCTCAGACCTGCACAACTGCATATTTTTCTTTCCTGACTTATTGGAGCCTTAACTAAATTTATTTTTTTTATAGACGTAGTGGTATGGGGTACAAGCGACTTTTTGATCACTTTTTATCCTATTTTTTAGGAGGCCAGGTAACCAAAAAAACCGCAATTCTGGCATAGTTTCTTTTTAGTATTTTTTTCTACAGGGTTCACTACGCGTTATAAATTACATGTTAACTTTATTCTGTGGGTCAGTACGATTCCGGCAATACCCAATTTATAGCACATTTTTTGTTTTACAACGTTTTGCACAATAAAATTACTTTTGTAAAAAGAATGTATTTTTGCTTTCGACGACTTTTTAGTCAATGGAGCTGTATGATGGCTTGTGTTATGCGAGACGAGCTATAGTTCTTATAGGTACCATTTTTGTATACGTGCGACTTTTTGATCACTTTTTATTCCAATATTTGTAGGGGAAAGTGACCAAAAAACAGAAATTCTGGTATAGTTTTTTAAGGTTTATTTTTACGCTGTTCATCGAGTGCAATAAATAATATAATATTTTTATACCTCAGGTCGTTACGGTCGCGGCAATACGAAATACGTATGGTTTATTATTTTTTTTCAATAATAAAGGACTTGATAATGGAACACGGGGCGATTGTGTTTTATTGTATTACTTGAAACTTTTATTATGTTTTCAAACTTATTTTTTTCACTTTTTTTTTCAAGTTCCACTAGGGGACTCGAAGGTCGGAGGTCCAAACTGATTATTTTTTTTTTCTAATACATTGCGCTACCTACGTAGTGCAATGTATTAGATCTGTCAGTTATTCACTGACAGCAAGCCGATTAGGCTTTGCCTCCCGGCGGGGCCTAATCAGCTTCTATAATGGAAGAGCAGGAGGCCATTGGGTCTCCTGTTGCCATAGCAGCAGTCACCAGTCCTGATTGCCTGTCAGGGCTGGCGATCTGCTAGCAACTGCTAAGATGCAGAGATCGCTTTCGATCGCTGCATCGAAGGGGTTAATGGCAGGGATCGGAGCTAGCTCCGGTTCCTGCTGTTACAGGTGGATGTCAGCTGTAACATACAGCTGACATCCACCACTGATGACACCGGCTCAGCTCCTGAGCCGACGCCATCTCGCCGGCGGCTACAGAAGTCGTTCACGCTTCCGCCGGGCGTGTCCTGAACGGCTTCGGTGCTAGGCAGACCAGGAGGCTAGTATTAGGCCTCCGGTTGCCATTGCAGCCACCGGAACCCCGATAATTTAATTGCTAGCTGCAAACACCATAAATGCAGCGATCGCGTTTGAGCGCTGCATTTAAGGGGTTAATGGCGGGGATCGAAGCTAATTTCAGTCCCCGCCATCATAGCCGGATGTCAGCTGTAAGATACCACTGACATCCGGCGATGATGGCACCGGCTCAGCTTCTGAGCCGGTGCCCAGCATTTGTCGTATGGATACAGCAAAATGCTGGAAGCACTAGTTTTCCATGACGTATCCATACGACAAATGTTGGGAAGGGTTTAAGGAAAAACATCTGGCAAAAGGGGATCATGTGGACGTCAACAAATCGTCAACGAAAGGGGTCAGAGGAGAATGTCAAGAATCGTTGTGGCAAACAGTGGCAGTCATAAGTCAAGCAACTTGCAGCCGAATACAGCGCTGGTGCTCCAACTAATGTGTACGAAAGCACAACTCATTGTACCTTAGCACAGATGGGCTACAACAGTAGAAAACCAGGTGGAGTAAAAAAAAAAAAAAAAAGTACAGATGTAGCCATCTTTAACTTGATTCTGATAACTTGCTGCAGCATGATATCACACAGCAAAAGCCATTGAAAAAAGTCAAGATAAGAGATCTAGCCATTGTTTATTTAATGCGTTAAAAGTCACGATAAAGACTGCTACATCTGTTTTGGTCTGCACATCCTAACAAAATGAAAAATGTACAGGTGCACGTACGCTGGGACCATAAATACCACATCAAAAAAGAAAAAAACATTGCGACAGGACTCTGCGAACGCCAAGACTACCTAATACACACACATATATATATATATATATATATATGCATTACTGCTGAATCTACTTACAATAGTGAGGTTCTTAGCGCACATTTTGATCAAATTGTGTAAGCCCACCTACCACGACAAGCCAAACTTCTATGTGGTGGGTCCCTAAGCTAAAAATACACCTTCGTTCTTGGTCTAAGCCTGCAGAATATAGTGGGGTTAGGTAGGAAACAGCTTTACTCTAATTAAAAGCAGACTTGGGCAAATGGAAGAAGTGCTAGACCAAAAAGGAGACAGTCACCACCTCCATGCACAACATATATAGTTATATAGTTCGTACGGTTGAAAAAAGACACGTTCATCAAGTTCAACCAAGGGATGGGAAAGGGGAAGTAAAAAATTTCTACACATAGGAGCTAATATTTTTTTGTTCTAGGAAATAATCTAAGCCTTTTTTGAAGCCATCTACTGTCCCTGCTGCGACCAGCTCCTGCGGTGACTATTCCACAGATTCACAGTTCTCACAGTAAAGAAGGCTTGTCGCCTCTGCAGGTTGAACCTTTTTTTCTCCAGACGGAGGGAGTGCCCCCTTGTTTTTTGGGGGGGTTTTACATGGAACAGGATTTCACCATATTTTTTGTATGTGCCATTAATATATTTATAGAAGTTAATCATGTCCCCCCTTAGTCGTCTTTTTTCAAGGCTAAATAGGTTTAGTTATTTTAATCTTTCCTCATAACTTTGATTCTCCATGCCCCTTATTAGCTTTGTTGCTCTTCTTTGTATTTTTTCTAACTCCAGGGCATCCTTTCTATGAACATGCAAAAACACAAAAGAGAAAAATTAAAAAACAAAGGTATTGGTTTGCACCTCGTAGCAAAATGAAAAATGTACACGTGCACGTACACTGTGGCCGTAAATACTACATGTAAAGAATGCAAAGACTACCTAATACAATATAGTTCTTAGCACACATTTTGATGAAATTGTGTGGGCCCACCCATCACGACAAGGCGAAACTCTATGAGGTGGGACAGTTCGCAGAGTGCTGTCGCAATGTTTTTTTCTTCTTTACATGTAGTACTTATGGTCGCAGCGTACGTGCACCTGTACATTTTTCATTTTGTTAGGATGTGCAGACCAATACTTTGTCTTTTGTGTTTTTGCATGTTCTGCATGGAGGTGGTGACTGCCTCCTTTTTCGTCTAGCATTCCTCCCATTTGCCCAAGGCTGCTTTTAATTAGAGTAAAGTGGTTTCCTACCTATTTTTAAGTTAGGGACCCACCTCATAGAGGTTCGCCTTGTAATGGCAGGTGGGCTCACACAATTTGATCAAAATGTGCGATAAGAACCTTACTATTGTAAGTAGATTCCGCACTAATGCAGATTTATATGTATATGTATATATATATATATATATATATATATATATATATATATATATATATATATATATATATATAATATATATAATATATATGTGGTAGTCTTGGCGTTCACAGAATCATGTCGCAATGGTTTTTTTTCTTCTTAACCAGGTAGAGTGCCATTGTTATTTAAGGTAAACAGAAAGGCAAGACACCAGTGGGAAAAAAGAGTGCAAAAATTGGATCACTGAGCAATGGAAAAACATCACCTGATCAGATAAATCCAGATATCTAGTGCACCACGCTAATGGAAGGGTTAGAATTTAGAACAAACAGCATAAAATCGATGAACCCTTCATGTCAGTTGTCAACAGTTCAGGCTACTGGAGGTGGGGAATGTTTTCTTGCCACACCCTCGAAACCACTATTACCTGTGGATGGATGTTTGAACAGTAGGGCTACCAAAGCATTGTGGCCAGCCTATTTTATCTATTCCTGGCAGCTGTTTCTAGTATGGCAGAAGGATAATTTAGCGGCAACCGCGAGAAGCTATCCTGTCCGTATGAGCCAATATTCCTGCAGAATTATTAAGTAACCAAGTGGAATCTATGCCACAACAAATTGCTGCTTTTCTGACGCTACTAGATGACTGTCTCTAATAAAAAGCGGATGATTTAGTATATATGCAGAATATAAATGACAAGTAAACACACATAAAATAATACATTACTTTTAATGAGGTTGAAGTTTTATTTAAACTCAATATTCGAAATTGATAAAACATCAGCTGCGCCCTTCAACCAGTTGGTAGTACTTCTGGCTGTTTTTTAACAAATGACCTGCATGTGTGGCAAACTAAACACTAAAGATACTCACCACCTCCCCATCTAAGACATCGAGCAAGGTCATTCCCAGTACCCAGGGGCAGCACAGCTACAGGTGGCCTTTGTGGAAGGTTAGCTTTGTCTAGGAAAGATAAAATGGAATTAGACAGTATACACAAATGTAGTATGCGTTTCTTGATGTAGTTGACACAATTGCTTACATTATGGGTGTATGTTAAAGAGAACTCAATGTGCAAGTGTCTGTTCTACGGTTATATCAGTCATCTCGCTTCCATTGTGTGATCATGGCCACACATCATGACGTTCTGTGTCACAGTGGAGCGCAGTATCGTGTCCCTGATTATTTCATTATTCCACTTCTAAAAATAATATTGATGGAAGTGATTTCGATCCAGGTCAAGAATCTTAGCACTGCACCCCTTGATAAAGCATTTGTAAAATTAATATCAAAGTAGTAGATGCTCTGGATCTGACCCTTCATCACACTTTGTGAGAAATGAATACAGAAGGAGATAAAGAATTTATTCCACTTATAGATCAAGTATAGTACAGAGGTGTCATTTGAAGCTCCTGGGCCCCAAGGAAAAGTCTGTAACAGACTCCCCAACTATCAAACATAATTTACATTACTATCAGCAGTGGACCTTTTGGGTCGCCTCCCGATCCAGTGCTGGGTGTAAGCGCAATCTCTGAACCATACATTGCAGGTTTTTTTAGGCTCTGGCTTACAATTTTTTTTTGTGTTTATTAAAAAAATTTTGTTAAAAATAAACATAGATAGTTTTAGGTGAGTAGGAATATCTGGGTCAGACGGATATCATAAGGTCACATCACAACTTTATCCAATGCCAACCCAGAAAAAAATCTAAATAAAGCTGGCTCACTATTTTAAAGACAACTTTTATATAATTTGTAAATGGAAATATGTACTCTTCCAATGTTAGGGCGGATTTACACGAACGTGCTATACGCCCGTGCAACCCGCGTGGTTTTCACGTGGGTCGCACGGACCTATGCAAGTCTATGGGGCAGTGCAGACAGTCCGTGAGTTTTGCGCAGCCTGAGTCCGCTGCGTAAAACTTGCGACATGTTTTATATTTTGGCGTTTTTCGTGCATCACGCACCCATTGAAGTCAATGGGTGCGTGAACATGACGCGCACCACACGGAAGCACTTCCGTGGGACGTGCGTTATTCGCGCAACAGCAGTAAAAGAATGAATGTAAACAGAAAAGCACCACGTGCTTTTCTGTTTACAAACATCCAAACGGAGTGTCATAATGTTGGCGGCTGCTCGAAAATCACGCAGCCACGCATCCATATGAACATGATAGACGGAGCTGTCGCTCACCTGCCACGCGCGCAAAACGCACACGTTCGTTTAAATCCACCCTAACTTGATGTCTGCATTTGCTCTTTCTCTTTTTGGGTATTGTGATTTTGTTTGGTTATGTACCTATAGACACAAGTAATGGGAGAGTTAGTATTGGTATTAATAAATAAAATGTTTTTTCACCCACGAAAAAGCCCCACAATCGCTTTCTCTTACCAATGGCATCCAAAATCCATCCAACAGTACCATCCCCGCCACACACTAAAATCCGATAATTTGGAGCATCCCGGAAGAAATTGAGACTGGTGAAAAATAAGAGTAAATCTACAGTTACAAAATAGGATCCATAGTGTAAAAGGGGTTTTCCCCCAAAGACTGTTATTACATATCCTTTCCTGAAAAAGTAATGGCTGGGTTAACTGACTTCATATCTTCCAAAGACAAATATGGAAAGAAAATATGCCCATGCATACACCTCCCAGCCACCAGGTGCCAGCTGAATACTGTGTTTCAGGGTAAACATCTTTAATGTATTACTTCTTAAAAATGTATACATTTCCCTTTCTTTTCTTACCCTGGTGCAGGACCCCCTTTAAGTAGATTATACACTTGTCGAGGGTTTAGAAGATACTGGAACTTGCGAAGAACTCTGGAGTGAATAAGAGAGACATTCAGCATTATACACAAGTTTTTTTTACATAGAAATTGTATATAAATTGGATTTATATAAGATGGATTTTAACATATACCTTTGAATATTGGCTGAAATACATGTATTTATAGGGATATATATAAAAAAAATTGTGATCAATTTCTTCAATAGCCTGTTAGAAACATTTCCAGACTGGCACGATTATCTCATGGACCATGACAGTGTATTCACTATTATTTATTTTCACTAAAAGTTTTAATAAAACAATTTGTTATTTTTCTCTCCATTGTATTTTTTAAGAGCATCTCCACCTTTATATGCCAAGGAATGCTGGAGGATTTCAGATGGGAACTTCAATATTTCACATATTCTAAGCAACTAGTAGGGAGTTCAAACTTATTCTTGGTGGTTTATATCAACTTTACAAGGTTGCGCGGGTTATTATCTCTCTATATTCTCAAACTGTATACACACACACACACACATATGTTATTATATAGTGATTAGTATGTACTCACCTCTCACCCTGTTTTCCTCCACTCTTCGGATTGACAAAGACAAGTAAAGGGTGTGTTTCTAAAATTGGTACAATCTGAAAAAATAATAAATATTGTAAATTGTACAAATGTTTGCAGATTTAAATGTGCTGTTTAATGAAGACAATCCCTGTCGATATGCTTTATTAGGGCATATGGACGTCATAGAGAGTGGTTCCCTGCTCGAGACTTCCCCCATATAAGGCGGTAAAGTGCCCCTTTGTAAAGGAGGATCCTACGCTAGCTGTTCCCGCGCATCCATGCATTACAAACAAATGGCCCACATGTAAAGCCACAAATGCAGCGACTGCAGGGAAATGTTTGAGGCTTCACCTAGCTATAATAACTGAAGCGGGACCCACGGAGATTAGATGATCACCTGGCCGACAGGAATTTACCCGTAATGCCTGTCCTTCTGCTGTACTGAAACTCTGTGCCGTTTCTTCTGAGGCAGCAATAAGATTCTTCTGGCTGTTCTGTCGTTCCTGGGTATGAGAGAGCAGTAAATTAGTAATAAATTCATGACAAAACAGTAAACAAAATATTTACACAATAAGGAAAACATATGTGAAGTATGAAAGTTAAGAAATATGCAGTAAACTAAGGTATCGGTAAATGAAAAGATGAGCTATATAAATGTGTATCTAGAAAAAAATAAGACACTGCTCTTTTGTCAAACTGTTTAGTATTGTATTTAGTTGCTCCTTAGTTATATCTTTTTCTGTAAACAGCGTTCATTACAACTTTCACAGCGGCTGGCACACAGCTCTTCTAGAGTATTGAACGGGAAATCGGACTAGTTATGCAGCAATATGAGACGTGTATCACTGGATTACTGATGTTTAGTAGCTTGGGAAAGATGGGCAACAAAACCTGTTAGAGCTGCTATGACAAAAATATTGTCTGCCACCTGGAAGAATATAAATCATATAACTGAGCAATAATGAAATGATGTAATATTTTTTACATTACTTTAGGGGAATATATATCTTTTTTTAAAGATGGCATAGTGTGTGTGTGTGTGGGCGAGGGGGGGGGGGAGGTCGATGGGATGACAGAGGGGCCATCCCTTTGTCTAACGGCTTAGATGCCGCGTTTGCTATTGACCGCAGTATATAACTAGTTATACGGTCAGGATCAAAGTTATCTCCAAAGCTGGCCGCTAGTGCAAGGTGTCAGCTGTAATACACAGCACTCGCAGCATATGGAGTGGGCTTCATACTTCTCTCCCCATGCCATGACATAAAGTTATGTCATGGTGAAGGAAGGGGTTAAGGACTTATATTTACATCAGATTTTACACGTTCGTTATTTTTTATTTTTGATTAGATGCAAAATAACCACGATAGAAATTGTAGAATCTATTAATATCTATTAATAAACCTACCAAGATTACAGGATAAATAGAGGAAGGAGGTAATATGTGGTCCCGCAAGACACCACCGTCACACTTAGGAGGAATCATGGAAACACATTCATCGTGAACCTGAAATAAAATGTATTAGTGTATCTAGATTTAATCAAACTGTATTACTAAGTGTAATGTAAAACAGCAAACATTAGGGATCATCAAAGGTTTTTTTTCCCACAGGATGTAGGAGAATCTACAGTAAATTAAATACTTCGCCTTCCCTATTGAAAACTTTCGCTGGGAAAGATTTTTAAGGCATCCATTTAGTTTCTTATTTAACAAATACAGGAAAAGTAACATGTTATCATATAGAACTGATCCAACAGAGCAATAAATACAGCTAAGGGGGAGATCACACAGAGATTTTTGACAAGTTTTTTAACGCGGAAATCACGTCAGAAAATGTGCCAAAAAACGGTCGAAAATGCCTCCCATTGATTTCATTGGGAGGCGGAGGCGTTTTTTTCCCGCGAGCGGAAAAAACGGCTCGTGGGAAAAAGAAGAGACATGCCCTATCTTCGGGCGTTTACGCTTCTGACCTCCCATTGACATCAATGGGAGGCAGAAGAAGCGTATTTTGCTCAATGGCCGCGCTCAATGGCCGCGGGTGAAAAACGCAGCGAAAATTGTCGTGCAGGCATAGCAAAATCTGCCTCAAAATTCCAAACTGAATTTTGAGGCAGATTTTCTGCCTGCAAAAAACTCAGTGTGAACCCAGCCTTCAAGAGCTTCTTTTACCAAGAGGCTGTTTTTTTTCTCTCCTTGGAGCAGTCATTACAGAATGTTATGATGAATAGATTTCGCACTATGTGACTGTGATTTTCTTCCAGTGATTTACACTGCAGCTGTCCTCAATTTAATCTCTGTAACTTTAAAAAATGGCTGCAGATAATCACGCGCGTAGCATGGACGTATTTTACGTTCGTGGGAATAAGCCCTCAAACACATTTCAGAATCGCAACAAAAACACAACAAAAATGCACAATGTAATCCCAGCCTAAAGGGATAATTCTGCTTTGGAGGAATGCAACTCCTTATTATACTATTTCCAAAGGTGGAGCTTCACTTTCACTATGATTTGCCATATGAATGTACAGTCACACGTACAGTATATTATATGAGAGTAGCCCCTAAAATGTATTCGGTTCCCCGGCATGAATCTAATAAGTATACTCATTACTTCTAAACATTTAGTACAGCAGCATTGTTACCTTTGTATGGCACCAGACACAGCGCTGACCAGTTAGACTCTGAAAGCTTTTTATCTTTTTCTGGCATTTGTCACACTTGCCGGCCTCACAGCCCCCTCTCACCCATATGTGAGTCTGTTCCTGTGGCAGTAGAAGTAACATTAACATTGTTTAGCCAGATGAACATAAATAGAGTAAGTTAAGTCTCTTGGTAACTACAAAAAACACAGTGATGGGAGAATGAAAGTAAATGCCAACAGATAAGACAAGGACATGGCAACGGAGTTAGAAAACATACAAGCAATGGTAGCATACTGAGTGAAACTGGGCTACAGTCATGACACTTACACTGGCATCTTTGCGGGACTTGGCATACGTGCTGATGCAGTTATTCGGTGCCTTACGAGCACAGCGTTCATGAACAGTAAACTTACAGACTGCAGAGAAAAATGTAGATTTTACACATACGTGTGTTCCTTACTCATTGATGTAAAAAAAACTAGTGTACTTATTTACACAATAAACCTTTGTTTTTGTAATTATTTGTTTCCTTTATTTTAAGGGGTATTCCGGTTTCAGCAAATTAATGTTGCTTGTCTTATAACTAAAAGTTATACAAATTTTCCAGTCTACTTTCTGCACTAATTCCTCATGGTTTTCAAGATCTCCGCTTTCTCTGTTATTCAGTAGGAACGATCATTGTTTACTTCCAGTGGATACAATTCTGTCCATGGTCATGTGACAGACACACAGGTACTGGGGTCGTTAAAAAACACAGATCGGATACATATACTGTACAGAGCCGTGCACCTGTGTCCATCACATGACCATGAACAGAATTCTATCCACTGGAAGTAAACAATGATCGTTCCTACTGAATAACAAGCAGAGATCTTGAAAACCATGATGAATTAATGCAGAAAGTATATTGGAAAATTGTATACCTTAAGTATCACATTTCATTTCACAATCACATTCATTTGTTGAAACCAGACAACCCTTTGAAAGGGGCCATCTAGTTGCAAGCATTTAGATTGTGAGCCCCAATGGGGACAGTAAAAGAGGACCTCTATACAGCGCTGCGTAATATGTTGGCGCTATATAAGTAACTGAAATAATAATAATAAGAGTCTACTTCCCAAACACCCTTTTGGTTTTTACTTAGGTAAAGGGGCAGACAGCAGTGTTGAGAAGTGGGGATGTGTTTCTTTGAACTGGCGAAACAAGACCTTCCATATGGATAATAGTTGCCCCACAGAGTACCGCTATGTAGAAAGGGTCCTGTAACATGGTGATAAAGTTAAAGAGGCTCTGTCACCAGATTTTGCAACCCCTATCTGCTATTGCAGCAGATAGGCGCTGCAATGTAGATTACAGTAACGTTTTTATTTTTAAAAAACGAGCATTTTTGGCCAAGTTATGACCATTTTTGTAGTTATGCAAATGAGGCTTGTAAAAGTACAACTGGGCGTGTTTAAAAGTAAAAGTACAACTGGGCGTGTATTATGTGCGTACATCGGGGCGTTTTTAATACTTTTACTAGCTGGGCGTTCTGATGAGAAGTATCATCCACTTCTCTTCAGAACGCCCAGCTTCTGACAGTGCAGATCTGTGACGTCACTCACAGGTCCTGCATCGTGTTGGACACATCGGCACCAGAGGCTTCAGTTGATTCTGCAGCAGCCTCGGCGTTAGCAGGTAAGTCAATGTAGCTACTTACCTGCAAACGCTGATGCTGCTGCAGAATCAACCGTAGCCTCAGGTGCCGATGTGTCCTCGCTCGTCTGACACGATGCAGGACCTGTGAGTGACGTCACAGTAGTGATCAGGCAGAAGCTGGGCGTTCTGAAGAGAAGTGGATGATACTTCTCATCAGAACGCCCAGCCAGTAAAAGTAGTAAACACGCCCCGATGTACGCACATAATACACGCCCAGTTGTACTTTTACTTTTAAACACGCCCAGTTGTACTTTTGCAAGCCTCATTTGCATACCTACAAAAATGGTCATAACTTGGCCAAAAATGCTCGTTTTTTAAAAATAAAAACGTTACTGTAATCTGCATTGCAGCGCCTATCTGCTGCAATAGCAGATAGGGGCTGCAAAATCTGGTGACAGAGCCTCTTTAAGTGGGTTCAGAATTTCTTGACATTAAAACATTAAGAGACCAATTTCCATCATTAAACAAATATATTTTACAAAACGATTAACAGTAGGAGTCTGAATCAAACAGACGCTGAACATTCAAGTTTCCTAATTTTCTATGCTGTTAGCACAATTTGCGAAGTTTCAAAATATGCCAAAACAACAAATCCTCTATTTTTTTTTCTCAGACTGCACAAATGATTTTTTTTATATTGGTTAGTTCTGTCATTACAATTACTTCTGGTGTTTGCAGTTACAACAATAAACCACCCATCTGCGGTTACTATAAAGGATCTTCATACTTACAAGAGCAGCACAGGCCTTGCTTCCTGACCCCAAAGAGCAGAGCTTCACAAACATTGCAGTACACCGGGCGGTTAAAATGCTTCAGACGCCACAAATGCTGCCCATCATCCTTTATATTCTGTGAATGATAAGTGAAATACAAAACAATTTTCCGGAATATTTCTGACTGTAAAAGGCTCGTATTACGTTCTGAAATACACTTCAAATATGCCTGCAAACCGCTTACCATCGATTTCAATGAGAAATACACTGTAGTAAATACGAGCCGTTTTTTTTTACGCTACTAAATTAAAAACGCCTCGTAAAAATACACTTCAGAAAAAAGAAGTGGCATGTCCCTTATCGACGTGTATTACGAGCTTCCAATTGACACTTTAAAATGGACTTGAAAAAAATGCCTCAAAATATACTTGCAAATATCAAAATTGCTTTGAAAACTAGCTCCAAATATGCCTGGATTCAGACGATTTTCTCTTTAAATCAGCCTCGTATTTTTCAGCCTGCACATATGCCATTACCCTTAGGGACCTTTACACGGCCCGACATCGGTGTGTTGTTGTTTGGCATAGCAAGCAGGGTAGCCCGCTCTATGAATTATCAAGGCGTCACAAATAGGCTTCTACCTGGCTATACACGTTGTGCCTCATAACGTATACACTATCCCTCCATGTTTCACACACTTGCACCCCATTATCCATTTATTTCTATTGAGGCACTTCACTCATTACTGCCCCCTATATTTCACTTATAGTATTACACTTGCACACACACTATTCATTTATTATTTCTTACTACACATCCCATGCACCACACACCACTCCCCTCAAGACTAGTGGGAGTGGCTATTATTATTTAAAGCACCTGCTCACACTCCATCAGCGTTTCTGACCTGGCTGTGTCCATTTGCAAGTATGGCCTTTTTCGGTGTTTTCGTAGAAACAAGCGCCCATCGACAAGACAGCTCATTGATCCGCGCTCGTTTGCCCCTTTCACAAGGAGCAGTGATTGGTTATGTATCAGGGTGATCGATAGTTATTAGGATTTTTTGTCCACATACATTTCCAATATGTTGTCAGTACAGATGTAGCCATGTTTATCTGGACTCTGATAACTTGCTGCAGCGTGATAGAACACAACGAAAGCCATTGAAAAATTCAAGTTAAAGTTTCTTGAAACTGTGTATTTAATGCGCTAAGAGTCCAGATCAAGATGTCTACATTTGTATATCTCCCTGTGCTGCCGACTAGTGACACTTTTATTGACCTCATAAATTAGAGGATCAGCAGATGAATGAGCGCTTGCTTGTTCATCTGCTGATCGTTGCCCTGTTTGCACAGGGCAATGATCGGGAATAAGCGTTTATATGAATGCTTATTTGCCCGATCTTTAGCCTGTGTAAATGGGTCATTACATTTATAGACCTGTCTGTGAAACAATAGCTCCAATCAGCTTAAAGATATCATCACATAATTTTACATTGATGGCCACTTCCCGTGTAGAAAACCTCTACGACACTCTTTGATTGTACATGTACGTAAGGAAACTAACTGAATACTATTGGCCATTTTTCATTAGAATTTCTCTTTAAGGCAAACTTCCATTCAGTATTCATGAGTAGTGCATACAAATCAGAAACCGAAAAGTAAACTCACAACTTCCATTCCTAGCAGCACCAGTAGAGGCACTGTTGTAAGTCCTCCTTTCAGCCACTCCTCATAGGAAACCATGCCATTGCCATCAGAGTCTACTTGTCTCATCATCTCTTCCAGCATCTACAGGGAGTAAATAGAGAAGTCATTGGCAAAGCCACCACTGTACTTCATAACTATAACATAACTATTACATTGTGCTTAAATGTTCAACTTTGTTTTTCGGGATACAAAACTTGTGACCAACAATATATTTAGCAAATAGATGTACGATCTACTAAAGAAGTGTACCATCATTCATGAAAATACAACGCTCTTGTGACCAAGAGCATGATGAGTATTTTTGGTCTCTACTAAACTATTGATGTCCTTTAAAAATAGAAACATACCCAAAAGTGCAGAAATTAGGCTGAATGCCCAGATCTTGACGTGCATGGAAAATAGAAAGATTGAGTGCCACACAAAATGCAATCGGACAAACATATACTACAAGCGCTCAAAAGGCACATGGACATGGAATTCAAGATCAATTAATAAAAATGTATTTATTAAAATAAAAATTAATATTACTAATTAAAAATTAAAGTGGCAGCGCTGGTCATAGACCACTCGGGGACCTGAAAAGGAAGAAACGCTCTGTGCACCTGTACAGAGATTTATTTCCTATACAGTTTCCTGGCAACCTATAGCAACCGCAGTCAAGAATTCACAAAAAGTGCGGGCTTCATCCGAGGCCTGCAGCAGAAGCTAGTGAATCTCCTTACTAGTGTCATATACAAAACTGGTGCTTGTTGTTCATGAATACATTCCTGGTGTTGTATCTTTTGGAGGGACATTATATTACTTGTCACCTAAATGCCTCTGTCCCTCTTTCATCCTGAAATATAACCTTTTTGCAATTATTAGATCTAGATTTAGAGGAATCTAAGTGATAAGTATACTGATTTATATGTTATATAACCATTCCCCATGTAACCACAATGCAGCACCATGGGTGTTGTTTCATCCGGAAAAAAAAGCATGAATGACTCAAAAATCACTGAAAGAAGTTAAAATGGAAAAAGCTCGGGGGGCGTGGCCAACTGCCGACAGGACCAGTCGCATGCTCTAGGAGCTCCGCTCTCAGTCCCGATTTCCCTACCTTTATCCTGCTGACATTCCGCTACAATTTCGCAGAGCCAGCAGACGATCCCGCCGACGAAAAGAGGGTAGTATGAACCGCACACGGCAATCCCTGGCTGCAGAGAAGCTGAAGGAGTTTGCTCGCGCTGCTCCTCAAGATGGCGCCGGCGCTTCTTCTTCCTTGCCGCCTCCCTCACCAGAGAGAGAACAACAGGATGTCCCGCCTGCACCCGAGCCAGAGCTCACGCTGATACAAGTGGGCTCCACGAGCCTGTGGGCTCCACGAGAGAAGGTCTTGCTGTAGTTGATCATTTTAAATACCTGGGCATACATATTGCCAGAAAAGCGGCTCTTTCCCTACAACTCAATGTGTATCCTCTATTGACCGTTTCCAGAGAAAAGTTTAAGACCTGGGCAGCCCTTCCCTTGTCGGTCATGGGGCGAATTAATCTGATTAAAATGGTGATACTTCCGAAGAGTCTTTATATTCTACAACATATCTTCACTCCTATACCAAAGTCCTTCTTCCGACAACTGGAGTCTCACATCATTTCCTTTATATGGGGAAGGTCTAGGTCAAAACTGGCCTTACAGAAGCTACAAAGACCGAACGAGATGGCCGGTATCGCACTCCCGGACATTTATCTATACTATTTGGCTGGCCAACTCAAATACCTTGGCGCCTGGACTCAAGCCAATTGCCCTCCGGGCCTTGAGGGCATGTTACTGGACTATTCTGCGCATGAATCACTGTGGCCGGTGTTGTTTCATCAGGGAGTACCAGGGTCCTCTTTACTGCCTGTCTGTCGAGTGGCAAGGGGAGTTTGGAAAGTGGCTATGACTATTTCAAATTTTTCGGACATCCCCGCGGAAACTCCTCTGTGGCAAAATATGGTGCTTGACTCCCTGGTTAGGTACCCGAATGCCGCATACTGGATTAATGTGGGTATTACAGTGCTTGGAGAGGTGTATGAAAATAATATATTTCTGTCTTTTGAACAAATGCAGGAAAAATTTCAGCTTCCTCGACAACACTTCTTCAGATATCTACAGTTGCGTCACCTCCTTGCTACACAGTTTCCGGGACAGCGTCAGCCCATCTCCTCCTATCCGCTCATTGGGGTGGTCCATTCACAGGGCCCCAGAGGTCTGATATCTACTATTTACGCTCATCTGCTTGAACAGAAGGCTAATGCGGCCCCGTTGCCGATTGTTTCCAGGTGGTCTCAGCTAATTCCATCTCTGACGGAGGACACTATTGAAGACCTACTGCAATCACACTTGCATGTATCACCTGCTGCCAATAACAAGCTCATCCAGTTGTACTATATCCACCAGGCGTATCTGACACCTCAGCGTTTATTTAAAATGAAATACATATCGGAACCTGCATGCCCGAAATGTTCTCATGCACCAGCTGACTTCTGGCATATGGTATGGATGTGTCCACATATCCGGTCCTACTGGTCAGAGATCATCGGATTCCTCAACTTAATGCTGCCATTCCCTGTAGTGGGGTCTCCAGAATTGTGTCTATTCGGAATACTGGTCGATGATATATGATCCATTCATACTAGAATCTTTTTGCAGGAGACCCTATTTTTGGCCCGTAAAGGCATATCTATGAGATGGATGGATCGCCGACCTCCTAAGGTTGCAGTATGGAAACAGATGGTTAATTCTACTATATCGTATGAACGTATCATTTTCAAACATAGAGATAGGCCAGACAAATTCCATAAGATATGGGACCTGTGGTGCAGCAACTCCGACACCACGTACTCACCTGGGGAGCTGGATATAGCAGTAGACGCGGCGAGGGGGGGGGGGGGGTAGCTGGAATTTGGTTTGTCTGACTAAGCAGTGGATCTTCCGGACCTCTCACATATAAACACATTTGTATGAGCCTAATGATGTATATGATCTAATTGATAAATTTATTCTCTGTGATTTTTTATGCCTCATTTGTGTAGCGGAGAAAACAGTGTGGAAATGTTGTTGAGATTTGTACAGCACCTGCGAGTGCTCTGTTGTATTGATAGGGACACTGTTGTCCTTTACCTTTTTTATGCCTTATTTTGTGATGAAACAAACGTACTTTTCAATAAAACGAGTTTAAAAAAAAAAAAAATGAAAAAAGCTCATCATTTTGATTCTTTGCTAGGCCAGTTTCAGGTGGCCATAATATGGCTGCAAGACCCAGAGTAAAATGCGCCAGTATTGCGGCCGTATGAAACTTAATTTGCCCTATGACTACCATGTCTGTGTATGAAATCCATCCTGTCTTGGATTCAAGAAACTCAATGGCCAATAAAACTTACTGGTTTAAGTTCAGTAATATCCCAGTCCAAGTACTCGGCAACTCTCATCATCTGTGTTATAATCCGGTCCACTTCCTATTGTATATAAATTATATAAAATGTGTAAGATAAATAAACAGGTATTAATATTCCTAAAAGTAAATCATACAGCAAATTAGGTTTTTTTGTGTTGTTTTTTTTTTTAAAGAAAAAAAGAAGGGGGGGGGAGGGGACTTTTTTACATGCTTTACACGATCAATGTTTATGCCTAGAACTAATAATTAACCAGTTCAATTCCAGACTTGTAATAAACGCAATCCGTTCTTCTAATGCTGCAGTTTAATATCCCCTGTTTGGTCCACACAGAACATTGTTTTTGCCCTAAACATCCCAATATCTCATCTGTAACTACAGAGCTTCAAGGGCCTAATTTTAATCAGAGATATAAGAGCAGAAAAGCCATGGAAACATTTTTGTTTACAACCAGAGGCTGGAAACCCATTCTGCACATTCTGCAGAGGTGCATGGATCGTTGCAAGAAACAGCTTGGTGACATAATTAGGGAATGTATTTTTAGCCTCTGGATATAAACCAATGTGTGCAGCCCCTTCATTCTCAGGATTGGTAGGGGTCCCACCATTCAGACTCCCACTGATCAGAAAGTGATGGTATGGGATAGGAACATCCATTTAATATAATAAACGCTTGAAAACTAAAATTGTGAATATTAGTGGTCATCTGAAATGTGTACTTCTTTGTACTAGGTTACACCAACAATAGAAAGTGTAGTGCTGGGAAAGATGCATACATAAGAGGTGAAACTTTTAAACTCACAGAGCTGTCCAGAAGTTCATTGTTGTCTTTATCGTACAACTTAAAGGTGACTGTGAATGAAAAACAAAAACACAATTACCAAACAATTTACAAATAAGTATACTGTTTACCAAGTAGGAAGAAAAAACAGAACCAAGATCCAGCGCTGGGTGTGCGTTAAAAAGGAACTCCTGTTCCAATTTTATTGGTATAACAAGGATAAAAATGATAGAACTATATGGAGTAGTTCTGTGGCAGAGTACAGGAATGAATGTTTAGGTGAAGGATAGCAGTAAGCCCTGTTCAAATGTGCCCTCTTCCCCATTCATTAATTTTGTGTTTACCAAGTACCCATAGCGGGCATTCATACCAACTAAAAATCATGTGATGATTGAAAAACCGCTTATCATTGCATCCAAGAGTTCAGAACAGGTATTGTGATCAACACCTTGGTTAAGATCCTGGAAGAACACTTGCCATCCTTTGGACATCAAAATAGTAGATCATACTTCCAAAACTAGTTGTACTACCGTTTTTTTACAAGAAGATGGCAATGTCCTACTTTATATCTCCTCACATCCGCAGAAAGTAACAAGGCAACGGTCACTACTGATTCTTTTTCCATTACTCTTCCAAACAAACGTAAGACATTATTTTATTATGGTGAGATTATCACGGTTAAATATTTATGAGACAGCACGGTTTATTTATATGTCTGCTCTGCATTGTTTAGGGAAAATCTGTGTTATTAATACCGTGTAGTTCTATGGTATCATATAAATATTGCTGAACTAAATTAAATTCTAAGTACTCTCGGTGATAAAAATCAGTGCTGTGCGGACACACCATTGACCTTCGGAATGGTAACACGCAGTTGTCTTTTTATTCATACATTTCCAGGAGGAATAACGTATTTTTTGGATAACAGAAGTATTTACTAAAAAAATAAATAAAATAAAAAAAAGGATGTCAGGAGAGCTCGCAGGTCCTCTTTAATCCTGTCTGCCAACACAGTGACAATGTATGACCTTTGTCTTATCAGTTTTGCAGAAAAGCATAAAAAAGTTTATATATTCATTTACAAGATTTACTATTGAAATTACAATTTGTCCATTATATCTAGCACAAATTTCCCTGTATGCAGCAATCTCATTTGTTTTTATTGTCTTTTTTTTAGTACAAAAGCCTTACAAGCACAGTTAAAGAGGCTCTGCCACCAGATTATAAATTCCCTATCTCCTACATAATGTGATCGGCGCTGCAATGTAGATAACAGTGGTTTTTATTTTGAAAAACGATCATTTTTGAGCAAGTTATGAGCATTTTTAAATTTATGCTAATTAGTTTCTTAATAGACAACTGGGTGTGTTTTCACTTTTTACCAACTGGGCGTTGTACAAAGAAGTGTATGACGATGACCAATCAGTGACCAATCAGCCTCATACACTTCTCATTATTCCAGCCCATTGTTACAGTGTGATTGTGCAGTCAAAGAAGCTGGGCTGGAACAATGAGAAGTGTATGATGCTGATTGGTCACTGATTGGTCAGCGTCATACACTTCTTACCAACTGGACGTTGTACAGAGAAGTGAAAACACGCCCAGTTGTCTATTAAGAAACGAATTAGCATAAATCTAAAATTGCTCATAACTTGCTCAAAAATGATCGTTTTTCAAAATAAAAATCACTGTTATCTACATTACAGCACTGATCAGATTATGTAGGAGATAGGGCATTTATAATCTGGGGACAGAGCCTCTTTAAGTAAAAAAATAATCCTGGGAGGGGCCATGCAACTTTAGCTTGCCATACAAGTTAGATTAAAGTAGAACGAACACACCTTTTCTGCCCAACAATCCAATGCGTATAGGAGCAGCCCAACAGTTGGATATCAACATGCCCACACCCTTTCTTCTCTGTATTGAAATAAACAGGCCTGGTCTGCTGAGCGTGATTGTTTATGTAGGAGGGGGCATCGGGAGAAATAGAGCTGAACGATTGTTTGGCAACAGCGATCTTGCTTTACTGAGCGAAGGCCTATATATATATATATATATATATATATATATATATATATATATATATATATATATATAGTAGTGTTAAAAAAAAAATAGCAATCCAATATCAGTTACCTGATAAATCAATGATTTTGGTAGAAGTGATAATTCTACATAGCAAATAATTTACTTGTAAGTGTAGAAAAAAACGGAGCCAACAATTAGGACATGGATGCCGCTCCTTCAGAGTAATTGAATCATTAATTGAAAGGGGCTTCTTCAAAATAATAGCAGTGAGGAGTTCAATTGGTGTGGAATAACAGGTGTAAATTTTAGCCCTTATTTAAGGTAGGAGGGTGGCAATGTTGTGCATATTGATTATAGTGCATTTCCTTCTGAAATACTGGCGAAAATGGGTAATTCCAGACATTTATATGATGGAAAATGTACTTTGATTAAAAAGTTGATTGGAGACGGAAAAACATATGGAGAAGTGCGGAAAATTATAGGCTGCTCAGCTAAAATAATCTCAAAAGCCTTGAAGTGGCAACCAAAACCTGAAAGACGTGGAAGGAAGCGTGGAACTACTTTTCAAATGATCGAAGAATAGTCAAAATGGCAAAGGCTCAACCAATGATCATCTCCAGAAAGATCAAAGAAGATCTGAAGTTACCAGTGAGCACTGCTACAATCAGAAGACGATGAAGTGAAGCCAAGTTACTAGCAAGAACTCCCCGCAAAGTCCCGTTGATGAAAAAACATGTCCTAAATAGGTTAGAATTTGCCAAGGAACACATTGACTGGCCCAAAGAGAAATAGCGCAACATTTTGTGGACTGATGAAAGCAAAATTGTTCTTTTTGGGTCTAGTGGTCTCAGACAGTATGTCAGACAACCCCCGAGCACTGAATTCAAGCCACAGTACACTGTGCAGACAGTAAAGCATGGTGCTGCAAAAATCACGATATGGGGATGTTTCTCATAACATGGTATTTGGCTTATTTATCATATACAAGTGATCAGTTTGAATATATCAAAATACTTGAGGAGATCATGTTGCGCTATGCCGAAGAAGAAATGCCCTTGAAATGGGTGTTTCAACACAATGACCCAAAACCCACCAGTAAGCCAACATCTTGGTTACAGACAAACAGGATTGAGGTAATGTGGGAGTGGCCAGCCCAATCCCCTGACCTCAATCCCATAGAGAACTTTTCAAAAAGAAAAAAACAAAAAATATTTTCCAAAACATACCAGGCACTCTTTGGGATAAGAATAATTTTATATAAATTTTTATTAAATTCCATATAAAAATATATTTTAAAGATTTTTCATATATAAATATATCTCTTTCCTCTTTTATCCATAATACAAAGATTTTTTATAGGAAAAGAAAAGGGTTTGAGAAAACACATTTGTTTCAAACTAGATGTACATAATTTAAAAAAAAAAAAAAAAAAAAAAAAAAAAAATGTCTCCTGGCCAGGATACCAACACAGACTTTTATAACATTACTGCCATTAATTTATCCCCCTCTAAACACAATGACATGTCATGATGAGATATCTAGGTAATAGGTGTTCTATACATAAGCCAAAATCAGACCCATATAAGAGAATTGCTATAAGAACCGGTTCTGAAGATTTTTTTATCCAGACACCATTGGTCTCCGTTCACACTTGCGCTTTTTTCTTTTTACTCCTTTTCTAATTTTGGTCCGAAACCAACAGAAACAGTTCCTCTTGTGTGATAGCAATGCAATTGTATATAAGGAGTTAAATATTCATCTTAAAATCTTCCTATACTCGGGGGCAGCCGAGATTTCACCCAAAGGTGAGCAAATTTAAGCAATGGAGCACGCCCCTACATTTAAGAGTCGGAATCCTGCTATGCTGGTATCCACGTTAAATTTTTATTCAGACACCATTGGTCTCAGTTCACACTTGCAGTTTTTGCTTTTTCCTCCTTCTTTTAGAATTTTGGTCCGAAACCAACAGGAGCAGTTCCGCTTATATAATAGCCATGCAAATATAGATAAAGAGTTGAATACTCATCTTTATGTTGATCTCGCAACTCAAGGTGGACTGAAAGTTCACTCTTTTTCACTATGTTCCTCCTCCTGGAGCAATTGTAGAGTTAAGGCAGATTTTAAAAAAATATATCAATCGCGTTTTTCACCCCTTCAATCTCATCATTGGCAGATCACAATTCCCACATGGAAGGTTCTCCTTATATCCACTCCATCCACGGTCAATCCTTATGTTGAATAGCTTGGATCTTCCTATACTCGGGGGCAGCCGAGGTTTCACCCAAGGTGAGCAAATTATAGCAATGGAACACACTCCTCATTGGAGAGTCGGTATGGTAATATGCTGGTATCCACGTTGGTTTTTTCTGGCAACACTGGAGACTGCAAGACGAGGCAAGGTTGACGTCACTACCTGCCAGGTGTAGACTAATTGATCAGCTGACATGTTTCATCCCGAACCGGGATTTCCTCAGAGCCATTTTGTGAGTTCAGTAAAGTCTGGCATCTTTATAGTGCCAAATTTAAAGGGAACTGGACCCATATGTAAAAATATTACATTAAGTACTCATAGAATCCAATGATTCAAATCCAAAACGTCCAATTATACACATGTTTTGTCCATATTTATAGATTCCCCTCAGTATTTCGTCATACATTTCTATCCGGGAATATACATATATATATATATATAAAATACCAAAACATATACACACAGTACATTGCAAGTAAATTCCCATTTTTTGGATTAAGAAAAATTCATTTATCCCTAACAAACCCATTAGTGATCAGCAGTGTCTATAATAAATAAAATATAACAGAAAATTATATAAATAATAAATAAGAAAATAAAATAAAAAAATAAATAAAAATAAATAAAAAATCCAAAAAATTAAATAAATGATGAGAGATCCATGTTGCATTTCAGATGGTATAACACTAATTTGACGCTGCACCTGTCAACGGACTGTCCATAAAGCATTAAGCCCATAAAGTACCTATTTATTACAGTAATATGATAGTGTCCCGCTAATTTTTATCTGCCGAAAATCAGGCAAGGCATCCTCTGTACCCGGGTGACAGGGAGTGGGTTCAACCCCGAGAATATTTCCGGAGGGACCGAGTCCCCATCACCCAGGGACAGAGAACATCCATAGGACCTATCAATTTATCCAGAGAAAAAAAGTATTTATAAAAGGAAAATTAGTTCGCTGGTTGGTGCGTGGAAAAATCACGGGACGCTGTTACACAGCCGGCCCTTAAGGATCCACGCAACCCCCACCCAAATGCCAAACCTTGTGGGGTGACATAAAAAATGTGGTTTATGAGGCAAAACCCAAAAATGAAGAAGAACTGTGGAATGTCGTCCAATCTTCCTGGACTGGAACCTGTTCAATGGCGCCAGAAGTTGGTCGACTCCATGCAGCACAGATGTCAAGCAGTTCTCAGAAACAATGGTTATGCCACTAAATATTAGTTCAGTAAAGGGAAATCGAAAACATTTTTTCAGTTTATACATTATATTTTTTGAGTTTTTAAAGAGGCTCTGTCACCACATTATAAGTGTCCTATCTCCTACATAAGGAGATCGGCGCTGTAATGTAGGTGACAGCAGTGCTTTTTATTTAGAAAAACAATCTATTTTTATTTTCTAAATAAAAAGCACTGCTGTCACCTACATTACAGCGCCAATCTCCTGGCGCCTCTGAACAGGTTCCAGTCCAGGAAGATTGGACAACATTCCACAATTCTTCTGCATTTTTGGGTTTTGCCTCATAAACCGCATTTTTGATGTCACCCCACAAGTTCTCTATGGGATTGAGGTCAGGGGATTGGGCTGGCCACTCCCACATTACCTCAATCCTGTTTGTCTGTAACCAAGATGCTGTTCGCTTACTCGTGGGTTTTGGGTCATTGCTGTGTTGAAACACCCATTTCAAGGGCATTTCTTCTTCGGCATAGCGCGACATGATCTCCTCAAGTATTTTGATATATTCAAACTGATAACTTGTATACGATAAATACACATAATGTGGTGACAGAGTCTCTTCAAAGAAATAGCAGTGCCAGCGTTTTTCTTTAAACAACCTAATATTCCTTTTTCTTTACTTTCTGTAAAGGATGAACACAAACTGGATAAATGTTATTGTTTTGATTTGGAATTGAATGTGTAGTATTTCGAGTACATTTGCATTTAGGCAAATAAAAGTTATTAGGCTGTGTTCACATCACCGTCGCTTTCCGCTGAGGGGTTCTGTCGGAGGTTTTCATCAGGTTAACCCCTTAGCGGAAAGGCAAACCGAAAACTCAGCTTCCGTTTCCTTCACCATTCAACTCAATGGTGATGGACACCTAGCTAATGGTTTCCGTCTGTCACCATTGCGACATGGTTCCGTCATTTTGATGGAATAGCGCTATTGGTTCCGTCAAGAACAACGGGAGACTTGTCACGGCTAACTGCACCCTTCCACAGCCTAACTAAATGGGCTGAACATTCTTAGGATATTTAATGTGTGCATATAGGTCTATACATAATGGGTGAGTTTACTATGAGTGTGGGTAGGTAGGTATGTATGCTTATGTAATTATATACATAGTGTGGCAATCCAGTTAAACATTCTGGACAGGGCGTTTCTTTATTTAGAGTATACTTTAATAAAAGATGTATTTGGAATATTGTAATTGTTTTATTTGATTATTATAATCATTTTCCATGACGCGATACACGGCAACCCCAGCACGTATGTCTTTGTCTGTAAAACAAGGAATCTGTTGTTCAAAATTTTAATCCCACCCCTGCTCGTAGGCTTCCTTTTTGAAACTTGGGCCCTTAGAGTGTAGTTTTAGAATTTTGCAGGATTATGTTGTGTTTTTATATTTTCTCTACTGTACTAAAAAGTGTAGGCTGCTAGACTTTTCAAAAATAACACACACAAAAGGTTAAAAGGGAACGGTCAGGTGATTTATGCTGACCTATTTGAGAGCAGCATATGATAGGAGAGAAGCCGAGCGCTGTGATACATAGATTTACATGATTTGATGCAGGATTTCTGATAAAAAGCAGAGTAATTTCCGACAGGACAACTAGAAGAGACAGTTAGAGTCCTGCCAACCCCATTGACACACGCTGATTGAGAACCTAATCAAACACAAACACACACACACACACACACACACACACACACACACACACACACACACCTGTCAATCAGCCTGTGTGGGTCGGGTTAGCAGAACTCTCACTGTCTCCTCTAGGGGTCCTGTCAGAAATTACTCTGCTTTTTATCAGAAATCCTGCTACATGTCACATAAACGCATAGATGACTGTGCTCAGCTTTTCTCCCCCTACCATATGTCAGCATAAGTCACCTGACAGGTGCTCTATAAACATTAAGGTGTATTTTTATTTATTTTTATGGAAGTTAATGGCAGACATACATTGGTCACTTTATTAGTATGGAAATTAGACAAGTGACCCTGGAGGGCAGCATAAAATTAGGGGAGCATGTTTTCTGTGAATCAGTTTCAGTGTCCACATTAGAATGGGAAAATTGAGACCTGAGCAAAAGCACAACTCGTCGTTTTTTTTTTAGCATGGATCAGCTGTAACAGCAGACGACCAGGTCAGATGAATCCAGATTTCTGTGGCACCATGCTGATGGGTACAGCAGAATTTGGAGCAAGAAGCATGAATTGATGAACAGTCTGGTGAACTGTCAGGTTGCTGGAGGTGGAGTAATGGCGTGGGGAATGTTTTCTTGGTACGCTCAGCATTGGGGCCGACCAAGTTCATTCCTTTATGGCAGCTGTTTACCCAGTGGCAGGACACTTTAGCGGCAAATGCGAGAAGCTATTCTGTCCGTATGGGTCAATATTCCAGAAAAACAATATCAACACCTATTGGAATCTATGCCACAACAAATAACTGCAGTTCTAAAGGCCAAAAGAAGATCCAACACGCTACTATGTGGGTGTCTCTAATAAAGTGGCCATTCAGTGTATGTCATCGCATAAGGTATTAAGTTGCATACATTATCATCCGTATGGGCAGTATATATTTTTATTTTACGCATATGACAGCTTTATGGCCCAATCTTGTGTAAACTAAGCCCAACCTATATATATTTATTACATTGTTAATACAGTTGCAAAAAAACACATGAAGATCACTTTAAACCAGGGGATAAGAAAGAATGTGGATGAAAAGGGTGAAAGGTGTAAATCTGAGAAATTCATTAGGCATGAATCGATTTGCCCTAAAATTGTTGGGCATTCCTCCCCAACCGTACATAGGGTGCACTGAATCTCCACTCACATGCTACTTTCATATCCTCACCATGAGAGTAAAGACATTTACACTTGATTAATATAGAAAATGTAACATGAGAAAAAATTGTGATCTGCTGTCCTACCTCACAGATTGATCGACCAAAATCTGAAAATTCAAGTTTCAGTGAGGATAACGCAAATATTTCATATTCCCTCATTCACACTCGCTAAAGTCCTACAAATCTCAATTTATGGTGCTGTTTGGTTTCTTCAGATTGGAGATCTTGAAATGTGTAGGATTTTACAAAAGGTATCTCCATCCCAGACCCCCTTACCAAAAATACCTGTGCTTATGAACCTTCTTGTTCTCTTGAAAGTATTTGAATTGTTTATTCAGGTTTTTGTGCTCCAGAGCTGTTCTATCTACTGTGACTAGGGACAGGCAGCGGCAACCATAGTCAGCCATTTTCGAAGCTATGGAGAACTGTATTTTGTTAGCTAGTTACAGAAGCTATGTAGATGAATGCAGGTACACCAGACTCCCTCTTTCCTCCTTTCCCTCATGGTCATGCCCCTGTGCCATCTGAGCCCACCTTGATAAGTAAATATGGGGAAGGCAGCCCAAAAAGCAACCTAGGGCTAACTCTTCCTTTTAGCCTTTTCAGCCATGTCGTAGTAGACAGCTGTCAGATAGAAAAATGCTTTCCAATATGACAGATCCACTGCAGATCCGCTTTAAGTACAGATTGAAATACACATATTATATATACACACACACACATACATATATATATATATATATATATATATATACATACACACACACACTATTGTTCAAAAGTTTAGGGTCACTTAGAAATTTCCTTATTTTTGAAAGAAAAGCACAGTTTTTTTCAATGAAGATAACATTAAGTTAATCAGAAATACACTCTATACATTGTTAATGTGCTAAATGACTATTCTAGCTGCAAACGTCTGGTTTTTAATGCAATATCTACATAGGTGTATAGAGGCCCATTTCCAGCAACCATCACTCCAATGTTCTAATGGTACATTGTGTTTGCTAACCATGTTAGAAGGCTAATGGATGATTAGAAAACACTTGAAAACCCTTGTGCAATTATGTTAGCACCGCTGTAAACAGTTTTGCTGTTTAGAGGAGCTATAAAACTGACCTTCCTTTGAGCTAGTTGAGAATCTGGAGCATTACATTTGTGGGTTCGATTAAACTCTCAAAATGGCTAGAAAAAGAGAGAGCTTTCATGTGAAACTCGACAGTCTATTCTTGTTCTTAGAAATGAAGGCTATTCCATGCGAGAAATTGCCAAGAAACTGAAGATTTCCTACAACGGTGTGTACTACTCTCTTCAGAGGACAGCACACACAGGCTCTAACCAGAGTAGAAAGTGAAGTGGGAGGCCCCGCTGCACAATTGAGCAACAAGACAAGTACATTCGAGTCTCTAGTTTGAGAAATAGACGCCTCACAGGTCCTCAACTGGCAGCTTCATTAAATAGTACCCGCAAAACTCCAGTGTCAATGTCAATGTCTACAGTGAAGAGGCGACTCCGGGATGCTGGCCTTCAGGGCAGAGTGGCAAAGAAAAAGCCATATCTGAGACTGGCTAATAAAAGGAAAAGATTAATATGGGCAAAACGAATCAAAGTTTGAGGTGTTTGGATCACACATAAGAACATTTGTGAGATGCAGGACAACTGAAAAGATGCTGGAAGAGTGCCTGACGCCATCTGTCAAGCATGGTGGAGGTAATGTGATGGTCTGGGGTTGCTTTGGTGCTGGTAAAGTGGGAGATTTGGTAAAAGAGATTTTGAATAAGGAAGGCTATCACTCCATTTTGCAACGCCATGCGATACCCTGTGGACAGTGCTTGATTGGAGCCAATTTCATCTTACAACAGGACAAAGACCCAAAGCACACCTCCAAATTATGCAAGAACTATTTAGGGAAGAAGCAGGCAGCTGGTATTCTATCTGTAATGGAGTGGCCAGCGCAGTCACCAGATCTCAACCCCATAGAGCTGTTGTGGGAGCAGCTTGACCGTATGGTACGCAAGAAGTGCCCATCAAGCCAATCCAACTTGTGGGAGGGGCTTCTGGAAGCATGGGGTGAAATTTCTCCCGATTACCTCAGCAAATTAACAGCTAGAATGCCAAAGGTCTGCAATGCTGTAATTGCTGCAAATGGAGCATTCTTTGGCAAAAGCAAAGTTTGAAGGAGAAAATTATTATTTCAAATAAAAATCATTATTTCTAACCTTGTCAATGTCTTGACTATATTTTCTAGTCATTTTGCAACTCATTTGATAAATAAGTGTGAGTTTTCATGGAAAACACAAAATTTTGAATGGTAGTGTATCTATTTATAGATATATATATATCTATAAATAGATATATATTTATAGTTTTGAGAAACAAAAGTTCATGTGCATACCTTAAAGCAACACAATGTTCAACACTATTGAAACACAGTTACTTAAGATACAGAAGTAAAACATACAACGAACGGTGCCAAGAGATATTATGGCTGGCTTCACAGGATGAAAGATTAGGCATAAAGAGCTGTAGGTCGTATGTTTACTGAGCCACACAGAATCAATATGTTCCCTAAACCAGACTGAAGTTAAAACCTTAGAACGTGCTCACTGACTATATCAAGTGCCTCTAGCGTTTTCAACTGTGTGGAACGCACTGCAAATAACAGAGACTACTGTCTAACTAGGACTACAACTACCATGAGACATGGCAGTTAGAATACTACAGGATAGGTCATTTGCAACAGCTGACCTATTAAATGTGAAACATTCTATTAAACTTATCATTTCATGGTCACCGGGTATATCCCTGAGTATTTCTACTGAGCTCTTCTACTAACTATTCCAATAATTTGGACAAAGGCGTCATGATTTTGCAAGTTCTTTTTCTCCATATACATTGAGAAAAACACATCTCCGGGATTATACTAAGTTTAGCAATGCAAACTGGTGTTGGTGTTTCAATGACCTGATGAATTAGATAAAAATTACAAAGTATATGAAATAAAGAAAGGTAGCTCAATCTCTACATATCATCTATACAGAC